>NC_056746.1:1481731579-1482044079 GCF_019279795.1 Protopterus annectens
TCGTAAAGGTGGGTACTGGATCGAATAGCCATACTCTACAAAAATACATTACAAATCTCCCTTGCCTCTCCACAACCCCTCCTAACAAACAATGCCGAAATTCTACTTGTAAAACTTCAACCAAACAAACATAAAAGCATAAATATAGCATGTATTTACATCCCCCCAGGCAACAATAATAACAAAACCTTAGAGGACTTTCTCCACTGGTTAACTCAAACTCACCCCCAGGAATCCATAGTGTTAGGTGACTTCAACATCGATTGGAATTCCTTCTCATCTAGCTCCCCATCTAGCAGCCTAAATCTACATGGCTTTTCTCAGCTCATATCCACTCCTACCAGACTAGGTAAACCCCAAAACAATGACAGCATCCTGGACTGGATCCTTACTAATAAAGATCCTGACCAGTACTCAGCAGGTACTCACCCAGAGGACATGAGTGATCACTTACTCACCTATGTTATCAAATTCAAGAAAATCACCCCCTTTCTTACAACCATAAAAAAATCAGGAATAATAATAAATTCAACGCCTCCATTTTTCAAACTGAACTTAAAGCCCACAACTGGACAATACTCAAGTCTCTTCCTCTTGAAGAGGCAGTTATCTACTTCAACACCACCTTCCTCAAGATTCTAGATTCCCATGTTCCAATACGGTCCATTAGAACAAAAACCAAAACCGCACCATGGCTCTCTAAGGAAACAAAATCCAAAATCCTATCTAGAAACAAGATGTGGGTCACATGGCGTACCTCTAAAGACCCACACTCCCACCAAACCTTCCGGCAACTTAGAAATGAAACTAAAAGAATGATCTTAAATGATAAACTTCTTCCTCCACCTCCAACACAAACACCTTAATAATCCACAAAAATTCTGGGCAGGCTTAAACAAGCTCCTGCACCCAGGCCAGGCAACCACCCCCACTCCAACAACTTGCAAACAACAGTGCCCTGTAAACATTGCTAACACATTCAATAGTTTCTTCACAGAAACTATACAATCCCTGGCCACACAATTCAAACAAACAACCAGCCCACTCCACTACCCATGCCAGCAGAATACTACAACTACATCAGATCATCTATTTACCTTCGATCCAGTACCCATATCCTTTATAACATCTCTTCTTAAAAACTAAAACCCACTAAGCTAGCAGCTGACCTTCTCCCAGCTGAGTTTCTGCAAAAAGCAGCTGAGGCCATTTCCTATCCCGTCTCCATAATCATAAACCGTACCTTGTCAGAAGCCTTCATCCCCTCCATATGGAAAATGTCCCACATTATTCCTCTCCATAAAGGTGGTAGCTCACTAGAGCTAACCAACTACAGACCTATAGCTATACTCTCACCCCTGGCTAAAATTATGGAAAAGTGTGTCCACAAACAACTGATGGAACACCTCACCAAAAATAAAATTCTAGCTAACTCCCAACATGGCTTCAGGCCAAATCACAGTACCACATCAGCCCTACTATCCTTTTCTAATACCATCAATAACTTCAGAAACAATAATAAACTATCATCTGCTCTTTTCTTAGACCTCTCCAAGGCCTTTGATATGGTGAACCACATTCAACTCCTCCATACATTAAAAACTATCACTCAGCAATTCCACGCTGAAATGGTTCCAATCCTACCTGTCCAATAGGCAACAGGCTGTTCTATGGCAGGACAAATTATCTACATGCCTACCTGTTACACTTGGAGTTCCCCAAGGATCTATTCTTGGCCCTCTTCTCTTCACCATCTTTGTTAATGACCTGCCCACAATCACCCCCATGTCACATGCATTCAATATGCAGATGATTCGACTATCATCAGCACTGCCTCCAACCTGGCAGACCTCACTGCTTCAACCCAAGACACCTTCAACCTAATAGAAAAATGGTTCTCAAGTCGACAACTAGTTCTCAACCCCAACAAAACAAACTACTTACTTTCTCACCCACTAACAAGACTCTTCCCCCCACCTTCTCTATTACATCCTCCAATGGAATCACTATATCACCAGAAGCTCACACAAAGCTATTAGGTGTTACCATTGATAACTCCCTTAAATTTGACACCCATTTCAATCTTACCATCAAAACCGTCAATAAAAGCTTGGCTCTCTATAAAGTAAAACACTTTCTCACTCCTCACGCTAAAATTACAATTGCCAGCACACACCTACTATCAACTCTTTTCTATGCCTCCCCTCTTTACAAACCTAAACAAGACAACCCTTAACAAACTTGCTTCTTGTTACAATCACATAGCTAGATTTGCCACAAATTCCACCTTTAGAACGCACCACTGCACTAACTTGAAGCAACTAGGGTGGTTAGAGTTTTCCAGCCAACTCCATTTCAACCAACTCAAAATGGCTCACCAGATACTGTATCACCCAGAGAAAACACCAGCTCTGAAAAACATCATTCACCCCTATATTAACCTGCAATCTTTACGCTCCTCCAATAAGATCTTAGCTCAAACTACCAAAGCCAATAATTCTGCTGGGGATTCTCTATTCTCAAACTTTGTAGGTAAAATGTGGAACTCCCTACCGACCATGCTCACCTCAGAACCCTCACTCCTACAATTCAAAAAAAAGCTTAAACCCCATCTCAATACTCTCTGGCAATGTCCCTGTTCCAAACCTGATTAACCACTATCATTTACCCTTCTCTTACCTCACTATCCTTAACCACTTTTTAACAAGGCGCCTCACCTTTGTAACTGACCTATGTTTTTTTTTATATGCTGCTGTTGTTTTCTTTTTTCCCAAGATGTGATGTATCTTTATATTGTATTTAGAACTCAACTATCTTCCTTTTTTTGCATTAACAATGTTCATATGTCTGTTATGTACTTGGAGCTTTTCTCCCCGGGCCTCCGCTGAAAATGGACATGTATCCAGTCGGACTCTCCCGGTTAACAAATGTAAAATAAATAAATAAATAAATAAATCTTATGTTGCACAAAATATGCCATGTAATTTGCAATCATTAGTAGCAATATGACTCAGTTGTTGGTATCATGGCATATATCAAATTCATTCCATTTCAATAGTTCTTTAATTAACCTACCTACCTGTTTTCTTTACAGATAGTATTAGCTGTTGATTGAATGATTGACTTATCTATCTGTCTAATTCTTCTTTAGTTCCATGCATACCTCTTAACTGTCCAGATTTTCACAGAATGTCCAGATTTTTGCCTTCTTATTTTTGGTTTGTTCCTCATAAAAATTTGTGGTTTTCTGAATTTTTGTGGTAAATCAGAGAGGACTAAATTCACTAAATAATGACAGGCATTTGAGTTTCAGGCTTCACATCCTGCAAAAATGCATTATAATATAAGAACTTTTATTCTAGTAACTTTCTAAGTTTATAAGAGTAAAATTTAAAATTTGTCCCTATTTCCGGGGCTTTGTCCCCCAATTATTTTTTGTATATATCTACTAAGAATTTGAGCTTTGTCCAGAGTTTTTGTGCTAAGTGATTGAGAGCTGTTCCATGAGGATAGTGAAATCTTTTCAGGGCTGACCCAAAGTGGTACTTACACTACCAGGGCAAATTTGGCCAGGGAATAGGGGACCTTCCTTTACTTTTTTCAGCAGATATCATAGGTTATTTTACACCTGCCTGAGCTACCCCTATCTCAAGCAGATGGGACCTTAGTTTATCATCTCATCTGAAAGATGACACAATTAGCAGTTCCACATCTCCTAATGCTACACTGCAGTGTTAGCAATTTGATAATGAATTCAGTCATCAATAGCAGAGATATAATCCACAGTTTCTGTTGTTCCAGCACCAAAAACCCTTTGTAGTAGGTTCAGCAATCACATCCAGTTATTGGTCAACATCAGATACACCAGCATTCTTTAGTCATGTGGTACTTTGTCACATCTGCGATAAGTGTAAGACATGCACTGAAGAACAATAACTTGCTCTGGTGAATAAGGTACTTCTTGGCTTAATCTGTCTCTTATTATCAGTTCCTTAGACACAGCATTGTTTTGAGATGGGAACACCCAGTTCAAATGACAGTGACTGCATCTCAGAGTAGAACTCTCTCTTCTGTCTTGAAATGCAGTTCCTCAGTGTGCTTTCATGATTAACTGCAACATCTGCTTGTTGTTCCCAACATATCTGTCATCTGGATTCTGGGTTCTAGCATCCTTCCTGATATCACTGTTGTCATATGTTGACTATCTGTCACAGTACAGCTTCTGTTTTTATTGTACTTTCTGTCATGCAGATTGCACAATTGGTATTTTCTCAGGCTGATGTAGAAGAGAACATACTGCCAACTTTTTTGTCATTCTTTTGCCCATCAACATTTGTGAAGGTAAAGATCTTACAGATTGTAGTGGAATGATTCCATACTGGAGAGGAGCAAAATAGCAGTTTTATTTAGAACTGATAATACATTTTTTTCATACTGACTATCCCTGTTTGCTTGACTTTCTACTTGCTCACTTGAATATTGATAATTTCATGAAAACGGTAAATGTTGAAATCACCAGTTTTGAGAAAATGTACAAAGTTCTTGACTGAAAATCTGGGGACTATTACCAAATGTAAGAATATTAGGTATAACAGAACATAGAAAACATATATTATATGAGTGTGATGACGGTTGTGAAGAGGCAACTTTCAGTCTGACAACCTCAGTATATGTTGAGCAGTGCTCAACACAGATGAGATGCTGTTTGTCCTTGATCTGAAATATATCAGAAACTACTTTACTCTGTACCCTGGACAGATGTATCATAACAGCCTTAGTGGTGCTTTTGAGGTACGTGTTAGAGATTTAACTTTTTTTGTAACATTTCTATTTGCTAAGACACTCCAGGCCAGGTCATTATATCACATCCTCTATCTTTTCACCTCACAATGTCCAAGTATGTCTCATCGATTCTTTGCAGTATTGATCATAAAATTGATTAGCCATTAACAGCCATATTGAATGTGAGCATCAGTCCTTGTGGCTCATTAATTTCATTACATAAGGATAATTCACTTAAACTAATAACAGAGGACTTCTCTTTGTCATCTGGCAATCTTGTCATCACCATATTTTAAGTAATAGTACTTCTTAGTTAAATTCAGGGTGATCAAATCATGAATTAAGCTAAGTTAGAACGCTGCTTAAACTATCACATTAAGCATTTAAATTAAATTGTTATTTATGCTTTGCAGTCTTGCTAATGAACACCACATTTTGGATTTAAGCCTTAAAATACTATACTATACAAATCTGAGAACTATGGCTTCTGCAGATGTGTGAGTTATGTGTTTCACAAACATGATATTAATTTTGCCATGACTCTAAGAATCACTGACAATGATTGTGTTAATCATGGTTACAGTAAGACCATAAATCAGATGTGCATCTAGGGTAAGGTAGATGGGGCGGCTCTCACAAGCACAATGTGTTTGGGAGCGGGGTTGACAGATGCTAACTGGCCAGTAGTGCAGCAGAGGCAATTATTTTCATATCAGCATTTCTGAATGCCAGAAACTAAATACTGCTTTTGCTGACAGGATTGAAGCTCTTGCCTCAGTGCCTGGTGCATATTATAAATTGTAGAAATCCATTTGCTATAAATTTAGCAGTCTGATGGTTGCAAAAGACTGTTTTTTTGCAAAGTTTTAATTTAATGGCCATGTGGATTGAGAAAGAATGGACTGCTCTCACTGCTTGTTAGAGTGGAGTGTTAATTTGAAGAAGATACTTTTTTATTTTGTTTCTCAGATTAGAGTCTAGGGTTACTATATTGTGGAGCTGCACTGGGAACTAGATGAACCAGCAACCACTCTGCCATGAGTCATGAAAGCTTCAGTTCTGTGAGTCATCTTAACTGACTGCATCCTCAAAGAAATTCATTGTTGTCTTTGTTTTTAAATGCATAGCACAATTTAACTAGTGCCAGAGGTTTAGACTGGGATCAGTATAAGATAGTGATAAGATTTTTGACTCAGACAGGAAGCTTTTCAAGCCTACATTTTCTAAATAATCTTTCATAACTGACAGTTTAGTCTCTTCCAATGCCTAGTTTAATGAAAGGAATAATCCTTTTTAAAATAACTTTTCAGTACAATGACTTTTACATTGACAACACAGAAGAATTTCTGTGTCCACTGGAGGTATTATGCACATAGTTTTTGCACTTATCAACAACATATACCCGTGTATCTTTATAAGCCTTACATGGTTCATTTGTTCAAGTTAGCAACTAGAAGATCATTAGTTTTATTGGTGTCACTAGCATGCAGAGCATGTTCTACCCCTTTTCTCTCAACTTCCAAACTTGCACCCAAATATTAGGCTATCCATATTTCTTAAACTCTGTGTTAAAAGCTGGGTATGTCTTTTTGACAGCTATGCCTTGAACTAAAAAGTAGGCACTGAGCTGAACACTTATCATTCTTAAATGTGGAATTAGCAACATTTACATTATCCTTTCACTCTTAGCTTGAGCATCTTTTGAACTTCCCTCACTCATAATCGGTAAGGTCTCAGTCTAAGTATTGTTCCAGGTGTTGCATCTGTATTACGTTGCATCAGTTTAGTTCTCTTAGGCATGTCTACAAACACAGTGAACATGCCTAGGACAAACAGTGCTCTTATTTCTTGCTTTTGAATTTTTCCGAGGATTCCTCTAACTGTATTTCAAGAAAAGATGCTCTGAGCTCTCCTATATGAAATTCACTTTACAATCTCACTGCAGACTTTTTTACTTCTTCCCATTTCTTCAGTACATTAATGTGATAATATTCTCTGGATTTCTTTTTCTTTGTTGTCTATCCTTGTATTCATTACATTTATTTATTTCAATGTCCTCAAATGGTCCTAGAACTTAGCCATAAACTAATTATCCACAAAGGGGACTAAAAGTAGTAATTGGTCCCCTGGCTTAATCTCTCTAAATATGGAATTTTTGTTAGAAATTCAATGTTGTAAAATATTTACTAAATAAAACACAACAAAACACAAAACAAACAAACAATAAATCCATATGCATTGTCTCTTAAAAACAATCTCTACTGGATCAGAGACTTCATCGGATTTAAACTGTTTCTAAACAGTTGTTTCCTTAAGTCCCTTACTTGGGCACACATTATTAATGACATGACCAGATTTATTACTTAGTTTTCTCAGATAACATGAAAATTAACTGCATTGTTTAATCACATGTTCTTTTTAAAAATCCACAGACAGCACTAGGTAAGCTGTATAACTTTAGTGCCTATTTTTTTTTACCATGGCATTGCAGCTGAACCCTCGATGTGAACATTTGGTAACAAGGAAGTTGAAGTCTCAGGTTCAAGTGTCACTGGGTTTAGTATTCAGCTTGACAAAGATAAAAGTTTAAAACACTTGGAAACAATGCTATTAAAATATAAAAAGATACATTGGGACAACATATATTTCAAAGCCAGTTTGATGGCTGGAAGAGTTCCTAGGGGTCTGAGAGGCATAAAGCAACCCTCTGGCAAAAACTGTTCAGTGTCCTTCATTAAAGATTGTGAATGATATCTAAGAAAAAAAAAACTGTTTTGGAGTTCTTGTTAAATTTCTTCTAAAAGATGACAGGTTGGATACATGAATGCCTATACTAAGTGTACACTATTCCGAGTGAATAGACAGTACTAGCATAGCTCTCACTTTCTTCCTCCTATTTTTTGTTTTCTTACTGATTTTCTTGCAAGCTTGAATACTGAGTGGGATTCATAGAGATAAGTGGGTCTACTGTTATAATGGGCACAGGCAATTATTTCAGTAAAATGAGCAGCATGTTGAGCGGTGAGAGATTTTATCAATGTGTGAAACAAAAGTACTTTATGACATCTTTTAGAAAAGTTGATAGCCGATTGTATGAATGTTTGATGGAAAGTACATTTTTCTAAAACATGTATGAGTATTTTATAGTAGAAAAAACATTTATAGGCGTGATCTTTGGCATACCTAAAATACAGAAGGATATTATGGATCCAACGATGAATCTGATTATTTCTTCTATATTGAAGATGGTTTCCAACTTTTTATACATGGTTTTAAAATAAGTTGTTTTTAACAGTGCTTCTGTTATCAATGAATGCTTTGATTTTAAAAATAAAGTAACTGAAGTGGTTATAGACTAATATGATATGTTTATTACTTTGGATGATAAGTTCTTGTATACAGTAATCCCCCAAAATATAACGAATGAATGGGTTTGTCACATCCTTTTAAAAGTCAATGCACATTGAGTGAAGGATATGAAGTTTACTAGACAGTACATTGAATACGAGTTAGAACATTTTTTTAAATTTTTAAACAAAATATTATCAGCAAATATTTGGAGTTGAAATGGATGCTACAATGGTACTCAGTTTTGTTAATATGGTCAAGATCTATTGGGATAAGCAGCACTCAAACAGTATCCAGGTATACATTCATTAATGTTTTCTTTATTTTTTTTTTTATTTGGAATTGCTCTCTTGAAGCTTTGAGCAACAGCAGATATCAATAGGACCAACACATTTCTTCAATTTCCTTTTTGGAAGACCCTTGAGTCTATTATATTTTTGGATACTTTGGTTTAAAGGAAAACCAGAAAATTAGAAGTTTGAACCAGTTATAAAGATGCAGCTAGTAATGATTTAATCTATTTTAATGGCATGCATTCCATCTACCATAAAAAACGTGTGGTTCACAATATGAAAAGTCGAATTGAGCAGTTAACTACAGAACTACAGAAGAAAATTAAAGAGTTACGATTTGTAAATATTTGGAAGAAAAGGTGTTTTAAAGAGAGTATCCCAAAAATATGAACTGAAGACATGAAGAAGTTAATAAGCTAGAGCCTTCAGCTTTTCAGAAAGACTGGAATACTTCTAAGTGTATTACATATAGTGCTGATAGGAATGAAAAAAAGTCTGTAATAAATAGCTGTAAATTTTCATCTGGAAGACCAGAATTACATAGTGTATCAGGCAATAACCTCTATTTGTGTACAAAATAGATAAGGATATCACATATATTATAGAAAACAATAAAGTTTCTGATCAAAAGGCAAACTTCAACTTGCACAGATTGGAAAATATGTAGGTTTATAGACACAGGTCCTTCTGTATACTGTCAATATTGGTGTCATTCAAAGGG
Organism: Protopterus annectens; assembly: GCF_019279795.1. Classification (NCBI taxonomy): domain Eukaryota; kingdom Metazoa; phylum Chordata; order Ceratodontiformes; family Protopteridae; genus Protopterus; species Protopterus annectens. Next base: position 1,481,740,724 of record NC_056746.1, read on the forward strand.
GCTCCAATGCCTGTCAGCCTGGGATGACATGCTCGACAAGCCACGATGCTTTGCTAGGGACGGCTTGCACCTGTCACCCCTGGGCTTTCTGATATTGGCAAAGGCTTTTGCTACCCCCATAGTGCCTTTTTTAGGCAAGGCTCAAAAGACAAACCCACCTCCATAGGTATCACAAGGGATACGAAACTAAGAGTAATGCTACTCAATGCCAGAAGTCTACACCTCAAGATGCATGCACTCAAAACTCTCCTTAGCATGGAGAACATTGATATCTGTGTAGTAACAGAAACTTGGTTCAAGGCTCCCAAGAGCACCCCAGCACTACCAAGTTATACCTCATACCATGCTTTTCGGCCCCAAAACTTGGACCGAACCACAAAAGTAGGGGGAGTATCAATATTCGTCAAAGATACCCACACCTCCAGGTTGGTGGCACAGCACAAAGCATCAGAGACTATCCATGTGCAACTAACAGTGGGTAAAACTGCCTTCCAGTTTATAGCCTACTACAGACCACCCTCCCAAACCCAGGAACCCCACTCGGCCTTCCTGAGAACACTGGAAAATATGAAGGTCTCTCCAAACACCATTATATTGGGCGACTTCAACTACCCAAACATAGACTGGGGGCATTACTCTAGCTCCAACACCCTAGCCCAAAGGTTCCTAGAATTTATAAACTAAAATGCTATGGAACAACTTGTTACCACTCCCACAAGAGGAGAAAACATACTGGACCTGATCATCACCAACATGGGGACTCTATGCTCCAGACCAGAAGTGTATCCCTCACTGGTAAGATCAGACCATAAACTAATAAGGCCAGCTTCTAGAGAAAAATTGCACAGGACACTAAGGATAATCACAAGGCTTTCTTTAGTTATGTTAGGAACCTGGGTGGAAATTCCCAGATATGCTCAGAATTAGTCCAAAATGACAAAAAATACACCGAACCCACAGACGTTGCCAACATCCTAGCTGACGGGTTCAGCACAAACCCCCCCCCTCCCCACCAAAAGGGCAAATATCTATCCCAGAAGAGTGCTGCCCCCCTGACATCTCAGATGCTCAGCTAAGAGCCGCCCTCTCCAAAGCAAAAAACACAGCAGCAATGGGACCAGACAGTGTCCCGGGCTGCGTCCTACATGAACTCCAAGAAGAGCTAAACCCAAACATAAAACTACTGTTCAATCTCAGCCTTACTACAGGATATGTACCCAAAGAGTGGCGTACAGCAACAGTGGTTCCTCTCCACAAAGGTGGTGCCTCAACGGATCCTGGAAGCTATTGCCCCATAAGCCTGACTAGCTTGGTCTGCAAAGCTATGGAAAGGATCATCATGGACCTCATAAATAAAGATATTGGGGTCCTACAGACACTGGATCCTACCCAGTTCGGCTTTGTTATGGGTAGATCCTGCCTCTTAAACCTGGTTGATTTATTTGAAACAGTCACCAAGGCCATTGACGAGGGAAGGTGGTCCACACAGCCTACCTGGACCTCGCAAAAGCCTTCGATACAATACCCCACTCGGGCATTATAGATAAGCTCACCAGCTTAAATATAAACCCCTATGTCACTAGATGGGTTGCAAACTGGCTCAAGGACAGAACCCACATGGTTAGAATTACTGGAGCCATGTCAGACTCCAAACCAGTTACAAGTGGCATCCCACATGGCTCAGTCCTGGGACCTCTCTTGTTCGGTATATATTTCTCGGAGGTACAGGCCAACACAGAAGGACTGTGGCTGACCAGGTTCGCAGATGACTGCACACTGGGCACCATAATTGACTCTCCAGCTGACACAAGCATCCTCCAAAAGGGCCTCATAGAAACAGACAACTGGTGCCAGAGCCATGGCCTCAAGCTAAACGCCAAAAAGTGTATAGTCATCCCCTTTGGCAAAAACAAAGTGCCCACAAATTACCACATAGGTGGTAATCCATTAAGTACAGAAGAAGTAATTAGGGACATGGGGACCCAAGTTGATAGCAATCTCTCATTTGACAACCACGTGGCCAAAGTGGTTAGAAAAACATTTTATATAGCCCACCTAATCATGAAGGGATTCACATCTAGATCAGGGGAGGTCATCGTGCCTCTTTACTCATCCCTCATCAGGCCCATAATTGAGTACAATGCCCCTTTTGGGATGTACCTTACCAGACACCTGCAGCAACTGGAAAGACCCCAAAAGTACCTCACCAAGAGGATCATAGGGCTCAAACAGATGCCATATGCTGCCCGGTTAAAGAAACTCCAGCTCTACTCAGTGGCATACCGCCTGCTCAGAGGAGATCTGTGCCTGACATATAAAGCCATGTCCAACCCGGAATTAATGGACATGCTACACCCCAGAAAATCCAAATCCCATCGAGCTATGCGCTCGAGAGACTTGAACCTCAGCACTGAAATATATAGGATATGCTAGAGGGACAGATTCATAACCCAGAGGGTCCCTTCACTCTGGAATAAAATCCCAGTCCAGGTTAGGCAGAGTCCCTCATTGACTCTCTTCAAGAGGAATCTTGATGAGTGGATGGGAGATCATAGGTTTATATCACTTCTGTGTCACTGTTAGACAGAGGCACAGTATACTAACCTCGAAAAAGGGCATAGCAAAATTAATGTAAAATGGGTGGCGAAAACCAAACACACTCTGGCTAGGCTCATAAATGCCCTAGGGCAGATAGCCTAGTATGAACCTATGAACCTATGAACCTATAATATACTAAGAAATTGTATGCAAATGGACAATATTTTACATGTAAATCTATGTATGTACTTTATATCACTTCCTGTATAATATATCAACATTTTTATGTATGTAAAACTGTTCTCTAATTAAAAGAAAGAATTTGTGAATACGTATATTTAATACAAATGATAATATGCTGAATGCTTTATGTAAACATGCAAAAAAGAGCAACAATTCTAAAAAGCTTTAATTTTTATTTTAGATTGTGCTAAAAGCAACATCAGAAGAGGTAGTAAAAGTGAACTTTTGGATTGTTTTGAATATATGTGGCAGATCAAAGTTGACCCTTGCAGAAATAAATAATTAAAGAATGCAGTTAATTTTACATGTTATCTAAGAAAACTACAGAATAAAGTCAGTCACATGATTAATAACATGTGGCCAAATAAAGTATTTAAAGGATGGAATTGGTTAGAAGCACTTTAATCTGATGAAGTCTCTGATCCAGTTAAGCCAGTTTTTAAGAGACCAAAGCTATTATTTATTTATTGATATTGTTTGTTTCATTTTGTTTTAATACTTTTTTCTTTACAATGTTAGCTCACTAGAAGTGCTACTAAACCAGCACAGCTCCTGATGCCAAACAGCAGGACTAAACGCCTCCCAAACACACGTATGCTTGTTCTGGAAGTCAAAGGCAAAAACAACAAGCTGCTACTAAGCCAACACAGTTCCTAATTTCAAGCAGCAGAACTAAACACCTCCAATAAGCACAGTCAGAGAGGTGAAACTCATCAAAGATAAACTCAGCCAGATAGCCAAACTCACTGAAGCAGGTCTTTTTTAAATTCCAAAGGGATAAGCAAACAAGACGCCAATAAACAAACTACTTCAATTTTATAATAAAATTTTAATTTTAATAAAAGTTTAGTTCTGCTGCTTGGAATTAGGAACTGTGTTGGCTTAGTAGCAGCTTGTTGTTTTTGCCTTTGACTTCCAGAACAAGCATACGTATGTTTGGGAGGCGTTTAGTCCTGCTGTTTGGCATCAGGAGCTGTGCTGATTTAGTAGCAGTTTGTTTTTTCTTGCCTTTGATCTTCAGCTCACTAGAAGTCCTTCTTCATTTTCAGCATCGTTTATTTTTTGAGTTTGGTTCAATTTGAAAGGATAAAGAAGCATTATTTGTTTTAGAATAAATCAATTGTTGTTTTACTTTTAGGGTTTTCTGGATGTGCTCCTTTGGTATAGGCATAACCAGGTTTTGTCTAGCCTGCAAACTAATGTAGTGTTCTGTCACACTTTAAAATGGTAATTTCTCTTCTTCCCAAGTTTACACTGCAAAATCAAATAGATTTTAATATGGCTGCTCTACATTGTAGATACACTTGTGGCAGCCATAGTGTAGCAAACAGTATGAAGGTTAACAGTTGGTCATATTTCTTCCCATCTGTGTCAATTATTTTCCTAATAAAAATGCAGCTAGCATTTAGTTTTGTATTAAATCTCTCTCTACTAATCCATAAGACTAGAGATGATAGACTGATATCTTTAATGCTTAACTTTAAAGCACTGGCATCATTGATGTAGTAGGTATCTCTTTAGGGATAACTATTGTGGAGCATAATAGCACCAGCTTTTCATCAATAACCTTAGTGTTAGCTTTGCATAATGGCACTGCTTCTGGACATGTGGTATCATACTCCATTATTACTAATATGTACTAATACCCATTGCTACATTTTACTAATAGCAACACAGTGGCTCTAGACATACTTTCATATAGCACCTCTATTACAGGATTAAAACCAGGATAAGATGCAGTTTTTTTGGCATTGTGATATTGTTGATAAGAAGCACAGAACTGACTATTTCTTTCATTATTTCCTCTCAAGAGACTCTAGCTAGTACTCCTGCTTTAGTCTTCTCCATCCTAAGGTGACTTCCCAATGCATGTGATGGGCTCCATCCCAAGGTGACTTCCCAATGCATGCAATGGGATGGATTTATTAACTAGTGTTCTGTAAGTGTTTGGCACTAGCAACTGATGTATAATTTGTTTTTTCTTTCTTTACTTAATCTACATAAATGATCGCATTTAGCCCAGATCAGTGATAAACACTAAAGGGAACATCTTGTTCACTGTCTTTCCTGACAACATTGGTTATATACTCTATTACACTACTTAAAGTATTCCCTTCACATTGTACCATTCTAAAGTTAATGTTTCTTACTTGTAAGTCACTAACTCAGGATTACTTTTGCCATTCATTTTTCCTTTGTTAAAAACACTGACACTGCAGTTTCTTTTGTGTTTACCCCTACAAAGGGTAGTAATAGAGAAAAACAGCTTTGCTTTTATTTTGTTTGTTGTATGTGCAAGTCTTTAGACCACTCTGTTTTCTTTTGTGTGGCTATCTGTCTGACAATGTGAGTGGATACCATCATCACAGTTTTGTTTTCCTCATTATGTTGGCCTTGGATATGTTGCCACCATCTACAAAAGGTATTTCATAACAATGTTATCTTGAGGTTTACTTATTTCCTTAACTGAATATTTACGGAGACTGAATTCATTTAAATGTTCCGCTTTATAGTGACAAAAAGGGGATCAGAACTTTGCATTTAACCCACTTCACTTTCAGTTTCTATTCTGTTGAGGTTGCTCTATTTTTGTCTCAGTTTCTTTATTAACAGGTTTTATTAACAGTTCTTCTAAGTCTTTATGCAGATTTTTGTCTTGTACCGAATCTTGTGTCAGGGTTCCTTCACTTCAATACTGACGTTTGTGGGGTTTCTGTTACTCTGTCACTGTAACATGTTTCTGATAGCAGAGAGTAGCCTTTCCACAGAGCAATCAGTAACCGAATTCTAGCCTGGGTTTAGCTTATAGATGTGTGTGCTTGTGTGTGTGATAGATAGATATACATATACAGATACATAGAAAGATATATACGTACATATTTAGATATAGATATAGCTATATCTATCTAGCTATAGATACACACAAACACACACACACACACACACACACACACACACACACACACACACACACACACACACATATAGATAAAGATATAGAGGCAATGTAGTGTACCCCAGCCCCTTGGAGCTAATAGATAAATTAGATATAGATATAAATATAGCTATAGATAAAGATATAGATATAGATATAGTGCAGAATTCACAAAGGCTTGCACGGAGTGTAAGAGACGTGCAACACTCCATGCAAGCCTCGCAATCCAGGAACAGCCCTAAACTCGTGTAAGAGACCAGCTAAAATGTCTCTTACACGGACTGGGCGTGGACATGCTAAATACCTCACTTGCAGCCAAAAGGTATGCAAATGAGGTATATTAGCGATCCACGAAGCAGAAACCAGTCCGTGTAAGAGACAACTGAGTACGTTTCTGCAAATTCCACAACGGAGCCATGTCAGCTCCAAAAAAAGGTGCATATGACTCAGGCAGCATGCCAATGGCCAAATATGTGGCCATTGGCAATATAACCCGATGCCAAAATATTAAAAATATAATTTATTTTTTTCGGCGATCGACGATGTTTAAACCCAGCACAGCCCCGCGCAAACAGGCTGCGCTGTATAAAACCATAAAAAAGAAGGTTATAAACCCACAAATGCGGGTTTCATGCAATACATGGCATGACAATGCAGGGACCAGCAGACCAAAAACAACATGGCCACCGTGTAGTGGTTGCTAAGGGGAGAAGTTGAGTCTAAGACATGTAACTAAGCATTAGTAGGCAATCTCATGTAAATGAGGGTTAGGATACTGAATCTCACAGTCACATAGCAAATGAGCACAGTCTGAGTAGTGTAAGAGATACATAAGGGGGAGAAATAGAGTAGGAGATAGGTGGCATCACAGGGGAGAATGGTAGAAAGAAATGCAGTTCATTGGAGGTCAGTGTAACATGACAGATGACAGACACAAATCATGGAAAGAGGTGTGCTACTAGATAAGTCATGGAAAGTCAAGAAATGGAAGGTGTACACTGTTATTTACACCAAGATTCTGAACCGTGTAAGCACGTGTGCGTGCGTGTAAGCCACTGTGAGCATGTTTCTGATGGTATGCACGTTGTTCCCCCCTGAGGAAACAGACAGGAAAAAGGAAGCAACAGAATTAATAGGAAGCTAGCAGGGATAATTGCTGAAGCTAGCAGGTGAAAATAATTAGAAGTAGGAAATTACACAGGCAGAATAGTAGCCCAGCCCAGCACTTAAAACTCTGCAAACAGTAGTGCAGGATGTTTCTCTTAAGAGACACTGCAAGACAGGAGTAGGCTAATAGAAGTGAAAACTGAAAAAGCTTAACTCAGAGCAGAAATGTTAGGGGCTGCCATAGCTGCCATAATGAGACATAGGCGACTTGCTGAGGGTGGTGACAATGCAGATGGTGCCAGACAACCCACAGTGAGGAGACGGAGAAGAGTGTACAGGCCCAGGGTCACCTACCACGGGTTACATGAGCTGGAGATAGTAGAGTGCTATAGAGTGAACAGACAGCTCCTGCAGCAAATAGTGGAGCTGTGCAGGCCACGCCTCACACACAGAACCAACAGAGGGGAACCCATCCCAGTGGAAACCAAGGTATGTGTTGGCCTAAGAATACTAGCAAAAGGTACCTTCCAGAGACCAACTGGTGATATGATGGCGATATCACAGGCATGAGCCTCCAGGGTACTGCACCAGTTCCTGGATGCCATGTCAGCACATGTCGGTGATCATGTATATTTCCCCAATGCCCGTGAGGTATTGGCCAGCAATATGCATCTCTTCCAGCAAATAGCGGAATACCCTAAGGTAGTGGTTGCAATAGACTGCACGCACATATGCATCAAAGCACCAGCCGGTGAGCGGGGTAGGGCCTACATTAACCGCAAGGGCTTCCCCTCCATCAACCGCCAGGTCATGTGTGATGCCCAGGGCATAATAATGAATGTGTGTGCTGGCTGCCCTGGGAGTTACCACGATTCCCACATCTGGCATTTGACGCAGCTGTACCAGACATTTGCCAATGGGGACATCCCACACGAACACCTAGTGGGGGATGCAGGTTATGCACTGCAGACGTGGCTGATGACACCAATCAGAAACGCACACATACCTGAACAGGAATGCCATAATGAGGCACACACACAAACATATAATGTAATAGAGCTTGTGTTTGGGCTGCTCAAGTCACAGTTCCGGTGTCTGGACACATCTGGTGGAGCCCTGCAGTACACACCAACTACATGTACCCAAATTGTCATGGTATGTGCTATATACATAATATGATCTTGTGAAAACAGCTGCAGCAGGACCAGCATAGGGCCGGGCCAAACAGCCACCCACCATCGCCAAGGCCATCACAGGCAGAGCATGACTCGGAGGAGGAACAACCTGAGCCTGCCCCAGTAGGCAGAAGGAGGTGTGCCCAGTATGCCCTGGCCTTGGCAAAGAGGCAACGCATAGCACATACACTGGCTCAGTAGGAACCCTGGGAATGATACCCCTCTCTGACTAACTCAAATAATAACATGGATGCCTAAAATGACATGACCTGCTCACAAACATGTACAGGGAAGTGTAATATGCGCATCCGACAGAGACAGCCCTGCAGCACCACCTGAGGCATGAATGCCATGTGTTAAGTAATGTAACACCATGTACTATATGCACACCTGAGCACCCTGACTAACATCCACCCTCACCAAGCATGAAGCCACAAAATGACGATGGGATGATCAAGTGCAATAACTGGCTGAAGTAATGCAGTTAGTCAAAGGGGAGCCAATGTGTTTCAGGCTGGGAAGACATGCGGAGCATGACATGATGCACCACCTGCTAGGGGTGGCGTGCACCTATCATGCCATGCCCCATGGATACTGGCAAAGGTTGTCAGTACCCACAGCATGCCCTGAATAGGTAAGTCTCAAAACACAAACCCACCTTCATAGGTTCCACAAGGGATAGGAACCTAGACGTAATGCTACCCAATGACAGATGTCTAAACAGCAAGATGTGTGCAGTGTAAACGCACACAGTATGGAGAATGTAGATACCAGTCCTGTAATAGAGAACTGGGTCAAGGCTCACATCAGCACCCTAACACTACCAGGTCACACCTCATACTGTGCTGCACAGCCGCAAAACATGGAACAAGCTACAAAAGGAGGGTGACTAGCAAGAAATGTCAAGGATAACCACACCCCCATGTTGGTGCCACAACAAGAATCAGCATGGATTAGCCATGGTCAAATACCAATGGCTAAAACCGCCTCCCAGTATATAGCCTGCTGCAGACTACTGTCCTAATACCAGGAACTGCACCTGGCCTATGTCGGAATACATGAATATATCAAGCCCCCCAAACCACATTATATTGCTTGACTGAAAATACCCAGACATACACCGGGAGCATTATACTAGCACCAACACAGTAGGAGAAAATTTCCCAGAATCCATAAACCAAAATGCCCAGGAACAATGTACCACTCCCGCAAGAGGGTTAAGCATACTGGATGTGATAATCAGCAACATGTGTACTGGATGGCAAGATGAGAAGTGTACCCCTCACTGGTAAGATCAGACCATAGAGTAATCACACTGGATATACACATCCTGACCCCAGTCCCTGGTCAGAATACCACAGTGAAAAACATGTGTATAGCATAGGTTGCAGCCCTCCATACTGATGTTGAATCCACGAAAGGCCCTGTGCAAGTGCAGAATATGGGACACACCACAGAACATGTTATACAGACATTCCATGAACACAGCCAGGAATGCTTGGAGTATGCAGTCACAAATAACAACAACACACAATGCCATACACGCAGGCATCTGGCATGCTGGACTCCAGCCATTACCAAACCATGCAAGAGAATGAGGAAGCTACCACATGATAGAGCAAACATAAAAAGGGAAGTAATCACTGACCAGTAGTATGGCAATAACATATGTCCACACATACAATCCACTAAGTCCAGCCACAACAAGTAGAATCTGTGAATCCAGAGGCAATGTGACACCAGTCCCAAGTACACAGACAACCACAACACCCCCCAATAAATGCAAATATATGTGATAGATGCAACCATGTATCCAAACCAGAGGTTGAGCTCCACCAACTCAGTACTGTCAAAACTAGTCAGGAGGAGAAGGTAACCACATACACCACAAACCCAGTCCCACATAGACCTACCACAACTGTAAACCAAACACATAAACACAGACAAATATTCCCGGAGGTCTTAATTACAAACACACCACACCAACAGAAGCCTCCAAAGCAGATCACAAGCAACCACAACCTTCAAACATAGCACATGCAATGAATAGTACGCAAAGCTGGTGTGCCAAACAGTCACAGCCAGAAGGAGAAACAACATGCCTGATACAGTCGTAATAGGTGTCTGTATAGGCAGACACACTGCTGTCCCACTCACCAGACTGAACAAAGGAAAGTGTAGAGTAAGCTGCCTGTAGGCTGCCACAAAATGCCACATAACACAAGTATGCAGTTCACCTTAAAGCAACCAGAAATATGATGCACTCAATGTCCATGCTGGTGTGAATTACCTGAGATGTACCTCCCTGGTCAACATGAAAAGAGACATGGATGGTCCCTCTGAGTATGTACCCCAGGCCGGTATGACACTGGCTGTGTGCAGCATCCAACCCTCACCAAGAATGATGCCACAGTACAAACACAGAATGCTCATGTTTAACAGCTGGCACAGTTACAGCTGTCAGTCCAAGAGGGTCTAATGTCTGTCTACTTGAGATGTCAAGCATGACAAGCCATGCTGCTGTTCCAGGGATGGCTTGCACCTGTTACCCGTGTGCGTCTGGATACTGGATAAGGCCTTTGCCGCCTTCATAGAGCCGCATGTAGGCAAGGCCAAAAAGACTACCCACCACCCTAGAAAACATAAGTTGTAGGAAACATAAGGGTAATGCTGACCAACGCCAGATGTGTAAACTGCAATATGCATGCCCCTGAGGCACTTCCCATTATGGAGAACATCGATGTCTGTGCAGTGACAGAAGCCTGCTGCAAGCCTAGTGGTAGCACACCAGCACTACTAGGTTATACCACATATCATGTGTTATGGCCCCAACACCTGCACCAAAACATCAAAGGAGGGGGAGTATCTATATGCAGCACAGACACCCATATGGCCAGGTAACTGACAATACACAAAGCAGCGGAGACCACCCATGTACACCTAACTGTAGTCAAAACTGCTGTACAGTCTGTAGCATGCGACAGACCACACTCTCACACACAAGAACTCCACCCAGACATCCTGAAGACACTGGACAGTATGAATGTCCCACCAAATACCAGACAAGGTACACACAAATTACCACATAGGTGGCAAACCATTATGTATGCAAGGAGTAATCAGGGACATAGGGACACAGGTCGACAGTAATCTGTCATGTGACACTCACAATGCCAATGTGGCTAGGAAGATTGTCGATATTGGACACCGTATCATGAAAGGATTCACATCTACATCAACAGAGGTCACTGTGCCACTGTACTGTTCCCTTATCAGACCCATAATCTAGTACAATGACTCATATGGGATGTACCGTACGTGACACCTGCAGCGGTGACCTCATAGTTACCCCACCAACAGGATAAAGGGTGTGAAATATATGTCATATGCTGCCTGGCTGTAGACACCCCAGCTGACTGCAGTCACAGACTGCCTACACAGAGGCATTGTATGTCTGTTGTACAAGGCCATGTCCAACACAGGAGTAATGGACATGCTCCACCACAGGAAATCAAAGCCACTGGAGCTGTGAGAGTCACAGATGTCAGCCTCAACACATAATGAAATAAGATGTGCTTGAGGGACAGATACATAACCCAGAGGCTCCCCACACCCAGAAACAGGATCCCAGTCCATGGTAGGCAGAGCCCCTCACTGACACCCCAAAACAGGAATATTGCCAAGTGGATGGATGATCGTACATGTATACTGGGGGTCCTCACTGTGTCATGACCAGACAGAGGCACAGTGAAGAAATTCATAAATGGCCATAATAGAACATAGCAAGGGGTGGCAAAAGACACACACACTCTGGCTAGGCTTAATAATGGCCTAGGGTGTATAGCCTAGTATGAACCCATGAACCTATGAAGATACAAAACGTACAGGACACTAAGGATAATCACAAGGCTTACCCAACTGATGGTAGGAACCATGTTGGGCATCCACAGATATGCTCCGAATCACGCAGATTTTACAAATAACATACCAAACACACACACATATTGCTAACATACAACCTGTCAGGTGCAGTGCAAACACCCCGCCCCCCCAGAGAGCAAAATACCTATCCAGCAGACTGATGGTCCCCTGACATTGCAGATGCTGAGGTAACAGCCATCATCTGCAAAGCAGAACACACAGCAGCAAAGGTATGTGATGGTGTCCTGTGCTGTGGCCAACATGGACTCCAAGAATAATGGAATGCCAAATCACACTACTGCCCAATGTCAGCCTTACCACAGGATATGTACCCAAAGAGCAGTGTACAACAACAGTGGTCCATCACAACAAAGGTGTTGCCTGAATGGATACTCCAAACTACCACCCCAGGATCCTGACAAGCTTGTTCTGCACAGCTATGGAAAGGATCAGTATGTACCGCAGACAGAAGGCTATTGTGGACCTACTGATACTGGACCCTACACAGTGTGGCTGTCGTAACTGCAGATCCTGCCCCTAAACATGTCTGACCCATTTGAAGCAGTCATTAAGGTCATTGATGAGGGCAATGTGGTCCACACAGCGTAGCTGGACCGTGCACATGCTTCTAGACAATACCGTATGAGTTCAGTATGGATATGTTCACCAGCTTAAATGTATACCCCTATGTGAGTAGAGGGTTGCAAACCAGACCAAGGACAGAACTGACATGGTCAGACATGCCGCATCCATGTCAGACTACAAAGCAGATATGAGTGGCATCCCACAAGGCCTGGTCTTGCCTCCCCCGTTCTGTATATATGTCCCATAGGTATAGGCCAACATGGAAGGACTGTGACTGAACATGTATGCAGAGGAGTACAAACAGCCCACCATATCCGACCCCCAGCTGACACAAGCAACCCACAAAAGGGCCACCTACAAACAGACAACTGTAGCCATAGCCATGTCAGCAAGCTAATTGCAGAACTGTGTATAGACAACCACCGTGGATATACAGTAAGTGCCCACAAATTACCACACAGGTGTTAACCCATGACGTACCTAACATGTAATGTGAGACCTGGGTACAAAAGGTGATAGATATCCTGCACTGGACAAACATGTGGCTGCAGTGTTCGCAGAAACATATACTATATACCCACCCAAACATGAAGGTTGGCAGATGTAGATAAGGGGAACTCACTGTGGCTCTGCAGTCATCCTCCATCAGCGTCACAAGTGACTACAATAGCCCCTGTGGGATATACCACAGCAGACACCTCTATCAACTGTAAAGTCCACAACAGTACCCCACCAGGAGTAGCAAAGAGCATGAACAGATGCCATGTGTTGCCTGAGTAAACAAACTGCAGCCCCACACACCGCCATACTGCCCAGCTACAGGCAAGCTGTGCCTGATATATGAAGCCATGTCCAACCTGGAATGAATGAACATGTTGCACCTTGTACAATCTGAATAGCAGTGAGCTATGCACATGAGAGACCTGAACCCCAGCACTGACATACATAGGACAAGCTGTACAGAATGATCCATAACACAGAAGGCACCCCCACTCTTCAGTAAACTCCTGGTACAGGGCAGCCAGAGAGTCACATATCGACACATCTCAGGAGGAATCCTGATGAGTGGATGGGAGATGGTAGGCTAACCCTGGGTATCACTGTTATGTCAGAGGTAGACGGAGGCACAGTATACTAACCATGACATATGTCATGGCAAACTCCAGTTACAATGTGTGTCAAAGGACAAACACACCCTGTGACTAGCATCAGAAATGGCCTAGGGAACATTGCTAGGGTTTGCCAATGTCCACCCATGTTGTGGAATACACTAGCATTGTTGGACGAGCCTGGTGTAGGTAGTCCATATCTAAACATAATGCAACATGGTCATATGTGCACAACTGGCCCCTACACAGTCTGTTGTGCTTGCTATGAAGATGTCAAGCAGTCATAGGACTAAAGCCCAGGATACTGTCCACCACAGTGAAAGTACTGAACCAGTACACTATACGGTACTACAGTGTTAGGTCATTATGAAAGTATGTTGAGAACTGTCTGCAAAGTATCCCATGCAATCCCTGTAGGCACAGTATAATCCCTGTTGTAGCAGACACAAAGCAGTTGGCCAGTTAGTACACAACATGACACCCAACACACAACCATAAATGTGAGATATTGTTGAAGTTCACACACACCCAAATATGTGGTGGACTTCAGAGTGCAACATATGGAAAGCTCACACTGGGCATGCTCGCACACTTTGATAAATGAGGCATATGTCAGACAACATGCCATGGAAAGGCTGAACTGGGCATGCTCACACACTTAGGCCATATCTCCATTTAGCAGTTGGCCACACATATCTGGTATTTGTACGTGTCAGTCCAGGAACCAACCACAACACAGCAATCTGCCCAGTGCACACAGTAAATGACTACAGAGACATAAGTGATATAGTGGATCGCCATCATATACAAACATCTTCCACAGATACACAAGTTGGTCATAGGAACAGGGAATGCTATGGCAATAAAGACCTGCAAACAGTAGAACAGCACAACAGATATTGTGCATCCGACAATTGAACATATGGGTGTAGAGGTCAATACTAGGCTTGTTGCCCTAGGGAATGACAGCTCAGCCAAAGTGTGCTTGGCATCTGCATCCCTAGGACAGTAGGCTACTGTGCCACTGTAAAGTAGGTCACAGAAGGCAACATGTGAGGCTAGTGAGCTGTGCCTCTGTCAAGCAGGGGCACCGTGGAGGTCCCAGGGATTGAATGTGCTAAGCCACAGCCATGTTGTCGGTGTGTGCTGTGAGAGGGTTGCTGAGGATCTCTGCCAGTAGGTGTCCATCAATAATAGACTGAGGGGAGCCCTATCTGCATTCTCTGGATGATTCCACTGTCAACACTGTGTTGTAATGAGTATGTGTGAATGAAGTGCCATGCCGGAACTGTTCACAGATGTCCTCCCTCTGTGGGCTACAGCTCTGCAATGTATTAGGTCACTCTGTCTGTTGTACAGTGCATATATGGCTGGTGTACAGCTGACAGGTGTCTTGTTGTAGAGCAGTCATGGGTATATGTGGGATAGCATGATCAATGCAAACCGTACACATGCTCATAGAATTCAATTGTCAAGGATTATGCTGAGTGGCCAGTATAGTTCCCCAGCATGGGTCCTCTGAAGTCGTCCACCCCAGTCTTCACAAGTGTAGAGTCTGCTTGTGCTAAATACAGTTTGTGTGCAGTGACAACCTTGCCTGGGGGTGGAGATGGGATATGGATGTCCAGGGAAAGGTGGGTATGGTCAGATATCAACAATGGTGGTCTACCTCTGGTGAGGAACAGTGAGTACCCACGTTGCAGATGGACAGGTGCAATATGTATTCCCCCATGTGGCTGTGGTGTGTGGTTCTGCCATAGCACATGGACCCACAAATTATAGTGGCTGTAGGGTAAAGTGGTAGAGGCCTGAGTAGTTCTCACACACAATATGCCTGTACCTGATGTTAACAACTTGAATGGTGTATGTGAACACCTGCATATCCTGGCACTGTTCCCAGGGAAGCTAAGTGTGTGTCCTGGATGTGGGTGTGGTGTTCTGGACTGGTTGTGTTGTGTGTTACAGGTCCTGTGGTCCCAAAGCATGGTATAGAACATAACCTGCCAGTGCGATGTGCATATCTGACCCTGACGTAGGTGGTTGCAAATGCATATATATGATATCCCCCACCTGACAGGTAGTACTACATGTACATACCTCTGTAGAAATAAAGATGTCAGCACCCTATAAATACTGCAGGTGCAGCACATATACCCATTAATTTGGATAGTGCGCTCTGCTAATGCATCTCCCTCAAGTGTCATAACATAGTTAGGTAGGGGTTTGAATGCTGTACATGCTCAGTGTGTGTGGAGGGGGTTAGTGTGTGTTCAAGACTGTATGAAAGAAGTATCCCTTTTGCCAACTAGGAGAATACACTACAGGATGCACATTCCCCTTTCTAAACACAAATGATGTCAGCACCCTATAAGTACAGCAGGAGAAGGGAAGCCTCCCAGTAATGCGAATAGTGCACTCTGCTAATGCGTCCAACTCGAGTGTCATAACATAGTTAGGTAGTGGTTTGAAACCTGCACATGGCAAGTGTGTGTGTTTGGATGAGGGGACTCTGTGTGTGTGCAATTCTGTATAACAAACATGTGCTTTTTTTGAAATCAGGGGATCACACTACATGATGCACATTAACCTTTCCAAACAGTGATGATAACAGCACCCTATACATACAGCTGGAGAAGAGACATCTGCCAGTGCTCAGAATAGCGCAACCTGCTACAGCGTCATTCTCAAGTAACATAACATATTTAGGTAGGGGTTTGAAACCTGCAAGTGTGTGCTTGTTTGGACGTGGAGAGTTTGTGTGTGTGCATTTCTGTATGAAAAAAAATGTTAGTTTTGGCAATCAGGAGATCACACTACCTGATGCACATTACCCTTTCAAAATACTGATGATGTCAGCACCATATAAGTACAGCCAGAGAAGAGGAACTATCTAGTAATCCGAATAGTGCGCTTTGCTAATGCGTCTCTCTCACGTGTCGTGACTTAGTTAGGTAGGGGAATGAAT
The DNA here is from genome assembly GCF_019279795.1 of Protopterus annectens. Taxonomy (NCBI): domain Eukaryota; kingdom Metazoa; phylum Chordata; order Ceratodontiformes; family Protopteridae; genus Protopterus; species Protopterus annectens. The sequence goes on from NC_056746.1 coordinate 1,481,757,302, forward strand.
CCTGCAAATGGCAAGTGTGCATGTGTGTGTGTGTGTGGGGGGGGGGTAGTAGGGTGTGTGTAAATGCAAGTGTGAGAGAACAGATCCTTTTGGCAAATACTACAATACACCAGATGCTGCATATTCCCCCAGTAAACACAGGGGATGTCACCACACTATCAGGACAGCCGAACAGGGCTAGTTGGCTAGTAATGCCAATAGTGCACTCTGCTACTGTGTCTATTACCATTGTCAGAGTACAGATATGTATGTTTTGGTAACCCACAATTGTCACGTGTGGTTGTGTCACACATTATGACCTTGTGTGGGTCTTTGTACATAACAATGCATGCCATTGCCTAAATCAGCAATGGCATTGCACACATGATGTATGTGTGTGACACATACACATAAATACCTGTGACCTGCAGTAGTTACCATGTCTGACACATGCCTCGAGTGGATAAATGGTATTTGCAATGTATACCAATATGACTGTGTCTTACTGTGCAGGGTCCGCACGCGGTATGTGTCTATACAGTGTGGGTGTATATGGTAAAATACCTACAGCAGGGGATACACATCTGGTCTGGGCCATATAGTGTACATGTAGTCGATGTACAGGTGCTGCATCTTCCCACCTGTTGTGGTAGTGGTAACATGTCATTCCACTGCAATTCAGTGACCACATGCTGTGAACCCTTCAACTAGTGTGTTGTAGCTACAGTAATGCTCACACACATTGTTTGTCTGGATGCAGTCCAGCCATATAAAGACAGTTCTTGAGACTGTCATATTGCCAGTGTTGTTATGGAGGATAGGTGGTCTTCCTGTGTATGGGAGGGTTGTGTGTGCCAGGCTATGAACCAGATGGCAATCTGACACACTGTTAGCTGCACATGATTAGGCCCTGATGCTTTGTGCTGTGCCAACAACCTGGAGGTGTGTGTATCTGTGGTGCCTTGGGATACCACCCCCCTGTCCATGTGTGTTACATGTGTAGGGGACGACAGGCATGGTATGGGGCATAACCTGTCAGTGATGGGTAACACCTGTGAGCCATGAATCAGGAATCTGGCACTGCACAGACATTGCAGTTCACCGTGCTGAGGACAGTGTCCGGTGCATGCATCTTGCGGTGTACACTGCTGTTGTTGTGTAGCAGCACTGTTAGTGTCCTAACCTGTGTGATACCCATGGAGGTGGCTATGTAAACAGTGTCCTGCAGCATAAGGCAGTATGTGTGTATCAAGGAGCTTTGCCAGTATACATCGGGCCATGGGTGTCATGTGCAAGATGATCCTTGCACATCATTGTGGCTTCCCTAGCATGTAAGCACACATTGACAGCCAGTGGATACCCTATGAATGACATTGGAGACTGAGCATGATGTAGACATACAACACCCTTCCCACATATAGTGGTAGCATACCTGGTGAGAGTATGTTGGCACCCAAGCTCAGGCTCATACTGGCCTGTGCCACATGCTGAGAGATCCATTCTATGTTCCCTATCATGTAGTCCAGGGAGGTATGTCTCAGGTCAGCCATACTGGCATGGTCAATGAGTGAGTCATATGTGTCCATGCCTCTGACTGTCCTGTATGCATGTGTTCTGTGGTGGATCATAGTGCCCCTGAGGCATATCACTGTGACCTTCACCAGATACAGCCTGTTGAGTGGGACCCCAGTGCAGCACCCAAGACAGGTACCTGACACATCTGTAGCAGGTGTGTTGTGTAGCCCTACAGGCTGTGAGTGTGTGGCACATGGGATGTGTGTGCCATGTGTGGCATGTGCTCTGTTCCGACGGAACATATGCCTGTGTGCCAGCTACGGAGGTGTGTGATGCTCAGGCAGGATGCTATTCTGAGTCCCCACGTATGCCCCAGTGTGTTCAGCATGCTGTCAGTGCGTGTCAATGTCTGACTTGTATTGTAGTCACTGTAATATATTTTATTTATTTATTTATTTATCTTACATTTGTTGACCAGGATAGTCCGACTGGATGCATGTCCATTTTCAGCAGAGGCCCTGGGAGAAAAGCTCCAAGGGTAAGCAGATACAGCTTTACATAATACCAGCATTACATATTACAAACAGATTATTAACAGAGATTACATAAGTAAGCAAGTTAAACATGTTCCACAGGTTAAAGTTAGTCCTGAGCACAAGTCAGGATTAAATTAAATTACACAGTAAACTGGTTAACAGATTTTACACATTCGAGTTAGCCAGGCTTGATACATTGACATAGCCAGTTAAGTGACAAATGTTGTTTGAGTCTAGTGTTAAATTGACCTAAGGTGGAAAGTAAGGTAATATCAGCTGGAAGTGAGTTCCAGGATCTACTTACAGAGTTTGCAAAGAGAAAATCACCGGCTGTGTTATTAAATTTGCTAGTCTGAATTAGCAGTTTGTTAGAGGATCAAAGCGGTCTAGGATTGTTATAGGGGATGAGAATATTTGAAGTGCAGGAGTATTGTCCGGATTATAGAGGATTTTATAGGCCATAATCAGTTGGTTATACTGTATTAGGCTGGGTAGTTCAAGCCAACCAAGCTGATTTAGATTGATGCAATGATGTGTCCTAAAAGGCAGCCCAGTGGCAAACCTGGCAATGTGGTTGTAGCAAATTGAGTGTTTGTTAAGGACAGTCTTGTTCATATTCGAGAGTAGAGGGGATGCATACAGAAGGGTTGAAAGAAGGTGTGAGCGAGCTATGGCAGTTTTAGCTGGAGGGGTTAGGAAGGCTTTTATTCTGTAAAGTGACCCTAGTTTTTTATTGATGGTTTTGATAATTTGGTTAACATGTAGGTCACATTTCAGATTATTGTCTATGATGACACCTAATAGTTTAGTAGATGGGTCAGGGGAGATTATTGTGCCATCATTTGATGTTATGGTAAAGGTGAAAGCGGTATACCTACGTGTTGGTGAAATAACAGCAGTTTAGTTTTTTTTGGGATTTAGGATCAGACAATGTTCAGAAAGCCAGTTTTCTATTATATTAAAGGTGGTCTGGGTAGCTGACCATAACTCTACTGGAGATGTGGCTGAGCAAATCAGAGTAGAGTCATCAGCATATTGGATACAGCTGACTTTTGGGATGACAGTATAAAGGTCGTTAATGAAGATGGAAAACAGCAAGGGCCCTAGTATAGAGCCTTGTGGTACTCTGAGGGTGTTAGGTAGAAGGTTAGAGAGTTTGTTCTGCCAGAGGCCAGCCTGCTGTCGACCATGCAGGTAGGATTGAAACCATTGGAAGGCTCCAATATCTAGACAGAATGTTTGCAGGGTTTGGATTACAAGTTGGTGATCAACCATATCGTATGCCTTGGAATGATCCAAAAAGAGGGCTGAGGATATATAATTAGTGTTGCAAGTATGGTTTATGGTGTTAGTAAAGGCTAGGAGGCCTGAAGTAGTGCTGTGATGAGGACGGAAGCCATGCTGAGTGTCTGCCATAAGGCGATTTTGGATTAGGTGGTGCATGAATTGTCTATGAATAAAGTTTCCATAATCTTTGCAAGTGGAGAGAATATAGCTATTGGCCTATAATTGGAGTATTCAGTAGAGCTGCCTCCTTTGTGAAGCGGGATTACATAGGATATTTTCCAGATGGTGGGAAATTTAGATTCTAACATGGTTCATTTGATTAGTTTTGAGACGGGGTAAGCAATAGCATCAGCTGATTTTTGTAGGTACTCTGCAGGCAGTTGATCAGCAGAAAGTGTAGTGGGTTTTACTTTTTCAATCAAGGTACGGATAAGTGAAGTGGCGACTGGTTGGAAGCTGAACGCAAGTAGGTTTCTATGGGTGCTACTTTCAGGACCAGGGGAGCTAGGAGGTAGATGGCTAGCTAGGGCTTGAAATGTCTCAGTAAAGAATTGGTCAAAACTATCAGAAACATCTTCAGGGGTTTTATCAATAGTAGCAGCAGGGATTGGGGTTGAAGTTTGTCCAGGATGTAGTATATATGACATGCCACCTGACAGGGTATGGCATTACTGGGTTCAGAGAGCTCAGTCATCAGATTGGCTGTGTAGTGGCATCTCACACATGTGTTGTACGTTCCTGGCCAAGGGTGATGGCTGACTGCATACATGTGGCAGCTGTGACATTGCCACATGACTCACATAAACCACAACTGGACCATAGAGGTGATTCACAGGTTACCTTTGCACATGCTACCCTAGTAGTGTGATTGCCATGGTGAGTACCAATACATAGGGCCAATGGGAAACAACATACTGAAGGTGTGTATGTGTGGGTGTACTGCTACTGTTTCATAGCACTGGCATATATGACTGCACACGTGGGTAAATGCCAGGTAAGACATGTGCAATGTGTCACAGGCAACGTACATGTGTACAGGACAGACAGTGACGTTCTGTCAAGTGTAAAGTTGACATACGTATTGTACGCTATGCAGATGTCACTAGGAGTCTACAGAAGCACTGTAACTCTGCATTGCAGGTGTAAGCAGTGTTCCAGGGAACCCCAAGCGAACATGCATGCAAACAAAGCTACAGTAAGCAGGGCTGGAAGTACTGCATTGTACAACAAAGAAGGGGTAACAATAACAGTAAGTAACAATGCAAATATGTAGGCACTATCAACATGTACCCCGGAATACACAGCACAGATGCCCATGGTAGAACTGATATTATGTCATAGTTATTTGTGATTTGGATTGCATTGGTGCTGAACACATATCTACATGCGCAAACATCCACATTGCATAGTCATTGTAGGCAACTTGACACCATTACTGTACATGTCCAACATTGCATAGCACTACTTGCGTTAGCTTCCCCCCTGTGCTACCCATGTATGCGGCTATCTGTTGACATCCTTACCACCGGCATGCAATTATGTGCAGCTGTTACACTTTGGTATGTACTATGGGTGCAGATAACAATTCAGGACATTCATACAGTTACTGCATCAGGCATGCTGGGATATACACACAGTCATAGCAGCACACTGTACTGTTACCAACATGATACTACTAATACACTTCTATGTAGTCATCCTGTGCATCAGCAATGTGTTTACCTGTTCCTGCAATGATGTTGGAGATTGCAGGAGGTGGCACAGTGTCATCATATGCACAGGGTGTGAATTAGGTATGCCTGAGTCAGCCACTGATACCACCAATTGACATGTGTGTGTATGTGTGTTGGTGAGAGGCAGCAGTACAGGGTGGGTCAGTGTTGGTGCAGTGTGTGCATGTATGTGGTCACCCTAGGTGTTAACATTTCCCATGTGTGTATGCATGCACACAGTTCCACCTCATGGCTGCCATATACAGGGGTTTGTGGACAGCCACAGACTGCACCTGGCAGGTCATACAGATCAGTGTCTGTGGGCATGGACACGGTACCTGTGCCTGGCAGGGGTGCTACGGACCGTATCCAGTACTAAGCCAGACTGGGTACTGTCATCAGAAGTGGGAGTGTGTTGACTGGACACAGGTCCCTGTTGGGACTGTCCAGAGCCACGTGCACGTGGTCTCCTGGGGCGTTCTGATGACAGCACAGACCCAGCATTGCTGGGGCTGCTGCTGGCACTATGGGGGCATGCGTGGGTCTGTTGTCGTCCACGCTGACTGCCAGCTGCTGCTGTTGCCAGCATACGGCCACGCCGACGTCGCAGATGCCCACCATTGCTCTGGCTCATGGACATTTGGTTGTGGAACTGCTGTAATATGTCCCCACAATGTCTGTCTATGACATCGGTGAAATTACAGATAGCATCCGCAATGTCACGCATACTGTCTGTCATGGCTGTGTGACATGCTCTCAGCTCCCTCAGACCTTGTCTGGAGTACCTTTCCATACGCGACTGTGCCTGCATGACAGTCCGAAACATAGCTGAGGTTGACAGAACTCTTTGGGCACGTCGGCCAGAGGCAGTACACCCACGGATGCTCCACGAGAACCCATGGGCAACTGTCTGTGTGGTACCATCGGAGGACCCTGCCCATGGTTGCTGTGTGGGGACGCATGTGCCACAGGTACCACATTACCCTGGTCTATGCCCACTGTATCCTGTCCATCACCTAGGTACAATGGTGACAAAGGATGTACTGGCAGGATGACTGTGCACAATGATGGGGTTGACAGCTGTGTACTGTCAATTGGCTGACCAATGGTGGACCCTGACACACCTTCCTGTACCATTACACAAATATCATCATTACCAGTACCCGTGGCACAAGATTCAGGTTCCCTGCTGCAGGTCACCAGAGCAGCAATAGAACCTGTGGGAGGAAGACAGGAAACACAGTTTACAGTCTCCAGACATTGTTACCAGTGATGCACACATGCACACATGCACACATGGACACATGCACACATGCACACATGGACACAGGCACACATGCAGACATGCACACGTGGACACAGGCACACATGCACACATGCACACAGGCACACATGCACGCATGCACACATGCAGACATGCACACGTGGACACATGCACATATGCACGCATGTGCACATGCACACGTGGACACATGCACACATGGGCACATGCACACATGCACACATGCACACGTGGTCACATGCACACATGGACACATGCACACATGCACACATGTACACATGCACATATGCACACGTGGTCACGTGTACACATGCACACATGCACACGTGGACACAGGCACACCTGCACATATGCACACATGCACACATGGGCACAGGCACACCTGCACACATGCACACATGCACACCCTGCAGTATACACACAGAGAACTACTGAGTTACACTACTGTTACTAGTATTATCAGGACTATTATAGGTTATGGTATACACACTCACCAGCATGGATGGCTTGCCTTGCTGTAACCCCGGAGGGACCTGCAGAAATGATGAGATTAATGTCAGTGGGCACAACTGTGCCATTGATATTGCATATGATACAGTGCAGTAGTACACCAGTTGCCTTTCACACGTCAGCTGCCGATATTGCCAGTATCACACATGCACAATTACATACTATGATGACAGACACATACCACGGAATCACCTTACACATGCATAAACTAACAGTGTACAGAACAGTCAAGTGTACATATGGCATATTCCCTGCATGCTCCTTGTCGTGCTGCTGTGTGGATCCAGCCTCCATCATGATGCAGGTGTACTGCTGTTGCTGTTCCAGGGCTGGAGCCACAACACTTAGGAGTAGCCTCTCCAGTCTGGTGAGGGGGGGATGTGTGGCCACCCCCCCCTCCTGTGGCAACCTGTTGCCTGTGGATATCTGATGCACTCTGATGGACACTTCGGATTAAATCACTGCAGTGATGTCGTACTTGCTCATATGTCCTATTATGCGTGCCAATATCATTTACCCTTTGGACAAGGTCTTGCCACAGTGCGGCCCTCTCCTGCTGATTCTGACTGGTGCGGGAAAAAAGGATGTCATACTCCCGCACCAGGCTCTGGTGGATCTCCTCATCTTCCGCTGCAGAGTAGGTGGGATTACACTGACGTGCCATCTCCCTGGAAGAGAACACAAACAGGATATCAGCAGACTATGTCAGCAATATATGGCACACATACTATACATGATACTCATGTGTAGTGATATACTACTACTCCCATATGTTGCATGTGTGTGTTGTGGTGGATACACAGGTACATGGCCAGATTTCAGTGCTCAGCCAACACCTGTGCAACAATACCTGCCACATTCCACACAACATAGTAGCATGCCCCATCGGTCAGCACACACTGACAGGTCCAATGCACAACCTCACTCTGGGGGTTCATCCCAAGGTAATGTATGTGGGACTCCATCCACTAGTGTGATGTGGACACAAGTTACTTGGCCTGGATATGCATATCCCACCACCACCACCAGCACAGTAGACTACTTTGATATGTATGTGATTAGACAGTTATTCACTTGTTAGGACTGAGATGGTATCCATGCAGCACACTGGGCCAGTGGAAGCCACAACCCACACTGCTGGCCCCTTTGCAAATGCTTACTACGGACATGCCACAGATTGCATGGAACTTGCACCACATTTCTAACCCAGACCCTATGCACAAAGATTAGGCATCCTGTCCGGTGGATCCCAGACAGAAGCAGATTGCATAACAATAGCAGGAGGCTACTGCAGGACAGAGTAGATTCACATTAAGGGAAAGCATCTGTGGTCAGCACTGGTACTATTCTACGGTCCCTCATAACAACGGCCACGGCCTACTCTGGGAGGGAAATGGCCACAAACACTATGGATGACCACAAGGCCTTCTTCAGTTATGTTGCACATATGGACCAAATGCCTCAGATATGCTCTGTGTTAATACACACCTACTTAACATACACCAAACACACAGATATTGGCAACAGTCTTGCAGACAGGTTCAGTGCACGTATCCCCCCTCCTTCTCCCCCACCAGTTGAAATAGTTATCACAGCTGTATGTAACCTCCCTATCATCTCACATGTCCAGGTGAGGGCCGCCCTCAGCAGAGCAGAACACACAGCATCACTGTGACCTCATGGTATCCCTGGATGTGTGCTACCTGCACTCCAAGAGGACATACAACCGCATATAACACTGGTAATTTATCTTGGCCATACTACAGGATATGTACCTGGACAGTGGCATACAGCGACAGTTGTCCCACACCACTAAGGAGGCACCTCGACTGACCCTGGGAACTACCACATCATATGCATAACTGGCCTGGTCTGCTAAGCTATGGAATTATGCAGTATGGGATGCATATGCAGTGATATCGGGTACCTGGAGACACTTGTTCCCAGCCAGTGTGCCTTTGTGATGGGCTGATCCTGCCTTTTGAACCTGGCTGACCTTTCAAAGCAGTCACTACAGCCATTGCTGAGGGCAACGCACAGACAACTGCTGCCAGGATCATGGCCTAACACTGATTGACATGTAATGTATAGTCATCCCCTTTTGGTGGAACTGCGTACACACAACATATCACATGGACATACCTATAGGTACAGACCTATGACACATTTGGAGGGTTCACAGTATGCCCACTATTAACCTGCTACTTTGCATTACCTGTGTTTGTCGCAGCTGGTTGCGTTACCATTGCTTCTGATTCCTGCTGCTACTGTCACTGCTGACAGCTTAGAGTCACAGAGTCACAGTGTGTAGGGTGTTTTCTTTTTTTTTTTTCTCTCTCTTTCAGTTTTCTCTCTCCCTCTGTCTGCTTCCAGACAGTGCAATGAATGTATTGCATGTGTGGAGTTTTAGTACAGGATGCTTTTGTAGGTATCTGCATAGGTCCATGTGATGGCCTCTGCACCAATTGTAAGCCAGCATTTGCTAATTGCACACAGCCAGTTGTGTACTGATTGCAGTTCTCACTGTGATTTCAGGTCAGTGCTATAAAAGGGCATGTGAGATAGGCGTTGCCCTTTCAGATTGTAAGGGCGAGGACCATGCTGGTATGCTGTGGACACTGTTCTGTGAGTGTAAAGGATAGTATCTCTCTCATGATTCAGGCTGTGTTGTAGATTCACATTTCTCCATTCCTCTCTCCTGTTCCCTGTAGTAAGTGTGTATGCACAATGACACCTACAACTATATATGGATATATATATATATATATATATATATATATATATATATATATATATATATATATATATATATATATATATGTACATATACATACATTTATATATGTACATTAACTGACATTATTACCTACAAGCTAACAACTAGCATGGCTGTTTCTGTTCACACACTACTATTATGGGAATCCAGTAGTTTTGACAGTAATTCTACATGACATATTTTGGGTACTACACATCCTATATTCCCTTTACATTCACCCCTATTATTACATGCTATATTTATTTTAGCACAATGTTCTTGTATAAGAGTCATGGCTTAGTGGTAGGTCATATAGACTACTGTTTCCAAGGTTCAGGGTTCGGGACTGACAGTAGGATTTTATTTTGCTTTTGAACTGAGTACAGGACCTGTCAATCAAACTGACTAAGGCACTTTTAAGCAGTTGTAACCGGGCTAGCGCTGGTTTGCGTGGAGCTCACGCATGCGCACTGGCGGTTAGCTCCACGCACACATGCGCACACCCGCTTACAACCGCTTAACAGTGCTTACTCTGGCGCACACCCACGCTATTTTCTTTGAAATAAATGAAAATGGGGAGACAGGAAAGTGGTGAAAAAGGGGTCACAAAGAGGGTAAGACAATAGGGAAACAAGCTTGGGATTTGCAGGAGGGATGTAGGTAAGGCCCATAGACGCCCATTTCTTCATCAGCAACAGCTGTGCATATGTATGTAATTTGGTGTGACATTTGAAACCTTCCACCCCTGAGAGAGGTGTCAGGACAACAATAATACTTGTTGTACAGCCAATTGTAATTGATAGTTTCCATGTCCAGCAGACATGTGTGCAGAATGGACAGCTATGTATGGGGTGTAATTTTTTTGTGGGTACAGAGTGCCCTTTTTTTTTTTTTCAGGTGAGAGTGGTATGTCAGGTGAAGGAAGTCAGTACAGCTGGGGAGGTAGGTTGGGTAGGTAAACAGACAAGACAAACAAGACGCATACAGGGGCGGTGTATGACACGTGTGGGGGGGTTACACAATTGACGGGGATGGAGGTTTGGATATCCAGAGCCCATGAGCCCACGGATGGCAACAGTGGAACTGATATCCCCACCCATAGGCAGTTGCCACTGTTCCTTCACTGCCCAGGACGGGGCTGTGCTGGGGGCTGTGTAGGCTGGGCAACAGGCATGCCCATAAGTTGTGCAACCCATGCCTCAAGCTGGCGTAGGGGCTCGAGAACAGAGTCCCGAATCTCCCTACGCACCACAGTCCGGATGCTACGGAGGGTGAGCGGTGGTTCTCCTTCGGCCACACTTCCAGAGGGAGGGCGAGCCCCATCCCCTGCAGCGCTTCCACCCGCAGGTGGCACAGGGCGACCGGAGGGGGTCCAGACTGGGCACTAGTGCCAGGTGCACTCGCCAGCTGAGGTGGGAAAGGTGGGTCCGCTGGAACCCGCCTTCCCTGTCGTCCTATGTTTTGCATTATGTCATGACAGTTTGGGTTAGTGACATATAATACCATTCACAATTAGTTGTAACAGCATGCATTAGTATTCCCATTAACTAAACACCCAGATATTCACACCATTGAACAGCGAGCATAACACATGCATAATTTGAACAGCAATACACAGTCCAACAACATGCAGGGTTGATTGATGGCATCAGGCCATCAGGTTTGGATGTATGAACAGGGAAGATGCATCAACGGACATGCAAATATATATGACCCAACAGGACAAACGTCCAGGGGTGTTAATTGTGATTGCACATACCATTTTCACGTGGAATGGGTTATATGTGGTTATAGGGTGGGGTGAAGAAAATAATATTAACACCTTCAAATACCAATACATATGCTGTACATTTCCAATAGCTGCACATATATACACACTACTGTTCTAACTACAGTTTCCTATATGATAACTATTTCAACTTGGTGATAGGACTGTTACTGCAACATCAATATACATTTTGTTGTTCTTCATACACATTCATATCTCTAGCTTTGTTCAGCTACATCATCCTGCTACATTTGCTTTATATAGCTATAGACAAGTGTGGATGTTTGATATATCGGACAATCATACTGTCTGCATATTGCAGACTGAGAGCAACATATCCAGATTTTGGGATACACATTCCAGATGCAGCAACACTTTGAACAGATTTTGCTGCTTGGTTTTGATTCTCACATGCATTTCATTCTGTCTTGACTGCAGTATACTTAATTCAGGGGTTATTACTACTGTATTGCTGGATTCATGACACTTTCTCACACTTCTCACTTGTTTTCATTTTACTATTCAGGATGGTACTTACTTCTAGGCTTTATTGACATGTTTTACCTGTAGTTATTACAATCCTTTCCAGCAGTCTCACTTCTGTCATGTTTCAGTATTTCAAGAGGGATATATTTCACACATGTGATTTCATCATCTTCTGCACCTATACTTTTCAGCCTGCTGCAGGTTGTGTACTATTTTCTTACAGGTGGGGCATTTTTATTTCAGAATTTATGTCACACATTTTCATTTTTCTGTTTGGCTTACAGGCTGCAACACACTTTTGTAATCAAGCAATACTTGCAAACACTTTCACACTGTTACTTGTACATTTTATTCCTTAGTGACTACACTGCACTATTTTGCTGACTGTCATACTTTTATATTTCTTTACAGTTACTGGTAGTGGATTACTGACCTGCCTGGTGGCGCAACCGCACCAGCCTATCGCCATAGGCTCTGCGGTTCACAGAACGGACACCTGCAGCTGTAATATAAATGAAGTAATATTGGAATACACATCTCCATAATATCAGCTAGTTTAATTTCTTACATACATAATTAAATGTAACTTACTCAGTAGTGGGGCGTTGGGCATTTGCCGGGCCTCCTGGATCCAAAGGTTCAGTTGGTCCTGCTTGCATCTCTTCAGGTCCGCATGGTGGTGATGGACCTGCTCACCAGTCCTTGGAATCCCTGTGGCACTGGTGAGATCATGAGCCAACCGTTCAAACGCCTCAGCCCTGTATGCTCCCCAGAGGACCTGGCCCTGCATGAGCTGGGCCTCATGATTGTGGACTAGGAGCCAGACCATGTACCTGGACTCCTCAATGCCCCACCTCTGTGCTCGAAAGCAACTACCCTCTCCTACTCCTGTCATTCTGGCTGCAGTTCAGTTCTACAATCGTTTATGCTGTGTATTCCCGCCTATGGGGCTTATATAGTCCATTTTTCCTGCACATATCTGTGATTGGCCATCTTGGAATTGTATCAACTTCAGTAAACCTGCATTGTCATGCTCCAGTTTGTATTCATTCCTATATATTAGCTATTATTGCATTTATAGGTACTGCTGTCATGGCTTAGTGGTTTGGTACCTTGACTATGGTGTATAGTATCTTGGGTTCGAACCTGGTCACTACTTTTTATTTTTTATGACTGTCTAGACAAGTTGAGGGGTGTGTCTGTGTAAAGGCAGTTTTGATATGGCTTGCTCAACGTTGCCCGTCGGTTAGCTTGTTTGCGCGGTGCGCAGCTCCGCACAAATGGGGTACGCTGGTTTAAGCCTCATTTGGCTATCAGCACGCATATTATGCTCAGCTCAGCTAGGGGCACATAGATTCAGTGTGTTAAACCAATACTCAGCTATGGGCACTCATTTTGCACCAGTTAAACCACTGCTCACCTACTTGCAGATGCACTCACGCTGTTAAACTGTAGCTCAGCTATGGGCACATCTGGCATTTTTTATTGCTTTGTTACCTCACATTTCTTCAATATAAATGGGCTATTTCATTACATTTTACATAAAATGTGATTTTATGTGTACATATTTGTCAGGGACGTGTTTCGTGCTTAATTTGCTAAAAATAAAAATTGGTGTTGTGGGGGCTCGAACCATGAATGCCTGCTCTTCATCCAACATCTCTACCGCCACACTATTGCTTCTTGGCTTACTTGGCATATTTAGTTCTTATATGCTTTTCCACTGACTGCTAACTGTAGCTGCGCTACGGGCACGCCCGCGCAAACGAACGCACTCACGGTTAAACATCTTTACAATTTAAAAAAAATTATGTGATGTTCATTTGTACATTTTATGTTCATAGTCTGTGGGGACATGTGTTGTGTTGTGTTTATTCACATTTCCATGGACTCTGGCGTGGGTGTTTACTTTGGGCACTTTTACTCTTCTGGGGGCGTGTCCGCTTACAGGGCTCGTCCTACGGACACGCCCCCTACTGTCTTACACGGACCGTGTTAGCCTTTGGTGTGATTCAGCATGCTCTCATGAATATGCAGAGCATGCTGACATCACTCCGTTTAACTGCAGCCTCCGTGTATGAGTTATAACTCTTACACAGAGGCTTCGTGAATCCTGCCCATACTGTGTGTGTGTGTGTGTGTGTGTGTGTGTGTGTATAGATATATATATATATATATATATATATATATATATATATATATATATATATATCTATATATATATATATATATATATATATATATATATATATATATCTATATATATATCTATATATATATATATATATATATATATATATATATATAGATATATATATATATATATATATATATATATATATATATATATATATATATATATATATATATATTATAAAAAAGAATGCCTTTAACTAAAAGACTACAATCTTAAAAGTAAAAAAGGTAAAAATATTATATTCTTATTCATTAACTTTATAGGTTACTAACTTAAAAGCTTGGTAATGCCTGAACAAATCTGCATATAACTAATATCTCTCAAAGTACAGTAAATAAGAATAGCGTAATGTATGAAGCAAAACAATGCTTTATCTACTTATACCTTTTGTTAGAGTGTTTGTAGATTATTACTAGGCTAATTGCCCTTGAAGGACATTTTAAGCCTAGCCAGTTACTCCATGTAAGAATCAGACGCTGCACCTTGCGTTTGTAAGGAACCACCTTAACCATTATGCCAACCTCCCCTGTGTCAAAGTCTCAAACAAGTTACTTTTTAAAAAAGAAAGGGGAAAATAGAAGCTTAACGAAAATGAAAACTTTTAAGTAACACATCATACTGCATGTCTTTCTGTGTAGTGTAGACACAGATAGTTATTTACAGTTTAAAAAGGCACTTAAATGAACATTTAAAAAATTATTTGAACATACAGATGGGAATTCAATAAAGCTTACACAGACTTTTTTTCCATGTAGATGTAGTGGCACACTGCTTACATGAAGGTAAGTAGGTTTGCAATCCAGTAAACAGAGCTGAGTGGTGCTCATGAACACACCAACACAGAAGTATCAGTGGCATGCAAATCACCTCATAAGCAGGTGAATTGCATGCAAATGAAGGAGGTAGAGTGATCCAGCAACCAAGTATGCATCGTCTGTAGTATACACAGAAAAACTCTGGGTACAGGATGTGAAACAGACAACATGGGTTGTAAAAGTGCAGTTAGATGGGCAGAAATAGCATAGCAGACAGAGATATGTGCAAAACTATCCACTGTGTTTCTAATAATCAGGATATGTTTGCATGGCACACCTCAGTGTGCAAACATGCTTTCATGAAACAAATAGTGTAAAAACAAAAGTTATTAGTATGTGACAGTAATTTATTATAGGACCCTACATGGAGTATTAACAATGGTGGAATGGTACTGCTGCTAGGGAGGCAGGGCCTGGAACCATATTGTTTCCAGGTTGTGTGCATGGATCCCTATGCAAATGAGCTGGGGCTACTGAACAGCACAAATAGATATCAATGTCTACAGATCCCATTTGTGTAGGCACAGAACCATGTTGGTGTCCACAGAAGAGGTAGCTGACATCAAAGGAAGGTGTGTCTAAAGACTTGTTAGCCCATTGGAGCTCAGTAGTGCCTGTTTACTCAGCACAGCACTCTACATTGCAGGAGATGTGTACAGTGTCTGCTAAGCTTTGTTTACCTTTAGCGCATATGTTTCCTCATGTTTGAGCATGTTTGCATGGTGCGCCACCATGCTGAGTGTGACCTTTCGTGGGGGTATGTGCACTGACTGCTGAACACTGTTCACCTTCATGGCATCTGTTTGCACTGCACACCACAGTGCTAAGCAAGGAAGGCTGTCCAAGGCAATGATATATTAAGCACTGATAACCCCTGTTTCACTTAAACTAGGGCCATTAACAGTCCTTAATGATGTACTTGGCAGGTGGAATGCATCACAGGTAGCCAATCACAAAGGCTGCAACTACAGCAGAGCACTATAAAGACTGTATACACCCTACAATGTGATTTCACCCCCATACTCTGCACCAGTGGAGTACAGACTTGGGAGTTTTAACTGAAGGAATCCTAGGGGTTGCTGCAGGTCTGGTATAAATGAATGTGCTAGATGCTGAGGTCAATGCTGCTGCTGCTGACCTTAGGCCAAAACTGAGAAGGAGAACAGTGTTCAGTCCCAGGGTAACCTTCCAGGAGCTACATAAGCTGGAGATTGTAAAGTGCTACTGGGTGGACAGGGAAATACTACAGGAACTCACTGATCTCTGCCATCCTCAACTCAGACCCAGAACCAAGAGAGAGCAACCCATCCTAGTGGAAACAAAGGTATGTGTAGCTCTTAGGATACTAGCTACAGGTAATTTCAAAGATCAACTGGGGACATGATGGGGGTCTCACAAGAATCAGCATCAGGGTACTCCACCGGTTCTGGATGCCATGCTACCACATGCCAGTGAGCACATTTATTTTCCCATCATCCCTGAGGTGAGGGCCAGCAGTAAGCAACACTTATACTGTGTAGCACACTACCCTGAGGTACTGGGTGGCATAGATTGCCCTCATGTACCCATCAAGGCTCCACCCAGTGAGGAGGGTAGAATGTATGTCAACTGCAAGGAGTAACACTCCATCAACTACCAGGTCATGTGCAATGCCCAGGTCATTCACAGCCACACCCACAGGGAGATGCTGTAACAAAATAAAAGTGATTCAAGAGTTTGAATCTGATTTGTTAGTAACTTTGTATATAAAATCCCTCTATTCTGTTATATTGAATGAAGAGGGGATGGAAACAGCATATTTTGAGCTGATTAACTCTAGAATGTTTTCCAAAGATATGGTCATGTTACTGACAGAAATTTTAGATGTAATATTAAGTTATAATTTTTTTGAATATAATGGAAATTTATATCATCAAATTAATGGTGTGTATATGAGGGCAGCTATAACCTTAAAGTTATGCTAGTTTGTACATGGCCGGTTTGGAAAGAGTTAATATTTTGGAAAGTGTCTTTTCAGAGAATATAATATTACTCAAAAGATTTATTGATGAAGTGTTTTTAATTTGGAGAGGGGGACAAGTTAGACTTGGAGAATTTGTGAATTATTTAAATACGATGCATTCTTTTCTGAAGTTTACTAGTAACCATCATTGAGAGTAGATTAATTTTTCAGCTGTTACTGTTTTTAAAGAACATGATTGTTTATACACTAGATAATACAATCATTAAAAAAGATAAATATTTTTTTTTTACAGGAGGGTAAAAATATTATTGATAGTTTTGCAAGAAGGGGTTATCCTGAAAAAGTGCTAAATGGAACTTTTATTGAAGTGTCTGAAATCAAATACCAAGGATTTTAGACATTCTATGTTGATTAGTAACAGTGTTGATGGAATGGCAATTAGAAGAATTATTTCAAACAAATGGAAAATTTTTGATAACAACCCTGACCTGAAAAAAAATGTGGGAGACTGTCCTCTCTTTGTTCAAAAGAGAGGAAAATGTTTCAAACATTTTTTCCGAGCCAAAATAAGACCCCCAAATTTGAGTAACAGTAATAAAATGGGGATGTTTAAATGTTTTGATTGTAATTTTTGTGATTATTTGCACATGGGCTTGCAAAAGATTATGATTAATAATATTAATATTAGCATTAAGGGCTGCTATACATGCAAATCCAGATTTGTGGTGTACTTAGTGAAGTTTATGCCATGTTCTGCATTCTATGTAGGTCGTACATCTAGAGAATTATATAGACGTGTGTATGAACATAAGTATGCACTGACTATTGGTGATGAAAAAAATGCCTTGGCGAAACATTATAAAAGGGGAGATGCAAAGTTAATTTTAAATTTTTTGTAGTAGATGAAATAAAGGGATATGACAAGTTATTTAATGCTGAAGATGAACTAGGTTGGAGAGAATATTGTTGGCAACTAAAATTAAATGCCTGCC
Organism: Protopterus annectens; assembly: GCF_019279795.1. Classification (NCBI taxonomy): domain Eukaryota; kingdom Metazoa; phylum Chordata; order Ceratodontiformes; family Protopteridae; genus Protopterus; species Protopterus annectens. The sequence goes on from NC_056746.1 coordinate 1,481,775,099, forward strand.
ATCCACCTGGGCTTAATAATAGGGAAGATTTTGTTGCCTTTTTAAAAAAAAGAAAGGTTAAACCATTAATGTTTTAGTCATGTGAATTTATTAGGTCATGTAATGCTTTTTTTTTTTTTTTTACTATGTCAGGTGGTGGTTGTGTGGTTTTTAAAAAGCTGATATAAAGAAATGTATGTCAGTTTGAAAAAGTCTTTTATAGATGACAGTGCTTACTGGTTTCTTTATTAAATTCTTGGTGTGCTATTTATTAGATCTTTTGTTTTATTTTACATATGCATATTAGTAAAAATGATACCAGCCAGCCCACGCAACCTCTACCTAACCATGTATTGGCTATGTACTGCATGCATCCGACAGAGTCAGCCCCGAACTGTAGGTCTGTCAACTGCTGCATTCGCACAGTAAATCACTCACCTATTGACCACTTGTAAGGCATACTAGAATATGGTAGCATATGTATGGACCTGCCACATGTATGCAATGGAATATAGTGGGCTACTGTGCTACTTGGAGAGCTCTAACAGCCACTTGGGACAACAGGTACTCTGTCCAATAGTATGTGCTCTGTAATATGCACTAGGCCACATGGCTGAAGAATCCACTATGTTATACAAGGGAGATGGCAAGCACATACCTCTCAAACTATATGCGTGGGACACCATGGGCCAAACGGTAACAACTGCAGGTACACACCTACACAGAATACTTGCACGTCAGGTGGACCTATATAACTGCCAAGGTGTTCTGTGGGCTGAAGTGGTGATACTTTGCAATCTAGGTACTCATTGCCATGGTATTCTTTTAACAGGCAGATTACACACTATTAATTACATAACGTGAAATTGTGATAATTGAGAAATGTGTACAGGACAGACACTAAACAGCAGTCATGCCTTGTTTGGCAAGCATGGGGATAGAACCCAATAGCAGTGACTGCAGGAGACATCTGCATGGACTGTATTAATCGACTGCAGCAACTTTTAACAGACATTCTAGCATACAGCCATACCAGGATTACACATATTATTTCTGACTGCACATTGCTGATTTTTCACATTTTTGGTAATGATTTAACAGTCTGGGAAATCTAAACACACAGATATCTACTCATAATATGGCTGCCTCACCCATTTACCTGTAGTTCCTGTGGAGAGAGAATCAAGAGCATTATGTGACTGTTACTGTAATATTTAGTGCTCCATAGCACTGGATTCAAACCCTGGTCTGTGTGTGGTAAAATGTACTCCATACAGAGCATTTAACAAACTGAGCTACTGCTGAATACTGCCTGATTGATATTTGCCTAGAGCTTACCTGGAGCCAAAACATGATCTGGCAGTACTGTTATAGTGTTATACTAGACTGCAGTGACACTAGAACACATATGCATGAAATACAAGCATAATGCATATAGTAGGTACACTATATAATCAGTATAAACAATGATGGCATACACAATTTATTGTTAGTGAGTTTAAATATCTGTGAAGTCAACAAACAATATGAGTTCATGGAGTTGGCTACCTCACCCATATACCTTGATTACCTGATGTTTGTGGATGACAGAGCATTAAGTGAACAATATTGGCTTAGAGACAGCCTTGAATCGTACTATATAAGTTAAACAATACAACTGGTAGCCATTAGATTTGCATTCTACATCTATTACAGTGTCATAGTTGACTGCAGCACCTTACCTTACAGTCTGAATGCATACAGCTCTGCTGCAATGGTTACAACAAGACAATCCTAATGTACACCATTTTCCATGGTGTTACTGGTATTGTTTCATGTTTTATTGCAGAACAGTTGGCATTATTTATTTCTTGCAATACAGCTCTAATTCCACAATCATTGCACTACAGACTTTACTGTATATACTTTAACACAGTTACTGGTATTTTTCCATGTTTTTATTGCACTACAGCTGGCATTATTCACTTCTTGCAATATAGCTCTAATTCCACATTTACTACACTACAGACTTTATTGTATATACTTTCATGCAGTTAATGCTTTACCCTTTCTTGCTTATTTCACTAAAGTTAGCATAATACATCCATACTCACCACACTCATGGCGCAACTTGGCCAGGCACCTGACTTGCGGCACAACATTGCACTGCAGCTGTTGGGACAGAAGCACACCATTATGCATACCAGTTTTGCAAACATTCAGAGCTGATATTGGTGAAACACATATAAAATTACTTACATACTTGTGGGGCATTCCCTGCCTGAGCTTCTTGGACCCAGGTGTCCAAGAGTTCCCCCTTTCATCATTTCAGGTCATCGTGGTGGTGATGGCAATACTCAACTATGCAGGGGATACCAGCAATACTGGTGAATTCTCTGGCCATCTGGTCCCAGGCCTCCCCCTTACACTATGAGCCCTGGAAACCTGCCTGCATCAGCCTGTCATCATAGTTTTTAACTGCAAGTCCAACCATGACCCTGGACTCCAGAATGCCCCAATGCTGCACCCAAAAGCATGCACCTTTACCCACACCAGCCATAGCACCCATCAGAGGAAGAACTCCAATACATTCTGCTGTATTCCCACCTGTTGAGCTTAATATAGGCTGTTTTCCTGCCCTTACAAATCATTTGGGAATATTCAAAAAAGCACCACTCACTTAGTACCACATAAACCAGTGCAGCTGTGCAAAGAAGTGCAAAAACTCACAGAACCAGAGTCTTAGCAGAACTTAGCAGTGCACACACCAGCCAAGCACAGCCAAGCAGCACATAAACATTGGCAGTCATTATCATGTTTATGCAGTGCTTAGCAGGTCTGAGTAGGTCTCAGCAGAGCTTGGCAGAGTGCAGAGGTGCCATATTTTAAATGAGCTTGCAAAATTTGTATATTAAAATTAAATATTAATTTCCATTCCATGTATTCAAATCCTGGACCTACTGCACATGAAGCTGTCAGTCCACCCATTTAGCTACGTGGATATTAAGAATTCAGGTATACCTTTACATATACCACTAAACTACTTATAAGCAGTGCTGAGCTCCATGCCATGCAAAGATGCTTAGATATGCTTAAACATCACATTTAAATAAATAATTAATGACATCCGGTTTCTATTTTTAGATGTCTGGTAGGTGTTTGCTGTCTTCTCTGTGGGCACTGCTTAGCATTGCTGCAGAGTGCAGGGAGTGTCTTACTCCTCTGTGGACATGGTTATCACTACACCACTCCATGCACTGATACAATAACTGTGTTCCTCAGCTCTCCCTCAGCAGAGCATCATCATTAATATGCATAGTGCACTGCCAAGGGGGAACCATGTACACAGACATGGTAATATTCTGTGAAGGCTCTACACTGTGCCTACACAGATTTTATTAAATCCTGGAGACAATTTAAATATAGATTTCTTAATAAGTTCTAAGCTTTAAGAAACCGAAGTATGTGCCTGTTTCTAATGTTTGTTTATGAATATTTCTGGAGCAGGAAGGCAAGATGTACCTGTTCCTATAGTAAAGCCAAAGCTCAGACCAAGGTAGTAAAAAATCTGAATTTATTGAATAAAAATAATGCTACACATCCTCGTTTATTTTGTGGATGAAAGTGCTAAACGAGGATGTGTAGCATTATTATTATTATTTTTATGCATTATTTTTATTTTTATTCAATAAATTCAGATTTTATTCAATAAATTCAGATTTTTTTTACTACCTTGGTCCGAGTTTTGGATTTACTATAGGAACAAGTACATCTTGCCTTCCTGCTTTGGCAGTTTTGTGTGTTTCTTGCGTTGTTGTTGGCTGTTTGCTGGTTTCGTGTTTATGAATATTTCATGGCTTAACTGATTTAATGCTTAAACAGGAAAATAAATGTTTTTTTCTTTCTTTTTTATATGGAATGAACAAGGCTTATTTTGGTTAAAATAAAACATATCTCAGGTAAATGTAAACTTGATTCTAACTACAGAGACATGTTTGGGCTTTACAAACAGGAAAACTCGGAAACACTACATGAGCAAGAGGCATGTTTAGAAGTACTCAGATTGTTTACTTAATTGTTTTTCAGTTTCCTGCTGAGGTCATGAGTTGAAAAGCTTGTTTTCTTGTTCCCAAGACATTTTTTCCCATTATAAGCATATTTAGACTCTGAAAATCCCTTTGCGACCATGCGAGTGCTTGAAAATTAAAGTAAAAGGCTCAGGAATGATGTAAGTACTCTGGTTAAAGGTTAACAATGAGCTGTTTGAATTTCTCAGCTTCTTAAATGGATATTTACCTAATGACATGTATCTGTCCAATTCAAATAAGAGTAAAAGCAATGAGAGATGTATTAACAATTAATTGAGTAAACTTATAAAAGAGACACAGTATATTTGATTTTAACACAGACAGGAAATTGTTGTAATTTGATCATATACTGTATAAGAAAAAGATTGATGTGAGGCAGACTTTGCTACCACACAATAGAATAACAACAGGTTCTCTGGGTTTAATTAAAGTGATGGAACCTTGTTATGTAATTTTAAAAATCTGAACTGTTTTACTGATTAGATTAATCTGAATGACAAATATTAATCCAGTCTTATCAGAAGGAGTTTGACTAATGGACAACTGTTGTATATTGTAAGCAAACACAAGTCATTGTAACTTGCATTATTTTAATATCAAATGAATATGCTTAATATCGTAATATGGTTATGTTAAATGTTTTTTTTCTCTTGAATTCAAAGTCAGATTTTATGAAAAATGTGTTATATGAATAGAATGTAAGACATAGCAAGTTTGTTTCTGTTAGACAAAATGTTTAGATATTTGAGTTGAGAAATGACTCTTGGAGGGGGTGTCAGAGGGTATGCTTAAATGGCTAGTCTATTCAAAGCTGGGGTTTGTTTTCCCATAGGAGGGTTAGTTTGTTTTTTGTTTCAATCTTTAAGGTTTTATTGTTTAATTTTTCTTTATTGGTGTCCATGAGTTGTAGCTACTTTACTACATCAAATGAAAATAAATTATTCTCTCTAGTTAAATCTGTGTGCTTATTAGTTAGAACACATACACATGACTAGCAGTGTTAGTGGTAATAATTTAACTATGAAATGTATTTCCATAATGTAAATGGTCTGAATAATAATTATAAAAGGGGAAGTCTCTTAAAATATTTGAAGATGTTTAATGCACAGATTTATTTTGCAAGAAACACACCTTATACAATAAGACATAAATAAAAATAATGCAAACAACTATACAGTTTTAGTCAGTCTGCACTATAAACAAAGAAGAGAGAAATAGCAGTCTTATGGGAAAACTCATTTTAATTCAAAAAATGTTTACATATGTATTATGACAAAAGAGGGATGTTCTGCTTAATAATGATATCCATAAATGGGAATATATATACTCTAGTAAACACTTATTGGATACCTGCATTTGGCATCAAAGTAACCAAACAGCATTTAGAAGACATTGTATACCATGTTAAAGGGGAAATAATCATAGCAGGAGACTTTAATTATATAATGAATGATAAAGACACAGATGCTAGGAACACACAAAAGAAAATAGCAATTTCTAAGATGCTATCTGTGTTTACTGAAACTTTTAATATCATAGACATTAATGAAATGCTGATCCTAATACATTATTCTTTACACATTACTATCATTGACATGGCACACATTCAAGAATAGATAGAGTGTACATATCAGGAGATCTATCTGCAAAGTTGGATAAAGCCCATTGTCAGACCATAATGCAATTACTTTTGATTTGGGTTTAAATACAAAACAAAGAATAACTGTAACTAGAATTCCTTCATACATAGCAAACTTAAAGGATTTTAAGGAATTTTATGTTAAACACATACAAACATTTTTAGACATAAATCTTACTGAAGACGTGCCAGAAATATATATTTGGGACTCTTTGAAGTCATATTTGTATGGTAAAGCATTAACATGGTTTAAAAACAAGAAAAGGCAATGGGACAAAGACTTACTGGAATTCCAAGCAAAAATTGATACTCTAAGGGCAGGATTCACGATGGCTTGCACGGAGTCTAAGAGGCGTGTAAGACTCCATGCAGCCATCACGATCCAGGAACAGCCCGAAATCCCATGTAAGAGACCAGCTAAAACATCTCTTAGATGGGCAGGGCGTGGATATGCTAATTACCTCACTTGCAGCTGAAAGGCATGCAAATGAGGTAGATTAGTGATCCACAAAGCTGAAACCAGCCCGTGTAAGAGTCGTGTTAGGTGCAGAAATGTACACAGTTGACAACTGAGTATGTTACTGCAAATAACACAATGGAGCCATGACAACTCCAAATAAAGTGTGTATATGTAGCAGGCAGCATGCCAATGGCCAAATATGTGGCCATTGGCACGGTAACCCGATGCAAACATGAAACAAAATAATTTTTTTTCGGCGATTGGCGATGTTTAAATGCAGCGTAGCCCCGCACAAACGGGCTGCGCTAAATAAGACATAAAAATAAAGGTTTGAAACCCACAAATGTGGGTTTTATGTAATGCATGGATTTGCAATGCAGGGACTAGCAGACCAAAAACAACATGGCCACCATCTAGTGGTTGCTAAGGGGGGAAGCTGAGTGTAAGACATGTAACTAAGCATTAGTAGGCAATCCTATGTAGATGAGTGGTAGGATAGTGAATCACACTGTCACATAGCAAATGAACACATTCCGTGTAGTGTAAGAGTTAAGGGGGAGTAACAGAGTAGGAGATAGGTGACATCACGGGGGGGGGTGTCAGGAAGAAATCAAGCTCATTGGAGCAAAGTGGTATGTGAAAGATGTCAATCACACAGCATAAAAAGAGGAGTGTCAACAGATAAGCATGGGAAAGTCAAAAAATGGAAGGTGTACACTGTGGCCAACACCACAGTTTCTTGCTGTGCGTGCATGCGCACGTGTGCACGCTGGGAGGCGCGAGTAAGGCAGAGTGCACACGTGTAAGGCAGAATAAGCATGTAGGAGCCTGTGTAAAGATCTATTAACCTGTTTGCACTGGTGTGTGTGCATTTTAACCCGAATAAGCAGATTCTAGTCCGTGTAAGCATGTGTGCTTGCGTGGTAGCCACTGTGAGCATGTTTTCGCTGGTATGCGCGCTGCTCCCCCCTGAGGAAACAGAGAGGAAATAGGAAGCAGAAGAAATAGTAGGAAGCTAGCAGGGAATACTGGTAGAGCTAGCAGGTGAAAACAGTTAGAAGCAGGCAATTACACAGGCAGAATACTAGCCCAGCCCAGCACTTAAAACACTGCAAACAGCAGTGCAGTATGTTTCTCTCAAGAGACATTGCAAGACAGGAGTAAGCTAGTAGAAGTGAAAACTGAAAAAGCTGCACTCAGGCCAAACATGCTAGGGGCTGCCATAGCTGTTATAAGGAGACATAGGAGACTTGCTGAGGGTGGTGACAATGCAAATGCTGCCACACAACCCACAGTGAGGAGACGGAGAAGAGTGTACAGGCCCAGGGTCACCTACCAGGGGTTACATGAGCTGGAGATAGTGGAGCACTATAGAGTGGACAAAGACCTCCTGCAGCAAATTGTTGAGCTGTGCAGGTCACGCCTCACACACAGAACCAACAGAGGGGAACCCATCCCAGTGGAAACCAAGGTATGTGTTGGCCTAAGAATACTAGCAACAGGTACCTTCCAGAGACCAACTGGTGATATGATGGGGATATCACAGGCATCAGCCTCCCGGGTACTGCACCAGTTCCTGGATGCCATGTCAGCACATGTCGATGAGCATGTATATTTCCCCAATTCCCGTGAGGTATTGGCCAGCAATATGCGTTTCTTCCATCAAATAGCGTAATACCCTGAGGTAGTGGGTGCAATAGACTGCATGCACATACACATCAAAGCACCAGCCAGTGAGCAGGGTAGGGCTTACATTAACTGCAAGGGCTTCCCCTCCATCAACTGCCAGGTCATGTGTGATGCCCAGGGCATAATAATGAATGTGTGTGCTGGCTGCCCTGGGAGATACCATGATTCCCATATCTGGCATTTGACGCAGCTATACCAGACATTTGCCAATGGGGACATCCCACATGGTCACCTAGTGGGGGATGCTGGATATGCATTGGAGCCGTGGCTGATGACACCCATCAGAAACGCACACACACCTGAACAAGAACGCCATAATGAGGCACATGCACAAACACGTAATGTAATAGAGCGTGTGTTTGGGCTGCTCAAGTCAAGGTTCCGGTGCCTGGACACATCTGGTGGAGCCTTGCAGTACTCACCAACTACATGTACCAAACTTGTCATGGTATGTGCTATGCTACATAATATGATTCTATGAAAACAGCTGCAGCAGGACCAGCATAGGACCGGGACAAACAGCCCCCCACCATTGCCAAGGCCATCACAGGCAGAGTGTGACTTGGAGGAAGAACAACCTGAGCCTGCCCCAGGAGGTGTGCCCAGTATGCCCTGGCCTTGGCAAAGAGGCAACGCATAGCACATACACTGGCTCAGTAGGAACCCTGGCAATGATACCCCTCTCTGACTCACTCATATAGTAACAGGGACGCCTAACATGACACAACCTGCTCTCAAACATGTACAGGGAGTGTAGTATGTGCATCCAACAGAGGCAGCCCTGCAGCACCACTTGAGGCATGATTGCCATGTGTTAAGCAATGTAACACCATCTAGTATATGCAAACATGAAGACCCTGCCTAACATCTCACCCTCACCAAGCATGATGCCACACTATGAAGACAACAAGATCAAGTACAATAATTGGCTGAAGTCTTGCTGTTAGCAAGGGGGAACAAATGGCTGACAGCCTGGGATGACATGCTGAGCAAGACATGATGCCCCACCTGCTAGGGATGGCACAAACCCAGCACACCTGGCTGTGTGGATACTGGCAAAGGCTGTTGTCACCCGCACTGTGCCTTGAATAGGTAAGGCTGGAAACACAAACCCACCACCACAGGTAGCACAAGGGACGTAATGCTACCCAACGCCAGAAGTCTAACCTGCAAGGTGCATGCAGACCAAACCCACCACAGCATGGAGAATGGTAATATCTGTTCTGTAACAGAAACCTGGGTCAAGGTCCAGAAGAGCACCCTAATACTACCAGGTTATGCCTCATACCATGCTCTACAGCTCCAAAACATGGAACACACTACAATAGGAGCGTGGCTATCAGTAATTGTCAAGGATAACCACACCCCCAGGTTGGTACCACAGCAAGAAGCAGCATGGACTATCCATGGGCAAGTAACAGTGGCTCAAACTGCGTCCCTGTTTGCAGCCTAAAACAGACCCCACTCACAAACCCAGGAACCCCAGCCAGCCTTCCTGAAGACACTGCAGACTATGAATGTCTCAACAAATACCAAACAAGGCACACAGAAAGTATGACATAGGTGGCAATCCATTATGTATGGAAGAAGTAATCAGGGACCTAGGGGCACAAGTGGACGGTAACTCGTCATGTGACACTTACATTGCCAAGGTGGCCTGGAAGACCTGCTATATTGCCCACCTTAATATGAAAGGATACACATGTAGATCAAGAGAGGTCACTGTGCCCCCATACTCTGCCCTTATCAGGCCCATAAGTGACAACAATGCCCCAGTTCGGATGTACCTTACCTTACACCTGCAGCAGTTAGAAAGACCCTAAATGTACCTCACCAACAGGATAAAGGGGCCAAACATTTGACATCTGCAGCCTGGCTGAAGAAACCACAGCCCAATTCACAAGCATACTGCCCAGTCAGAGGTGATGTATGCCTGATGTACAAGGCCATGTCCAATCCAGAATGAATGGACATGCTCCACTGCCGAAACCCCAAATCCAGCAGAGACACCACAGTGAGATATCTGAACCTCCACACATAGATAAATAGGATGTGCTGGAGGGACAGATCCATAGCCCAGAGGCTCCTTACACTGTGGAACATAATCCCAGTCCATGATAGGCTGAGCTCCACACTCATACTCAACAAGAGAAATCTGGTGAAGTGCATGGGAGATAGTAGGTCTACACTGGGGGCCATCCCTGAATGTCACATCTAGTAAAGTAAACCCTACATGGGCATAATATGCACATTGCAAGGGGTGTCGAAACTCACACACAGTCTGTCCATGCTCAAACAAGGCCAGGGCAGATAGCCTAGAATGAACCTATGAACCTATGACGATACAAATTGTGCAGGACACAAAGGATTATCACACAGCTGTCCTACCTGATGGTAGGAACCATGGTGATAATCCACAGATATGCTCTGCATTACTGTAATATCAAAAACAACACACCAAACCCACACACATTGCCAACATCTAACCTAACAGATTCTTTGCAAACTCCCCACCAGCATCTAACTGCCAAATATCTATCCCAGCAGAGTGCTGGCCCCCTGACATTCAGATGCTGAGGTAACAGCCAGCATCTACAAAGCACACCACACAGCATCAATGGCACCAGATGGTGTCCTGGGCTGTGTCCAACAAGTACTGTAAGAAGAATGGAACACCAAATAGCACTACTGCGCACTATCAGTCTTACCACAGGATATGTACCCAAAGAGCAGTGTACAGCAACAGTGGTCCCTCACCACAAAGGTGGTGCCTGAATGGATACTGCAAACTATCACCCCTCAACCCTGACTATCTAGGTTGGCAAAGTAATGGAGAGGATGATCATGGATCCCAGGAATAACGAGATTGGGTACCTACAGACATTGGACCCTACCCAGTGTGGCTGTCATAGGGCAGATCCTGCCCCTTAAACATGTCTGACTCATGTGAAACGTGCACCAAGGCCATTGATGTGGGGAATGTGGATCACACAGCCTATCTGGACCTTGCTAAACCCTTCCATACAATACCCTAGTTGGTCAGTACAGATAAGCTCACCAGCCTAACTATAAACCCCTATCCAAGTAGATGGGTTGCAAACCAGCTCAAGGACAGAACTGACCTGGTCAGACATGCTGCAGCCATGTCAGACTGCAAACCAGGTACAACTGACATCCCACAAGGCATGGTTCTGGGACCTCTCTTGTATGCTATATATGTCACATAGGCACAGGCCAACATGGAAGGACTCTGTCTGAACAGGTTCGCAGAGGACTACAAACTGCCCACCATATCGGACCCTCCAGCTGACACAAGCAACCTACAAAAGGCAGACATAGAAACAGACAAGTGGTGCCACAGCCATGTCAACAAGCTAAATGCAGAATAGTGTATAGTCATCCCCTGTGGAAACACAGTACATGGCCATAAATTACCACATAGGCGTTAACCCAGTAAGTACATCCGGAGCAATAAGAGACCTGGGGACACAAGGTGATAGATATCCTGCATGTGACAACCATGTGTCTGTAGTGGTTACAGAAACATACCATATACCCACCTAATCATGAAGGTAAGCACAGCTAGGTCAGGGTAGGTCAATATGCCTCTCCAGTCATCCATCAGCAGCCTCACAATTGTGTACAATGGCCCTTCAGGGATGTACCTTTGCAGACACCTGCATCAACTGGAAAGACCCCACAAATACCACACCAGGAGGATCACAGAGCTGTAACAGATGCCATGTGTCGCCTGATTAAACAAACTGCAGCTCCACACAGTGCCATACTGCCTGGCTGGAGGTGAACTGTGCCTGATGTATAAAGCCATGACCAAGCTGGTATCAATGGATATTTGGCACCATGTAAAATCTGAATGCTGGTGACCTATGCAGCTGACAGGCCTGAACCCCAGCACAGACATAAAGAGGACATGCTGTACTGATTGGTCCATAACCCAGAAGCTCACTCCACTCACGACTAAACTCCCAGTACAGGTTATCCAGGGAGTCCCTCATTGACTGTCATCCAGAGGAATCATGATGACTGGGTGGGAGATGGTAGGTGTACCCTGGATATCACCTGTATGTCACGGGTAGACAGAGGCACAGCACACTAACCTTGACATATGTCATGGCAAACACCAATAAATGTGTGTTGAAGGACAAAAACTCTCTGACTAGCATTACAAATGGATTAGGGCACATGGCCATTGTTTGTCACTGTCCACATAAGTTGTGGAATACATTAACAATGTCGGACAATCATGTACTATGCTGTCCATATCTGAACAAAATGCAACATGGTCATATCTGCACAACTGGCCCTCAACCAGTCTGGTGTGCTCACTATAAATATTACAAGCAGTGATAGGACTGAAACTGATGATACTGTCCCCCATAGTGAAAGTACTGCACCAGTACACTATACGACAATACACTGTTTGGTCAGTAGGAAAGGATGTTGACAACTGTATGCAAACTATCCCATGGCGACCCTGCAGGCACAGCATAATGCCTGTTAGGTTCAGACACAAAGCAGTTGGGCAGTAAGAACACAACCTGATGTCCAACACTCAACTGTACATGTGAAATATAGATGACGTCCACACACAAACACAAATGTGGTGGACCACAGATCCCAACATAAGGAAAGTTCACACTGGGCATGCTCGCACACTTAGATAAATGAGACGTGTCAGTCAAGAAGCATAGAAACTGTGAACTGGGCATGCTCACACACTTAGGCCATGTTACAGTTCAGCAGTTGCACACACATATCTGGCATTTGTATGTGTTAACACAGGAACCTCCCACAATACAGAAATCTGCCCAGTGCACACAGTGAAATTACAACAGAGACATAAGTAAAGTACTGGATCCCACTCATATGAAAACATCTTTCACAGTACACAAGTTGTTCATAGAGATAGGGAAAGCTGTGGCAATAAAGACCCACAAACAGTATATGAGCAACAGATACTTGCATCTGATAGGTAAACATATGGCCATAGAGTGCAATACTAGGCTGTTGTCCCTAGGGAATACAGAAGGCTATCCATAGTGTATTTGGCATCTGCCTCTGCAGTACAGTAGGCCACTGTGCCTGTACAAAGTTAATGCATAGATATGCTCTCCCCTGTACTGATGGATAGTAACAGATATACATACCTCTTCATACATAATGATGTCAGCACACTATACATATGTCAGGAGCACAAATTACACCCAGTAATTTGAATAGCCCGCTCTGCTACTGCGTCTCTCACAAGTGTCATAACATAGTGAGATAGGGGTTTGAAAGCTGCAAGTGCTCAGTGTGTGTGAATGTATGTGGGGGAGTAGTGTGTGTGCAATTCCACGTGTAAGAGAAATGTTCCTTTTGGCAACTAGTACAACACAACACATGCTGCATATTCTACTGTCTAAACACTGATTATGTCAGCTCCCTATAAGTACAGCAGGAGAAAGCAATCCTCCCAGTAATGCAAATACTGCACTCTGCTACTGCATCTCTCTCAAGTGTCATAACATAGTTAGGTAGGAGTTTGAATCCTGCAAGTGTTCAGTGTGTGGGGAGTCGTGTGTGTGTGCAATTCCACGTGTAAGAGAAATGTCCCTTTTGGCAACTAGTACAACACAACACATGCTGCATATTCCACTCTCTAAACACTGATGATGTCAGCACCCTATAAGTACAGCAGGAGAAAGCAAGCCTCCCAGTAATGCAAATAGCGTGCTCTGCTACTGTGTCTTTCACAAATGTCATAACATAGTTAGGTAGGGGTTTGAATCCTGCAAGTGCTCAGTATGTGTGTGGGGGAGTAGTGTGTGTGCAATTCCACGTGTAAAAGAAATGTCCCTTTTGGCAACTATTACAACACAACACATGCTGCATATTCCACTGTCTAAACACTGATGATGTCAGCACCCTATAAGTACAGCAGGAGGAAACAAGCCTCCCAGTAATGCAAATAGCACACTCTGCTACTGCGTCGCCCACAAATGACATACCATAGTTAGGTAGGGGTCTGTATCCTACAAACACCATGTGTATTTTTGTCACACAGTTTGTCCATGTGTGTGTGGGGGGGGGGTGTTCTCAATATTGCACGACATACATTATATCAGTAATGTCATTGCACATATGATGTATGTGTGTGCCACCTACACATATGTACCTGTGAACTTCAATAGTTTCCATGTCCGAAGCCTGCCTCATGTGAATACATGGAATATGCATTAGACAACTGTATGACTGTGGTGTTCTGTGCAGGGGCTGCATGTGGTATGTGAATATACAGTGTGAGTTGTAGATGGTGTCATCCCACCAGCGAGGGATACACGACTGGTCTGGAGCATATAGTCCACATGTTGGTGATGAACAGATGCAGCATGTTGTCACCTCTTGTGGGAGTGGTAACAAGTTGTTCCATAGCAATGCAGGGAATGAATGATAAAAACCCTTCAGATAGGGTCTTGGAGCTAGAGTAATGCTCACACTCTATGTTTGGGTAGTTGCAGTCCACCCATATAATGGTGTTTGTAGAGACCGTCATATTCCCAGTGTTGTCAGGAAGGCCAAGTGGGTTTCCTGAGTATGGGAGGGTGGTGTGTGCCAGGCTATGAATCTGAAGGCAGTCTAACCCACTGTTAGTTGCACATGGATAGGCTCTGATGCTTTGTGCTGTGCCACCAACCTGGTGGTGTGTGTATCTGAGGTGCCTTTGGATACATCCCCCCTGTTCCGGTTTGGTGCATGTGTAGGGGATGACAAGCATGGTATGAGGTATGACCTGGCAGTGATGGTGTGCACCTGGGAGCCTTGTACCAGGAGTCTGTTACTGCATGGATATTGCTGTACCCTATGCTAAGGACAGTTTCCACTGCATGCATCTTGAGGTTTACACTGCTGCTGTTGAGTAGCATTACTATTAGTGTCCTATCCCGTGTGATACCTGTGTAGGTGGCTATGTAATGTCAGCCTTGCATACAAAGGCACTATGTGTGTAGCAACAGCCTCTGCCAAAATACAACGGCCCATGGGTGACAGGTGCAAGCTATCCCTAGCAAAGCTATGTGGCTTGTCCAGCATGTAATCCCAAGCTGACAGGCATTGGATCCCCTTTGAATGTCACCGAAACATACAGTAATTGTAGAAACTGATCATCCTGTCTACATAATGTGGCAGCATTCTTGGTGAGGGTAAGATGCTACTCAAGGTCAGGGTCATACCAGCCTGTGCCACAAGCTCAGAGAGCCCCTTTATGTTCCCTAACATGTAGTCCAGGGAGGTGCGTCACAGGTCATACACACTGGCACAGACAATGACTGAGTCATATTTCTACATGCCTTGGAGTGACCTGTATGCTTGTGTTATGTGGTGGATCATAGTGCCCAACGGGCATCTCACTGTGACCTTCACCTTGTTCAGCCTGGTAAGCAGGACCTTAGTGTACCTGACGATAGAGGTACCTCATACAACTGTAGCAGGTGTGTTGTCAAGCTGTATGGCCTGTGACTATTTGGCACACAGGCTTTGTGAGCTATGTGTTGCATGTGCTCTGCTCTGGCTTAACGTTTGCTTGTGTGTCTGCTTTGCAGGTGTCAGCTGCTCAGGCAGGATGCTATTCTGAGAGTCCAAGAATGTACCTGTGTGTTTCTGTGTTTGGATTGCGGTCGTGGCAGGTCTATGTGAGACTGGTACTGTATTCACTGTAGTATCCCACTCCACCTGACAGGGTATGCCAGTACTGAGTTAAGAGAGCTTAGCCCCCAGTTTGGCTATGTGGTTGCATCACTCACATGTGTTGTAAGTGTATGGGAAGGGGAGAGGGTTGTCTGTGTACATGAGGCAGCTGTAACATTGCCACATGACTCACAGATTCACCAACTGGACCAGAGAGTAGATTGACAGGTGACCTTTGCACATGCTACCATAGCATTGTGAATCCCATACTAAGTAATGACACATAGGGCCAATGGGGAACAAGGTACTCAGGGTGAGTATGTGAGGGTGTAGTGCTCCTGATTTGTTAGTGCTGGCATATATGAATGCTGTCTTGAGCAAATGCGAGGTAAGTCATATGCAATGTGTTACAGGCAACCTACATGCAAACAGGACAAACAGTGACGTTCTGTCAAGTGAGACATGGACATCAGTACAGTAAGCGATACAGATGTCACTAGAGATCCACAGAGGCACTGTAAATCTGCACTGCAGGTGGAATCAGTGTTTTAGGAACATAACAAGCAAACATGCATACAAACAAAGCTACAGTCAGCAGGCCTGTATGTAGACTATGCTACAACAAGCAAGGTGTACGACTTCCAGTAGGTAACAGTGCATATATGCAGGCACTAAAAGCCTGTACCCAGACATTCACAGGTCAGACGGGCTGGGTCCAGTCCCACCCCCCACTAGTGTATAGACCATGTACCTTTGTAATGTTGAATAACTGGCCTGATACCCAAGTGCTCATACCTGTAATAATACACATTTCAAATAACAGACACTGAGCCCTCACTCAGCAGTTCCAGACTTAGTATGATGTATGCTACCTGTCCTGGCATCACAGTATCTTTGACATGTATGGAGACTCTCCCTCCTGTCATAGTTAGTTCTGTGTTTTGGTGCTGTCATGCATGGTATGAGATGTGACCTTGTAGTGCTAGTGTGCTCTTGTGAGTCTTGAACCTGTTGTGTATTACTGCACAGATATCAACATCCTCAAACATCCTCATTGCAGAGTCGAGTGTGGACAGCATGCAACTCACAGCTGACATGACCATCATTGAGTATCAATATGTACATTTTCGTATCCCCTGTGCTACCTATGTAGGTGGCCATCTCTTGACAGCCTCACCACCAGTATGCAAAGATGTGCAGACCGTACACTATGGTAATTACTATGGGTGTACAAAAAAATACAATGACATTCATACTGTAACTGCATCAGGCATGCTGGGATATACCCACAATGATATCATTACACTGTACTGTTGTCAACATTATACTATTACAACACTTCTATGTAGTCACCCTGTCCATCAGCACCATGTTAACCTGTTCCTGCACCGATGTTACAGATTGCAGGAGGTGGCACAGTTTCATCATATGCACAGGGTGTGTACTTGGTATGCCTGAGTCTGCCACTGATACAACCAATTGACATGTCTGTGTGTGTGTGTTGGTGAGGGACAGCAGTCCAAGATGGGGCAATGTTGATGCAGTGTGTGTGTGTGTGTGTATGTGGTAGTCCTAGTTGTTATCAATTCGCATGTGTGCATGCATGCACACAGTCCCACCTCATGGCTGCCATATACAGGTGTTTGTGGACAGCCACAGACTGTACCTGCCAGGTCATACAGATCACTGTCTGTGACCACGGACACGGTACCTGTGTCTGGCAGGGGTACTACGGACCGTATCAGGTACTAAGCCAGACTGGGTACTGTCATCAGAAGCAGGTGGTTGGTGACTGGAGACAGGTCCCTGTTGTGACTGTCCAGAGCCACGTGCATGTGGTCTCCTGGGGCGGTCTGATGACAGCACAGACCCAGCATTGCTGGGGCTGCTGCTGGCACTATGTGAGCGGACACAGGCCTGTTTTCATCTGCGATGGCTGCCAGCTGCTGCTGTTGCTGGCATACGGCCACGTCGACACCTCAACCATCCACCATTGCCCTGGCTCATGGACATGTAGTTGTGGAACAGATCTAATGTGTCCCCCCAACGTCTGTCAATGACCTCGGTGAAGTTACGTATGGCAGCCGCAACATCACGCATACTGTCACTCATAGCTGTGCGACATGCTCTCAGCTCCCTCAGACCCTGACTGGTGTACCGTTCCATACGTGACTGTGCCTGCATTACAGCCCAAAACATAGCTGAGGTTGAAAGACCTCTGTGGGCACGTCTGACAGGGGCGGTACGCCCATGGATGCTCCCATGAGAACCCCTGGACGTCTGCCTGTGTGGTACCATGTCAGGACCCTGGCCATGGCTGCTGTGTGGGGATGCATGTGCCACCAATACCACATTACCCTGGTCAATGCCCACTGTATACTGTCCATCACCTAGGGACATTGGTGACAAGGGATGTATTGGCAGGATGACTGTGCGCATTGATGGGGTCGACAGCTGTGTACTGTCAATTGGCTGACCAATGACAGACCCTGGCACACCTCCCTGTGCCATTACACAGGTATCATCATTATCGCTATTCACAGCAGCTGATTCAGGTTCCCTGCTGCACAACACCAGAGCAGCACCAGAACCTGTGGGAGTAAGACAGGAAACACAGTTTACAATGCGTACACAATGTCACCACTGATACACACATGCACACATGGGCACATGGGCACATGCACACATGCACGCATGCACACATGTACACATGGGCACATGCACACATGCACACATGCACACATGGGCACATGCACACATGCACACATGGGCACATGCACACATGCATACATGCACACATGCACACATGGGCACATGCACACATGCACACATGGGCACATGCACACATGCACACATGCAAACATGGGAACATGCACACATGCACACATGCACACATGGGCACATGCACACATGCACACATGGGCACATGCACACATGCACACATGCACACATGCACACTCCTCAGTATATGAGATATCAACACACAGACACAAACACACCTGCAATGAAACACATAGCACTGCTGCTTCAGCCTATTATTACTATTAGTGTCAAGAGTATTGAAGGTAATGTTATTACACACTTACCAGGATGGATAGGCTGCCTTGCTGTTACACCAGAGGGACCTGCAGAAATGAGACATTTATTGTCAGTGGGCACAACTGTGCCATTGATACTGTGAGTATGATACAGTTCAGTAGTGCAACAGTTAGCTTCCACAGGTCTACTGCTGATATTGAGAATATCACTCTTGCACAATAATAACCAAGATTACAGCTACAAACTGAGGAGACACCTCACACATGCATAACCTAACAGTGTACAGAACGGTCAACTATACACATGGCATGTTACCTGCACGCTCCGTGTCCTGGTCAATGCCCACTGTATACTGTCCATCACCTAGGGACATTGGTGACAAGGGATGTATTGGCAGGATGACTGTGCGCATTGATGGGGTCGACAGCTGTGTACTGTCAATTGGCTGACCAATGACAGACCCTGTTTGAGTGCATTGACAAAGTTATTTGCGTATATCGGTGTCCTTTTCCATATCTGTAGCTGTCATGGCTCCAGCCTCCATCATTACACATGTATGCTGCTGTTTTTGCTGTTGGGCTGGAGCCACAACACTTAGGAGTGGTCCCTCCAGTCTGGTGAGGGGGGGGGATGTCTAGCCACCCCACCACCTGTGGCAAGCTGCTGCCTGTGGATATTCGATGCAAGCTGATGGACATTTCTAATTAAATCACTGCAGTGATGGCGTACCTGCTCATATGTCCGGTTATGTGTGCCTATGTCATTTACCGGACGGACCAGGTCTTGCCACAGTGCAGCCCTCTCCTGCTGGTTCTGGCTGGTGCGGGAAAAGAGTATTGCGAAATCCCGCACCAGGCTCTGGTGTATCTCTTCCTCCTCCTCAGCGGAGTACACAGGGTTTCGCTAGTGAACCATAGCCCTGAAAAGGAGAAGGAAAATATGTCAGCAATATCTGTCAGCAAACTATGGCACACATAATACACATAATACTCAACTGTAGTGATATAACTTAACCACCATATATAGCATCTGTCTGTCTATTGGGGGATACACATGTAAATGACCAGATATCAGTGCTCATCTGACAACTGTGCAACAGTACCTGGCACACTCCATGCGACAGACTAGTATACTGCAGCAGTCAGTACACTGGTTCATGTCTAGTGCACAACCTCACACTGGGGGTTTGTATCAAGGTACTGTACGGGGAACATTATCAACCCATGCACTGCATGCACTGCATGTTACATATTTCACTGGTAATGCACACTACTCTTACTTGCCATAACCCTACCTACACCACAGTGACATACAGGGTAACACAGCACAACATATGGCAATGTAGTATGTGTTGATTGCAATACCTCACACATCTGTCTCTGGCCTCACACCAAGGACACACACTACCATGACAGACAAACAGTCGTGGTGAGCAATCACACCAGTACATAACATGCACCCAGTCACTGGCACACTCATTCCACCTCACATGTTTGGTTTGCAATGTGTTCATGGGTGTGCATTGTGTCTTAGGTAGGTAGTATGCTTTTGGCCCTGGGCCTACAGCAGCATACTGTTATGCTACCCTGCCCCGTGTGACACATGTGTTATGATGAACCTGCTCCTTACAAACAGTTACACAGGGTAACTCATATGGCATATTACCTATCTGCATAACATTCAGCAGGGGTATGTCTGACATCTACTCATGGGGAGCCTTGCTTCTTAATTCTGTGTGGTTTACTCCAGGATATGTCGTTTCTGTGGGTAGTGACCTGTACCTCCACCATGTGCTCTATACTGCAGTGACAAGGACAACAGACATAGGTAATCAGACATAGGTAATTTGTGTTGTGGATGTTGGAGGTGTTACCATGGTTGTTGGACAACTGTCATGGGTGTGACCGAACTATGTATATCCATCAGTGGCAACCTCTATGTAGGTAGTCTGTGTGCGCTCTATGGTCTTGTCAGTCACTCTGTATAGGTAATGTGTTTGAGTGCATTGACAAAGTTATTTGCGTATATCGGTGTCCTTTTCCATATCTGTAGCTGTCATGGGAGGTACATACCGTGTAGGACATTGTGGGGTGTAGAGGGGTACAGTGACCTACATGTCCATAGCAGACACACCATGTCCGCTGACACATTCCATGTACAGATATTACAGGACTAGTGTGCCACTGTGTATATCAATGGGGAGCCTATTGTACACTTGTTGCCGCTGTTCCCCCCTGACACATGCAGTGGTGGGCAGGCATGCACATATGTGGTGGTTACTGGTGTCAGTGTTTTGGAATGGGGTATGGTACTCAAGTATCCACACTGGTGTTCACTCCATGCCTTTGTCACCAGGCACCTGTTGCAATACATCTGCACACATGTGCCTCACTCAGTATATATATATATATATATATATATATATATATATATATATATATATATATATATATATATATATATATATATATATATATATATATATATATATATATATATATAGTTCATAGTTCATAGTTCATAGTTTAGTACTAAGCTAACTGCCCTTGCGAGCCATTTTAAGCTTAGCCAATTATCCCTTGTGAGACTCAAACCCTGCACCTTGTGTTTGTAAGGCAAACACCTTAGCCATTAAGCCACCCTCCTTATGATATGTATATATAGATATAGATATATACATATAGATGTGGGGAGAGAGGGAGAGAGAGAGAGAGCAAGACAGAGGGAGAGTGAGAGTGAGAGGGGGTGGGACAGAGAGAGAGACATAGTCATATACAGACATATCTGTTGTCAGTCAGATCTGGCTGTATATGTATATGTAGCTACATATATCTATATATGTATGTGTGTATTACATATATATGTACGTACATATTCTATCAATCTCGATGTCTGTGCAGTAAGTGAAACCTGGTTCAAGGCTCCTGAGAGCACACCAGTGGTACCAGGCTATACCTCGTGTCATGCTTTTTGGCCCCAAAACTCGGGCCAAAACAAAAAGGGAGGGGGAGTGTCCATATTCATGAAGGACACCCACACCTCCAGGTTAGTGGCAATGCATGAAGCATCAGAGACCATCCAGGTGCAAATAACCATAGGCAAACCTGCTATACAACTGATAGCATGTTACAGACCAGCCTCCCAATCTCAGGAACCACAGTCAGCCTTCCTGAAGACATTGGAGGATATGAATGTCCCACCACACACCATCATATTGGGAGACTTCAACTACCCTAACATACACTGGGTGCATTATTCTACCCCAAACACCCTAGCCCAAAGGTTCCCAGAATTCACTAAGTCAAATGCAATGGAACAGCTAGTCACCTCTCCCACAAGAGGAGATAATATACTAGACCTGATCATCACAAACATGGGGACAATGTACTACACACCGGAAGTATACCCCTCACTAGTCACATCTGACCACTAACTAAGCACCCTGGATATACATATCCCACCTCCCCCACAACACAAAAGACTACAGTGAGAAACCTCTCAAATGCCGACTTTACACTTCTTAAAACTGAGTTAGTATCCTTTAAGCCCACTGGGCCAGTAGAAACCACATCCCACAATGCAGACTCCTTCACAAATGCTTTCTACAGACATCTCCAAAAATGCATGGCTCATGTAATCCCAAATAAAACCAAGACACTCTCCACCAAGGGCAGGCATCCTGTCTGGTGGACCCCAGCCATGAACAAATTGTATAACAAAAGAAGGTAGCTACTGCATGACAGAGCAGAATTCCATAAAAATAAGGCATCTCTGATCAGCACTAGTAGAAAGCTTCGTTCTCTCATGCAAACATGCAAGGCCAACATTGAGAGGAAAATCGCTATGGACACTACAGATAACCACAAGGCCTTCTGCTATGTTAGACACCTGGGTGGAAACCCTCAGATATGTTCAGATTTAGTTCACAGTGACAAAAACTACACTGAACACACAGATATTGCCAACATTCTGGCAGACAGGTTCAGTGCAGATTTCTCCCCTCCCTCACCCCCAAATGAGGAATTACTTATCCCAGCTGACTGTAACCTCCCTGTCATCTCAGGTCCAGCTGAGAACCGCCCTCAGCAAAGCTATTAACACAGCATCAATGGGACCCGACGGTATCGCAGGTTGCGTGCTACGTGAACTCCAAGAGGAGCTACACCCGCACATATAATGCTATTTAACCATAGCCTTACTACAGCATATGTACCTGGACACTGGCATACAGCAACAGTAGTCCCACTCCACAAAGGAGGCACCTCTACAGACCCTGATAACTACCACCCCATAAGCTTAACCAGCCTGGTCTGCAATGCTCTGGAAAGAATCATTATGGAACTCATACACAGAGACATTGGGGACTTACAGACACTTGATCCCACCCTGTTCAGCTTTGTAGAGGGCAGATCCTGCCTTTTGAACCTGGTTGACCTTTTCAAAACAGTCACTAGAGCCATTGACGAGGGCACAGCAGTCCATACAGCCTACCTGGACTTGGCTAAAGCTTTCGACACAATACCCCACTCTGGCATCATAGACATGCTCAACAGCTTAAATGTAAATCCATATGTCACAAGATGTGTTGCAAACCGGCTAACGGATAGAAACCCTACAGTCAAAATCACTTGTGCCATGTCAGACTCAGAGCCAGTCACAAGTGGTGCCCCACAGGGCTCTGTCCCGGGACCCCTCATGTTCGGCATTTATTTCTCAGATGTGGATGCAAACATGGGAGGGTAGTGGCTGACAATGTTCAAAGATGACTGCATACTAGGAGCCATAGTCGATATACCAGCTGACACATACATCCTACAGAAAGGACTTACTGAAACCGACAACTGGTGCCGGAGTCATGGCCTTAAACTGCATGACAAATACTGTATAGTCATACCCTTTGGGAAAGACAAGGTACCCACATATTATCACATAGACAGTAACCCACTGAGTACAGACAAAGTAATCAGAGACCTGGGGACACAAATTGATACTGACCTCTCATTTGACACCCACGTTGCCAAAGTGGTTGGATAGACTTCCTACCTTGCCCACCTTATCATGAAGGTATTCACATCTAGATCAAAGGAGGTCATTGTACCCCTATACTCCTCCCTTATCAGGCCCATGATTGTGTACTATGCCCCATTTGGTATGTACCTCACCTGGCACTTGCAACAGCTAGGGGGACCCCATAAGTACCTCACCAGGAGGATCAAGGGTCTCCAGCAAATGTCATATGCTGCCAGACTAAAGAAACTACAGCTCTATTCCATAGCATACCGCCTACTTAGAGGTGATCTGTGCCTGACGTACAAGGCCATGTCCAATCAGGAATTGATGGACATGTTCCACCTTGTAAAATCCAAATCCATCAGAACCACAAGAGCTACAGATTTAAACCTCAGCACAAATATGAATAGGACATGCTGTAGGGACCGATCCATAACTCAGAGGCTTCCCATACTGTGGAACAGGATCCCAGTTCATGTTAGGCTGAGACCCTCACTGATTCTCTTCATGTGAATTCTTGACAAGTGGATGGGAGATCATCGGTTTACACCAGGGGTCATCTCTGTGTCACTACTAGACAGAGGCACAGTAAACTAATGCTATTATGTAAGGGGGTCTTCACTGTGTCACTACTATACAGAGGCGCAATTTTCTAAATCGATTCTGTACACTGTGTGCAGATAGCCCAGTACTAAACTATGACACTGTGAAACTATATATGTCTATGTATTTCTACATCCCTCTCTATCTATGTATACACATATGCATATTATATATATATATATATATATATATATATATATATATATATATATATATATATATATATATATATAGACATACATATCTCGATATACATACGTATACACATTATATATATATATATATATATATATATATATATATATATATATATACTCCTTTTTAGTTCCACATATGTATACACACAGTAACGTACTGATGAACATCCATTACTGTACAACCTACTTGTACATTGCACTACAACCTACATTGCAATGTGCACGTAGCTACCTTCACATACATATGTATGTAGAGCCTTCAGTGACAGTTGCAGTATGTCCCCGGCTCTATGCACATCTTTATATACATAGATACAGACCAATAACACATCTGGAGGGTTCACAGTATGTAGACTATTATACTAGTACTTTACATTACCTGTGTTTGTTGCAGCTGCTTGCGTAGGCTTGCAGTTACTTGGCCTGCTGTCAACCTCTTTGTTTTGTTGTTACTGTTTTTTTTAATTTTTTTATTTCTTTCTTTCTCTTTCTCTTTCTCTTTCTTTCTCTCTCTCTCTCTCTCTCTCTCTCTCTGTCTCTACCTCCAGAGGGTACAATGAAAGTATTGCATGTGTGGACTGGGAGTACAGGATGCTTTTGTAGGTATCTGCACATGTCCATGTGATGGCCTCTGCACCGATTGTTAGCCAGCATTTACTAATTGCATGCAGCCTGTTGTGTAGTGATTGCAGTTCTCACTGTGATTACAGACCTGTGCTATAAAAAGGTCTGTTAGGTAGGCATAGCCCTTTCAGATTATCAGGGTGGGGACCATGCTGATTTGCTGTGGACACTGTTCTGTGAGTGTAAGGGTTGGTATGTCTCTCATATTTCAGGCTGTGTTGTAGACACTGCAATGCATGTTGTTCTGTAAGCTGAGTATTCCTTCCTCCAGTGTCCTCTTCTCTGTGTGTATGTAAACTGACACCTATGACTAGAAATACTGTGTATATGGGTGTGTGTGCTTTCCTGTGGGGATTGTGGTGTAACTGGTATATAGCAGTGGCTCTTGCAATCTGTTGCTATGGCTTCAATATTTGCCCTTTGCATCCACTCCTTGTATGCCTGCTAGGTGTCTTTCCTGTAATGTGTTGCTATGGCTTTCCTGTTTTCCATTTACATTCACAGCTTGTAATGCTTGCTATATCTGCTTGGGCAGCAATTCCCTATGTGTTTGTTGTGGTAGGGTGTTACTGCATGCAGTGTGGTCTGGCCATGGTGTGTGCCTTGACACTTACAAGGGTATTTGATCATGCTGCTGAGCAGGCCTCAGATACTCTCAGGTGCATCTTTTATCAGCCTCATGGAATGGTACATATCAGTGGGATACTCCAATGAAATATTCTGATATTCTGCAGTTGTGTCAGTGGGTTATTTCGAGCATATGTATTACTACACCATTTGTGACGTGCAAGTGGTGCATACTTTCAGTAATTCATAGTTACCATTGCATGTGTAGTTACACCTTTCTGCCTACTGTTAGTACATTTCACAGGGTGTCAGTGGGGCACAGTTGACATTTGTTTTCACATCAGGGACATCCCTGTAACTCAGTCACAGTTGCTATGTCTGGGCTCTTAACTATTCAACTATGACAGTGTTTATCCTGCTCTGAGTATGTGTGTGGCTTGCCAGACGCTACTGTGACATTATTACCTACTAGCTACCAACTAGCATGGCTGTTTATCATCACAGAGTACTACTTTACAAATCCACTAGATTTGACAGTAAATATATATGACATGCTTTGTGTACTAGGCTTGCTATATTCCCTTTACATTAATTCCTACTATTTTATGATATATTTCTTTCAGCACAATGTTCTTGTATAGCAGTCATGGCTTAGTGGTAAATCATGCAGACTAGTGTTTCCAAGGGCCTGGGTTCGAGACTGACAGAGGTATTTTATTTTGCTACTGAGAAAACTACAGGCCTTGTCATTCAGAGTGACTAAGGCACTTTTAAGCAGTTGTAAGCAGGTTAGCGCTGGTTTGCGTGGAAGTCACACATGCGCACTGCCTCTTAGCTTTGCGCACACATGCTTAGCTAAGCGCACAGAAGCGCACTCCCGCTTACTGCTGCTTAAAAGTGCTTACTCTCACGCACACCCGCGCTATTTTCTTTTAAAGAAAAGAAAATGGGGAGATAGGAAAGTGGTGAAAAAGGGGGCACAAAGAGGGTAGGACAGTAGGAAAAGAAGCTTGGGTTTTGCAGGAGGGATGTAGGAAAGGCCCATAGCTGCCCATTTCTTCTTCAGCAACAGCTGTTGCATATGTTTGTAATTTGGTGTGAAATTTGAAACCTTCCACCCCTGAGAGAGGTTTGAGGACAACAATATTTGTTGTGCAGCCAATTGTAATTGCCAGTTTATATGTCCAGCAGACATGTGTGCAAAATGGGCAGCTATGTATGGGGCGTAATTTTTTTGTGGGTACAGAGTACCCTTTTTTTTTTTTTCAGGTGAGAGTGATATGTCAGGTACAGGAAGTCGGTATAGCTGGGGAGGTAGGTAGGGGAGGTTAACAGACAAGACAAACAAGACGCATACAGGGGTGGTGTATGACACATGTAGGAGGGTTACACAATTGACGGGGATGGATATTTGGATATCTTGAGCCCATGAGCCCATAGATGGCAACAGTGGAACTGAGATCCCCACCCATGGGCAGTTGCCACTGTGCCTTCACTGTCCAGGATGGGGCTGTGCTGGGGGCTGTGTAGGACGGGCAGCAGGCACACCCGTGAATTGTGCCACCCATGCCTCAAGCTGGCGTAGGGGCCCAAGCACAGCGTGCCTGATCTCCCTACGCACCATAGTCCGGACACTATGGAGGGTGAGTGGATGTTCTCCTCCGGCCACGCTTGCAGAGGGGGGATGAGCCCCATCCCCTGCAGCGCTTCCACCCTCAGGTGGCACAGGGCCACCGGTGGAGGGTCCGGCCTGGGCACTACTGCCAGGTGCACTCGCCAGCTGAGGTGGGAGAGGTGGGTCAGCTGGAACCCGCCTTCCCTGTCGTCCTATGTTTTGCATTATTTAATGACAGCTTGGGTTAGTAAAGTGCAATACCATTCTCAATTAGTTGTAACAGCATGCATTAGTATTCCCATTAACCAAACACCCATAAATTCAAGCCACTGAACAGCAAGCATAACACATGCATAATTTGAACAACAGTACACAATCCAACAACATGCAGGGTTGATTGATGGCAACAGGCCATCAGGTTTGGATGTATGAACAGGGCACATGCATCAACGTACATGCAAATATGTATGACCCAACAGGACAATTGTCCAGGGGAGTTAATTTTGAATACACATACCCATTTCACGTGGAATGGATTATTTGTGGTTATAGGGTAGGGTGAAGAAATATTTCATTAACAACTTCAAATACCTATACATGTGCTGTACATTTCTACTAGCTGCAGATATATACACACTACAGGTCTGACTACAGTTTCCTATGTGTAAACGTATGCATGTTGGTGATAGGAATGTTACTGCTACATCAATATACATTTCATTTTTATTCATACACATTCATATCTGGCTCTTTTCAGCTACAGCATCCTGCTACATTTGCTTTATATGGCTCTAGACAACTGTGGATGTTTGGTATTTCATACAACCATACTATCTGCATATTGCAAACTGAGAGCAACATATCCAAATTGTGGGACACACATTCCAGCTTCAGTACTTTATTCCACACATTTCTCTGTTTGGTTGTGCCTGTCACATTCATTTCATTCTGTACTGACTGCAGTATACTTTATTCAGGAGTTATTACAACTTTATTGGTGGATTCATACCTCTTTCTCACACTCTCACTTGTTTTCTTTTTACAATTCAGGATGGTACTTAATTCTAGGCTTTATTGACATGTTTTACTTGGTTATAACAATCCTTTCCAACAGTCTCACTTGTGTCATGTTTCAGAATTTAAACGGGGATATATTTCACACATGTGTTTTACTCAGCTTGTGTAGCTGTAATTTTCAGCCTGCTGCAGGTTATGTACTGTTATATTACAGGTGGAACATCTTTATTTCAGACTTGTTTCATTTTTATTTTTGGATTACAGGCTGCATCACACTTATGTAATCACACAGTACTAGCAGAATCTCTCTTACACTGTTACTTGCACTTTATATTAATAGGTGACTACACTGCACTCTTTTGCAAGCTGTCTTACTTATATTTTTTAACAGTTACAGGGAGAGAATTACTAACCTGCCTGGTGTCGCAACCGCACAAGCCTATTGGCATAGGCTCAACGATTTGCAGAACAGACACCTGCAACTGCAATATAAATGAAGTAATATTGGAATACACAGCTCCATAATATCAGCTAGGTTAACTTTCTACATGAATATTTACATGTAACTTACTCAGTAGTGGGGCGTTGGGCATTTGCCGGGCCTCCTGGATCCAACGGTTCAGTTGGTCCTGCTTCCATCTCTTCTGGTCCGCATGGTGGTGATGGACCTGTTCACCAGTCCTTGGTATTCCTGTGGCACTGGTGAGATAATCTGCCAACCGGTCCCATGCCTCAGCCCTATTTGCTCACCACAGGACCTGGCCCTGCATGAGTTGTGCCTCATGATCATGGACGAGGAGCCAAACCATATATTTGGACTCCTCAATGCCCCACCTCTGTGCTCAGAAGCAACTACCCTCTCCTACACCTGTCATCCTGACTGCAAATCGGTTCCACAATCAGTTATGCTGTGTATTCCCACCTATAGGGCTTATGTATGCCATTTTTCCTGCACTTATCTGTGATTGGCCATTTTGGAAATGTATCAGCTTCACAAAACCTGCTTTGTCATGCTTCTCTTTCCATTCATTCCTATATATATGCTATTACTGCATTTCTAAGTGTAACTGTCATGGCTTAGTGGTTCAGTACTTTGACTATGGTGCATGGTATCCTTAGTTCGAGCCTGGCCATTGCTTTTTATATTTTATGACTGTCTACACAGGCTAGAAGGTGTGTCTGTGTAAAGGCAGTTTTGATACAGCTTGCTCAACGTTGCCCGCCGGTTATCTTGTTGGTGCGGTGCACAGCTCCGTGCAAACGGGTTACGCTGGTTTACGTGTCATTTGGCTGTCAGCATGCATATTATGCACAGCTCAGCTGTGGGCACACAGTTTCAGCATGTTAGAACTCTGCTCAACCACGGGCACTCATTTTACACCTGTTAAACTGCTGCTCACCTACGGGCACTCATTTTACACCTGTTAAACCACTGCTCACCTACGGGCAGATATACTCAGCATTTTAGAGTGTAGCTCAGCTATAGGCACTTCTGACATTTGTTTTTTTTTATTATCATACATTTCTTCATAATACATGGCCCATTTAATTACATTTTACATAAAAATAATTTTATACATGTACATATATGTCAGGGAATTGTTTCGTGTTTATTTCACTAAAAATAAAAATTGATGTTGTGGGGGCTCCAACCATGACTGCCTCCTCTTCAGCTGACGTCTCTACCGCTATGCTGTTGCTTCTTGGCTTACTTTGCATATTTAGATCTTATATGCTTTTCCACTGACTGCTAACTGTGGCTAAGCAATGGGCATGCCCGCGCACACGAGCGCACTCACGGGCAAACATCTTTACAACTTATAAAATAAAATATAACATGTTCATTTTTCCATTTCATGTTTATAGTCTGTGGGGGCATGTGCTGTGTTTTGTTTATTGACATTTACACGGACTCTCTGTAATGGGGGTTTACTTTCGGGACTGTTACTCTTCTGGGGGCGTGTCCGTTTGCAGGGCTCGCAATACGGACATGCCCCCTACTTTCTTACATGGATCGTGTTAGCCTTGGGTGTGAGTCAGCATGCCCTCATGAATATGCATGGCATCCTGATGTCACACCGTTTAACTGCAGCCTCCGTGTAAGCCTTGTAACTCTTACACGGAGGCTTCGTGAATCCTGCCCTAAATTTAGACATTCAGAAGGGGAAGATGAATTTAATAAGTGAATTAGATGACGTGAATAAAAAAATTTAGAGACACTACATCATAAGACATTGATTAATTTAAAGAAGATCAAACTATGTTCTTATTTGATGAACCCAGAAATAAGAAAAAGAATATCAAACAGAACTAAAAAGATTAGAACAGCTAATCAAACAAAGGAAAAAGTATCAGACTTAGAAGGGATACTAGAAATATTTAAATTATACTTCCATAAATTAATACCCAAAAGGAAATAACAGAACCTCAAAACCTGTTAAAGTCTTTCTTTAGAAAACATATCAAAACATAACTAACAGATGATCATATAAAATTATTAGACAAATAAAAAACTATGACTGAACTTAAATCCTAAATTAAAAATTTAAAGCCAAACAAAGCACCTGGCATAGACAATATGTTAAAACAAAAAAGAAGAGCCAGCACCTTCAGCGCGTGAATATTTATTGAGAAAACCAGACCAGTTTCAGCATGTTGCTTTCATCAGTGGTATATCAAAAAAGCAACATGCTAAAACCGGTCTGGTTTTGTCAATAAATATTCATGCTCCCAAGGTGCTGGCTCTTTTTTTTTGTTTTGCTACAGTTTGCTTGGCCTGTGCACCTACCGTACTTGCTAGCCTGTTCCTTCTGACTACATAGACAATATGGTCCCAGAAATGTTCAAATTATTAACCAAAGAAGGACTGGCATTACTATTAAAAGTGTTTACATTAGTAAAGCAAAAATATTCCTCTTTCTTGGAAATATACAATAATATCACCTATTTTGAAACCAGATAAAAATGCAAAAGAATGATCATCTTACAGACCTATATCTTTATTAAATGTTGATTATAAAATGTTAATGGCAATACATGCAACTAGGATCAAACAACTACTTCCATTATTAATAGATGATTAACAAATTGACTTTATAAAATACAGAAATAAATATAATAACATAAAAAGAATTATATCTTTGAGTACATTAATAATACAAAAATAATACGAATATAGTCAGTTTAGACATAAATAGTGCCTTTGATTCTGTCCACTGGGATTATCTATGGCCAATTCTAGAAGTATATGGATTTTTTCAAAAAGTCACACTATTAATTAAATCACTTTATGAAAAATCCTTAGCATATATAAAGATTGGATCATGCTTTTCTAAATTTTTAGAAATTGCCTTAGAAATCTAAGCTTTTGCAAATTATGTTTGAATGGATGAGAATATGAATGGTATACAAATTGACAATAGTCTAGAAATGAAGGTTCAGTTGTTTGCAGATGATATTTTGTTAACCTTAAAGGATGATAATACCTATCTAAAAACCTGTATTAAATTTAAATGAATACTTTGAGAAACTCTTCAGCCTTAAATTTAATGAAAATAAGACAGAGATATTACTTATAAATTCTAATAAGAAAGACATATATATGGATTTTTTTAAATATATAGCTACTGACAATAAAATGAAATACTCAGGGGTTGCATTAACAGATGAACTATTTATTTTTTATTTTTATTTATTTTGATATTTGTTAATCGGGTTAGTCCAACTGGGCAGGCCCATTTTCAGTGGAGACCCGAGGAGAAAAGCTCCAATACAGACAATTTAAGGTACATAAAATTTACACTCCAATATAAATACATTTACAATACATAATTTAATGTCATGATTTTTTATTTTTTATTTTTATTTATTTTTTTATTTTTTAATTACATTTTTTTAAATGACAAAGTAAGCAGCAAATGACCTTGCACAGAGAGAGAGCTATTGCTATAGTGAGTTAAGTAATAGAGAGAGGTATTTAGATATCAGATAGGAATATTTACATATGTACATGTGGTGAAGTAGTAGGATAAGGGTGCAATTTGCAGTTGTACTGTGAAAAAGGGAGGTAAACTAAGAGGTGGATTAGTAAATAGTGAGGTTGGAGTAAAACAGTAAGGTTATGTTGAATTTGGGTTAGGTTTGGTCATTACAGGGGAAAGACTTGCTGTTTAACAGGTGAAGTTTAAGTTCTTTTTTGAAGTGTTTAGGGTGGGGAATGGATCTAATATGAGCAGGGAGTTTGTTACAAGCTTGAGCTATAGTAAATTTGTAAAGTAGGTTACCACCGCTAGAGGTGTGGAGAGTACGATTAGGAATGTAAGAGGATACCAAGGTGGAGAGAGAAGGGCAGGAAGAAGGTTTCTATAATGTAGAGTGTGTGATTTGAAGCTGGGATAGAAGGAGTTGTTGTGGGAGCTCTAGCCAGTGGAGAGAGTTGAAAACCAGGCAGTGGTGGGAGTTGTAAGGACAGTTAGTGACAAATCTAGTTATTTTGTGGTATGTTTTTTGTAGTTTGGATAGGGTTGTAGAGTGTATGTTAGTTAGGACTGGGGCAGCGTAGAGAAGGGAGGGGGAAAAGTAAAGCATGAGCTAAGGACAGTCTAGCATTAGACGTTAGAAATTTCTATTCCGATACAGCAGTCTGAGTTTTTGGTGTATTTTTTATGTTTTGAAGGATATGCCAGTTAAATTTTAGTTCATCATCAATGGTGGTACCTAGGAGCTTAGTGTGGAGTTCAGGATGAATGATTGTATTATTAGAGGAAGTAATGACAAATGATTTGTACTGAGAGAGACTGTGAGGGAGAGAAAGCAGGAGTTTAGGTTTTGGGGGTTTAAGATGAGTTGATTATCGGACAGTCACTTTTCAATGGCTAGAAAGCTGTCTTGGGTATGAGCATGAAGTTCTGAGATGTTATTGGAGAAAGAGATGAGATTGGAATCATCAGCATATTAAATTAGGGAGGATTGGTTACAAGCTGTGTGAAGCTCATTTGTGAAAATGTTAAACAGGAGGGGACTGAGAATAGAACCTTGGGCAACACAAGATGTGATAGGAAGAGAGGGGGAGCAGGAGGAGAGCCATTTGACAGACTGTAACCTGTCAGAGAGGTAACTGGTGAACCAGGACAGGGAGGGAGCTGAGAGATTGAGGTTAACAAGTTTGGACAAAAGGATAGTATAAGAGACAGTGTTAAAGGCTTTGGAAAGGTCAAGGAAGAGACAGGATACAAGTTGGTTGTTATCTCTGGCCTCAGCTACAGTATGAGTGAAAGATAAGAGGGCTGTAGCTGTGCTGTGGTTTGGCCACAAGCCATGTTGGGTGGGTGTGAGAAGGTTTTCCTGTTGGAGAAAGTTTAGGAGCTGAGTGTGAATGCATTTTTCAAGTATTTTAGATAGAGGGGAAAGGATGGCTATGGGTCTTTAGCTGGACGGATAAGTAGAGTTCCCTCCTTTATGTAGTGGGATGGTTAAGAAGGTTTTCCAGATGTTGGGGACAGTAGCTTCTAGAATGGATCTATTGATAAGCAGGCATAAAGGATAGACTATGGATTTGGCAGCTAGTTTGAGGAAGGTAGATGAGAGATTGTCACAGGAAGGTAAGCAGGGTTTGAGCTTAAGTAAAAGTGATTTGACATAGTCAGTGGGAACAGGCTGAAAGCTGAAGAGGTTTTTGTTAGGTGGAGTGGATGAGGTAGGAAGCCTGTATGTGTTGTGGTTAGTTTGTGTAAGTTTTTTGACAGTTTCAATGAAGTAATTGTTGAGAAGGGTAGCAGATTCTAGAGGGGTGTTATTTGGAAAAGGGAAGGGTGTGGAAGGGGAGCCTGGCTGGAGAATTTTGTTGATAGCGGTCCAAAATATATGTGGGTTTGATTTGTAGTTAATTTGGGGGGAGTTGTAGTAGGATTTTTTTATCATTGTTGATTTGTTTTTTGGCTCGCTTCCTGAGTTTTTTGTAGTTCTGGAAAAGGGCTGGTGATTTGGTTTAGCCCAGGCTTTCCAAGCACTATCTCTTCTGTGCATATGAGTGCAGGTTTCCTTAGAAAGCTATGTGACATAATTAGATTTGATTCTAATTCACTTGGAGGGGCCAAGGGAGTTGAGAATGTCTAGGAAAATGAGGTTAAATTTCTGCACAGCTTCACTGGGGGGGATGTTGGAGGAATGACCAGTCACTGCTGGATAGTTTGGAGTTAAATAAGTTAATATTAAAGTTAGAGAGTTTATGGCAGTCTATATAGGTGTGAGATTAGGTTACATGGGTAGAGTGTCTTTGGATAAAGGTGGGAAGGTGATCACTTAAGGTGTCGGGTAAGGTATAAGAGCTGTGAAAGAGGTTAGGTGAGTTAGTGAGGATCCAGCAGATAGTTGGATTGGAGGAAGAGGATTTGTGAATTCTGGTGGCGGAGGTTACCAATTGGTGGAAACCATGTAAGTTCATACTATGTTGTGGTTATTCAGTTGTTAGTTTAGCCCAGTCAATATTGATATCACCAATGATAAGGGTTTCATAAGGTACATTGTGGGAGAACCAGGAAAATAGATGTTCAAGGGTTGAAATATTATTTCCAGGCAAGATGTATATGGAGGCTATGGCAAATTTCTTGTGGGAGTTTAGATGACAGTTTAGGATGATTAGTTCAGCTGGGTGGAAGTTGGGGATAGGGATGCGTGCAGGAGAGAGATTAAGATTTTTAGAGTAGAGGATGGTGATGCCACCTCCTTTTTTTGAACTAGATAAGACAATAACAATAAACTACTCTAATACTCTAAATAACATTCAAAAATGGAATAATACTTTTCTACAGTGGAGTACAGGCATTATATAATTAAAATGATTATTTTTTTCCAAAAATATTATACTTCATACAAGCCTTTTCTATACCTCCAATTAGATCTTACATAAAACAATTTAATAAACTAATGCTAAACTTCTTATGGTATTCCAATAAATGCAGAATAGCTTTGAATCATCTCTTAAATGGTTGGAAGCAGGAGGAATCGGTCTTCCTGATATAGAAATATATGCACTGTCATCTAATATAAAAACAATATCATTATGGGTAAATAATGTTTATTCTTCCAGATGGAAAGATATACATAAAAATATATGGCTAAAATCAGGTCTGACTTTACCATTACACTATACTGAGTTGGTATCAAATAATTTTCTTTGGATGTTGACAGAACATTTTACAGAAAACAAACAGAAGCACATAAGTTCTAACTTTATAAAACATGTTAAAAGGACATAAAACCCTTATGAATATGAATCCCAACATAATAGTTTGGCCATTATTGCTATATCCTATTGCATGTACACAAAATAACATTAACATTTTTGATATAGATATAATCAAGACTCTTAGAAAGCATGAACTGACTTATTGCCATCTGTTACCAGACTCTGGAAGAGTTTTAATAATGGAATAAATAAGAAACAAATTTGATTAGGTAATGATCTATGGCTAAGCATACATGATATAAGACAGTATATTTTAAACAGAATAGAGAATGCAATTAACAATCAGACAAATATACCTAAATGTATAGAATACTTAGTCTTTTCAATAACACAAGCTGTTCATGGAAAAGGTTATTTATCAAACATTTATAAAATAATTAAGAAAATGAAATTATATCTTACAGAGAATCTTTGGGACTACTGTTAAACAATAAATAATCTAATGACAAATGACAATGGCAAGAAATTAATACTTCTGTCCACAAATCAAGCATCTCTTTCATTGCAATGGAAACTGTTCACATGGAAATTCATTCATAGGTCCTTTATAACACCACAGAAAATGGAAATGACGTTTAAACAAAATATAGGATGCTGGAGATGTAAAAGGAACTTGAGAGCAGATTGAAGGCATATGTTTTATGATTATTTACTTAAACCATTTTAGGATAAAGTACATTTTTTTCTTGCAAATAGTTTTTAATGACAATTTCCATTTGTCTAAATCTTTGATTTTGTTTAATGCTCCCATATCCCAATGTGCTGCTAGAACAAAGTTTTTTACTTTTAAGGACAGTACTGGCTATAGCATGCAAAACTATTACTACAAATTGGAAAAGTGAGAATTTACCCACATTTAAAGAATACAGAAACATTGTATTAAATGTATCATGAATGGAAATGAGAACCATAAGAATGAAAACAGAAATAATCACATCTTATTACAACTCATGGAAGAAAGAATCACATCTTATAACAACTTATGGAAGAAAGTAAACAAAATAATGGAGAGATTACTGTAAAACCCCATGAAATTAAGTTTTAAATGTAAAAATGTGTAATATCTTTTAAACTTAGGCACATTTGTAAATAGTCTGTTTAGATTTTGTAGTTGTTGACAGTATATAGTTGTTAACTTGTGTAAATTATGTTTTATTTTGCAGTTATGAAAATACATTCATTTTGTCAAATCAATAAAAACATTTAAGAAAAAAATGAAAATGTAGTTTGATGATATATGTTTTTCCACTGAGCTATTATTTAATTGAGTACTTAATAGTGAAGCACTTGTTGTTAACTTGCTATAAAATGGGATGATTAAATTTATTAGTTACTCTGATGACGGTCTAGGAAGCTGTTAGAGCAAAAGCGCTAAGTCAGTCTATATGTTTTTACTTGCTTTTATTTTAATTATTGAGTATCATTAAATGTATCCGTTTATAGCAGTTTTTTCATGGTGGATTAATTTTTGTAGAAGTGCTGTTTTAGCAAATCTAAATTTCTATTTTTTGGGCAACATCATCAGTGAAGAAGGCATCAGTCTACATACAAGCAAAGTCAAGTATTTAGCCAATTTGTTGGGAAAATTTGTGTCAAGACAATTGCTATGTATTTTGGCAGACAACAAAGATGCATTATGGACTTATGGAGATTCCTGAAAGCAGGCTTTCAAAATGGTTAAGTCTATGCTAATATCTGTACTAGTAATTGCATACTGTGATGTTACTAAACCTACTATAGTAACTGCCATACAATTCAACTTACAAATAATAAAATAGGTACAAAGGCCCTTGAAAAGTAGGTGCACCCAGCAAAAAATTTGGACTTGCAATTACCATAAAAGCTGAATACAAAACAGCAAATAACTCTTTCTATTTCCAGTAGGAATGTGAGATCCACATCAGTAAGAAATGTTTAAGAAATAGATTTTGACAAAAATGATGGGAAAATATGAGCACATTACCAGGCAGTGTCAAATATGTAGACTTTAATGAACTGTATTACAAAATTATATGACACGATCATTTATTTTTGTTTCTGAAAAAAGAATATGTAAGATATGTGTTCTCTTTTTTTTAAATCAGTAGTTTATCTAGAGCACGCAAACTGATCAATGGCCCGGGCACAACATTTTAAGGGGCATAATCAGCCATCTGATCCAATCACTGTTAAGTGCATACTGACTTTTAAAAGTAACAGTCTTTGTGTGGTTAAAACTATAGCAACTGAAGCAAACAGTTTGCTACAGTTTAAAAATTAAAAAAAAAATAGTTTTGTGTTTTTTTCCTGTGCAATGTATAAACTGTAGCAATTGCTTGCTATGTTTGCAGCAAGCAGTTTGCACAGTTTAAAAGTAAAAAAGAAAAAGAGTTTTTTTTTACTATAAACTTTTTTTTTTGCTCTTCACTTGTAGAGCTGAGGGATTAGGACTGGCTCAGGGAGCTAGTTGAAAAAGCTATACCTTTGCTTTAAATTATTGGTGCCATTAATATGTTAATCATGTACTGCAATTTTCTGTGTACTAGGCAACTTAAAAAAAACACATGTAATGCAGGGGGGGGGGGTCAGAAAAAAATTGTGTGAAGAGATAAATCAAGCCTGAAAATAGGTACATACCTCATCAAATAGGCATCACAGATGAAGGTGTAAATCAGGCATGAAAATAGTTAAGTTCCTTCAAAATAGGAACAATTGAGAGGTCTAGACTCATTGTTATGCCACTATAGACTGGGTTTTGTTTTATGTAGCTGCCTGGTAGAAAACAGAAGTCAAATGTTTTTTGCCCTAAAATACTGCCAAAAACATATAGGAAATATTTCCAAACTGAAAAGAATTGATAAGGAATGTAACGTGTATACTCCTCCAGCTATTTATGGTGAAAGGGCTATTTTCACCTTCAGAGAGCACAAACCACTTGTTCTTCTCATTTACTTGTACAAACTGGATAAAGTGCTACCAAGATGTCAGTGACCACTGGTAAGATTCTGGTTTTTGAATGCAAAAGCATGCATATGCCAGGAAAACAGCTGGCAGTGACTGATAACATAACTAAAAGCCCAATGACTATCCAGACTGAATAATTGAACAATGTTACTCTCTATGCATAAGGAGTCGCTCATAACCAAATAGTAGCTATAAGTAGAATGAATATTGTCAAATAAGCTAACAGACAAGACACTGACACAAAATAATAATTATTATTATCTATTATGTCAAAAACAGATAGCATAACAAGTGAATGCAGACAGAGCATCTGATGAAGATATTTTTTACATTAGGAGCACAATTGTCAGACTATGAAGGCCTTTTCTTTTTTCAGAATGAAATCATTGTCCTGATTATTTATTTAGTTAGTTAGTTATTATTTGTTTGTTGCATCTGTTTGTAAGTACATGAGATTGTATACTCTTTTCAAATATTTTAGACAGAGCAGAAAGAATGGCTAGGGACCTGTATTTGGACACATTAGAGGAGTTTCCACCCTTATGTAGGCAACTATGCCAGATTTGTTCCCACAGAGTGGGAACATAACTTTCTTTGATAGACAAGTTTATTAACATGGTCACAGGGTATGCCAGAGCACCTACAGCTTTATTGATATATTCAGCTAGTAAGTTCACAGGGACAAGGGTGGAGGATTTAAAAGTTTTAAATTATTTTCTGATAGTGAATGTTGAGATGGGTTGAAGTTTGAGAATTTATAAATGAGCTATGAGGTCTGGAGGTATTATACTAGTTGTAGAACATTATGGGTTTAAGAGAGAGGCAACAAAATTTACAAAGGACGAGTTAAATGGATTAGCAATAGAACCTCCTGATGCATCTGTTTTGAGACTAGGTTGTGTCATGTGGGCTGGATGCAGGAGTTTGATGGTAGTCCAGAATATCTTAAGGTTCTTTTGATTTTCTGTCTTTGGTTTTATATGGTATTTTTTCTCACATTGGATTTTTATTTTAGGAGTATTTCTAAGTTGATTGTACTTCTGGTTGTTGGCATCAGTATTGTTTTTTTTCCAGTTCCCCCATTCTTTATCCCTGTTTTTAATGAGCAGTTTAGTTTCCTTTGCTAGCCAGTGATACAGGTTTGATTTAATTATTTTGGTCCTTACTGGACCAACATCATTTAGTATTTTTAGAAATGTTGCATTAAATAGTACTACTGCTCCATCTAAATTTATTTTGTTTAGCACTCTACAGTTTATTAATTTTAAGTTTGAAATGAGAGTGTCTTTGTTGAAAATGGAAAGATTATGAACAAGGTTATAGTGATCTTATTTTTGGTCCTGAATGTGCTATCTTATTGCAACAATAGGCAGGTGATCACTAAGACAGTCAGGAATAGTACTGGATAGTTTATCGTGTCTGATTTATTTGTAAACATTCAATCTAAGATGGAATTCCTTTTGGGTCTATATCATGGCATCAAAATGTCCTTTCATCAAATGGCTTTTAAACTTAAAATGCCATTAATAGAACTCAATTTTTTTTTGGGGGGGGCTGTGCCCCCTCCCACTAAATATATATATATATATATATATATATATATATATATATATATATATATATATATATACCAACTCTGAGATCGCACTACAGTGAAGAAAGGGCACATTTTCCAATCTTCACTGTACTGCGATCCACAAAAGCAACTTCTATTAATGGCATTTCTGATTTAAAAAACATTCGATGAAAGGACTTTTTGACCCAGTGTCATAGACTCTACCTTTTAGTGGATTTGCTGTATATGGCAGGAGGAGAGATAAGTTAGATAAACCCATATATTTTTATTGCATTTTAGAGATTTTGTTATCTATGGTACATAGGTTCATAGAAAAGTGCTAGCCTAGTTGCCGTTATGGGCCATTTTAAGCCTAGTCAATTTCCCAAAGGTTTGAGTCAAATCCTGTATCTTGTGTCTGTGAGATAAACACCATAACCGTTATGCCAACACCTAACTCCATTAGGTAAGTACTAAGCTAGTTGTCTTTCTGGGCCATTTTAAGACAAGCTAATTTGCCCAAAGTGAGAATCAAACTCTGTACCTTGTATCTGGAAGGTAAAGACCTCAGCTGTTATGCTAAACCCCAACTACAAATGTTAAACTTTGCTTATTAACTGTTAGTGCCACAAGAGATCTTAAGGTTTGGCAGTCAATATTCATATCTACTAACATGATGTTTTCTTGAGAGCTACTGGTGGAGAGAAATTCTTCAGTGATATTTCTTTTATTACCAGGGAGTATAAAGACATGTATTATGCATATGTTCTTGTGGATTGTTGATTTTGATAGAGGATATACATATTATGGCACTATGGTATGAGGGAAGGTGTAGTGGGTGCACTGGGTGTAGGAGGATGCTTAAGTTATTTTTGTAGATAATGACCATCCTGCTCACTTTTTTATAAGTTGTGTCTAGCCTTAGAATATTATATCCAGCTGGTAAGAGTTCATTTGTTTTTATACCTTGTGTGAGACATGATTCATTGATGATTAGTATATCTGGATTGTAATAAGCTATACGGGCATTTAATTCTGGTAGTTTGTTATGAATATATGTGTGGTTACTTGAACAAAGGAGAAGGCCAGATAGCTGTTTCAGCAGTGGTTTTTGAATGGGGTTATTTTGTAGTTTAGAGGAATTCTTATGTTTCAAATAGTTGTTTGGGCATGGATTAGGGTAGATATCTCCACAATCATTTAGATGCAGTAAAATAAAGCTTTAGCAGTAAGGTTGCTTATATTTCTGCTTGGGTTTAATGCTTAGTTTGTGCAGGGAGGAGATGCAGTATAGGTACCTATTCTTAAAAAGGCTGAAATGTAATGTGCTGTAAAGGAAGAGTGCTATTGTAAAGTTGTAGTGGGTGTTAATTGGGAGTGAGAAAAAAGTATGGTGAGACAGCTGTTTGGTAGGTGTTGTTGGTAGGATATAAGATGGTCTAAGTACATGAAAGGAAGCAGTATGATTAGGTGAGGAAGCAGCATATCTGAGAGGAGGGAGAGAATTAGTGTTTATATGTAGCTAATGGTTTCATAGCTGTATATTAGGCTAACGACCACTAGGTCCATTATTATCCTAGTTGTGCAAAACAAATGTGAACCACAAATTTGATTTTATATGAGGTTTTTGACTGACTGCCTCTCTTCATCAGGCACATAGGTGTCAGACCAGGGATGAATTTTTGATTACCTATCCATTGCTCCAAGTTGTACTTAAATAAGATTAGGGATGAATGGGTTATAGCTTTGCAACAGATTAGGATGCATGATTAACTGTTGTGTAGAGTGACAATTTAAGTAGCACAGTAAATGCAGCATAACATAGCAAAAAGGGATATGGCAAGTGAAAAGGCAGTATGGAAGGGGGATATAGAGGTGTATGTAAGATGATATGAGAGTGGTATGTTTGACAAAAGTCTTGGTGTGGAGTTGGTGTGCTGAGTTTTGGAGGGAGAATGGAGTAATGGGGCTGGTTGATGCAGAGTATGGGTGGGGAAGGGGAGAGGATAAATGTAGTGCGGGGGGTGGAAACTGGGAGTAGGGTAGGGAAGCAAAGTGATCCTAAGCACTAGCTAGTGAGCAACAGAGCAGGATTCCCCTTCCCCTTGACAGCAGACTGCTAAAAACAATCAATGAAGCCTTGTTGGAAGGAAGAAATACAAATGCAGCTGCAGTGGTCTAAGACAAGGGAGCAATAATTGTGGACAAAGTTCTTTATTTCAGGTTGCCAAAATGTTTATAATTTATATAAAAATATAACCCTTAGACAGATGTTTCAACTGCAAACTTCACTGTTACTTAAATTATAGATCTCAGTACCTACAGAAACATTTTTACAGAAAAATAAAAATAAAAACATTTTTTTTTTAAAACTTAAAAAGGAGGAAGAGTACACCAAGTCAATGGTGACTTGGGCACAAATACTGGCTCAGAGTAGAAAGTGGTTCAGCAAGTGAAATAAATGTAAGCAACGGCAAGATCTAAGGAGAAACAAACTTAAGGAAAGGTGGCTAA
Source organism: Protopterus annectens (assembly GCF_019279795.1). NCBI lineage: Eukaryota > Metazoa > Chordata > Ceratodontiformes > Protopteridae > Protopterus > Protopterus annectens. Next base: position 1,481,817,549 of record NC_056746.1, read on the forward strand.
GGGTGAACTCCTTGGAGGCATTCATTCCCACTGAAGAAAGACAGGAAGAGACAATGTGAGTAGTAAGTCTAGAAAAAGTGATGAAAACATAAGAGAAAGAAACAGTTGGTGAATAAGAATAGTAAAGAGTAAATCTCAGTGTATGTTAGGAAGTAGAGAATAAAAGCTGACAAGCTGGATGTTTGTGGAGGAGGGTTTACATACTCTAAGATCACAAACTAGGGCACTGAGAATAGTGAGTGTGCGGGCTAAAATGCATGCAGAAAAGATCAGTTGCTCAAAACTTACTTAAAGTACAAGGACAGGGGTGGTAGAAAGATTCTATCCCAAATAAATGTGGGTAGATGGAGTTAACTTAGACTGTTTTTGGATGAATCTGTTGTCTGTATATTTTTGCAATGCTTCTAGTGAACATCCTATTGAAAAAAATCAGAGATGTATTCATAGTTCAATATAAATCCAGTTAAATTGCTATGGGATGATCTTTATGCAACTAAACATTGCCAAAAGTAAGTACTGCCAATGTGTGTGGTTTCTTAATAAATACAGAACTTAATTTTGGAAATTACAGTTACTGTGATGATGCCACTGGGCTTATTGGGAAATTAACCACCTTAACAGCCCTACCACCTTAATAGCACATCCCCAGAAAATAGGCAGTGATGCTATTTTGATAAATTAAGGATATTTAGCTTTCAACGTGTAGATTTGTTTCCACCAGAACAACATAGGGAACTTGAACAATTACAAACAAGGTAGCAAATGCAATTTTCTAAAATAGCTCTAAATCTCACAAGCACTTTAAATTGAACCTAAAATTTTAACAAGCACTTACTTTAAAACACTTCAAGCATTTTAAATTATATTTCAATAAGCTCTTTTTTCTTCTTTTTTCACAATGAAAAGACTTGATAGTTCTAAAAAAAATCACTGCTGCTTAGATTGTCTTAACAGCTTTTGTAACACTATTTGCAAACAATTTTGCTAATTTAATAAGCACCCACAGAACTGTCATCACTGTCCCCTTCCTTGACTTCCTGTTTGATTGCTTGACATTTGTTTTTTTTTTTCTGCATTCCCACAACCAACTTCTCCAGATGGCTGAGGTGTGCAATAATGCTGCTTTCTAAGATCTCATGCACAATGCCTGGCAACTCCTAGCGGGTGATGTAATCCCCATCTCCACCAGTACTCCCAGAGGGTACCACTGTCAGGGTAAAGTTACCTGATGTTAAGGGCCAAGGTAGTGCAGGGGCTGCAGGTGACAGGACTGCCAGGTTATGTCCCAGATATGCAGGGCATTGGTGTGCAACTTTTGGAGGGGAATCAGGCTGAGTCACAGTGGTTGGCCTACCTCCCTGTGCTAGAAATTATGTTGTTTATTATCATAAAATTATGACATTAGAACACTGTGATCATACATATAAACATAAAAAAGAGAGATAAGGGGTGGCTCAAAAGAAAAAAAAAAAGAAAAAAAGAAAATTCGAATCATTATATGTCACATACAATAATTTAGTACAATAAATATATATTTTTACTTTTATGTAAGCTATACTTTTTAAATATATAAAATGGGACTGAGAATTGTTCCAAATGATATTTGTAATATGCATGTATTGAATATAGACTTTTATAGCTAATACAAGTTAAGTATTTCACGGTGGTGCAGCAGTAGCATTGTTGCCTCACAGCAAGAAGGTCTCCAGTTCGATTCTCAGCTTGGGTTGGGAGTGCCTTCTGTGTGGAGTCTGCATGTCCTCCCCACAGTCGAGTGGGCATTCGAAAGACATGCGTTGAATGGGTGTGCCTTCGTTGAAGATTGGGTGTTGGGCTGGCAACTCGACACCATAAAAACCAACTGCCAATCATTAGTGGACCGGAGTTCTGCTGTGGTGACCCCTAACAGGGAAAAGCTGAAAGATAAACAACATAGCTAATACAGATTAAGTTAACAACATGGCATTTATGCCAATTCTGTTGAAATTAATTTTAATTATTTTTTTTATTAGTATGTATTTTTTTTATTAGTATGTATTTGTTACTTGTGGGATATGAACCTACATCTGACTATATTACTACACTTGATTCCTACAATTACCTTGAGATACAGAATAAAGCATGCATGTCTGCTTTTACAGTTTAGAAATGTATGCTTAATTTGCTAGTAATATATGAAAGAACAATAATTTTAATTAAATAATGTTAATTTGTGCTGCATACCCCTTGCTTCTCTGAGTCTTTCTAAGTGTTCAGCATGTGACTGCTATTTTCTGAAATCTCCTGATCAGCTGAAAGATAAAGAATGAGAGAAAATAACACACGAAAACTTTATGCATGCCAGTCTTGACTATCTACAGCTTTCTGCATCAGTTAATGTTGCTTTATCTGTATATTTACATAACTGTGGGTTGTCAGCAGTCCCTAACTCATCCCAAATGAGACAGGCAAAGGCAAGAATACATTTTCTTTGTAAAAAATGCTTAATATCAGTTATGCTTAAAAAAATGTGGGATTTGAACCATGGTCTAACTATCTTATGTTCTGTGTGCCCTTAGGTCTTTACAAGGTGTGCTACAAACACAGTTGACTCACAAGTATAATTTATGCTGTCCATATCATCCATGACCATTCATCAGATATATGAATTTATCTGTATCTGCGGGTGGGGTAATGAGTGTCTCTATTGCTGTGCCATCTGCAAGAGTGGGACCAGTGTTAGTTTGTTATCATCCATATTGGTTTAATATTTAGGGGAGTAGTAATTTCTTTCATGTGTTTGTTGCTTATTATCACAGGTGATCCTGACAATGGAAGTGTAGGATGCTTGCCACGTGATGTCAAAGTATCTGTAGCCTCTGATTATGACAGTAGCCAAACACAGGCATAGTCGGGGGGGGGGGGTGCAGATGTTGAATCTGACACCGAGATTGATTTTCAGCCATCCTCTAGATTTCCTTCAGACACAGTCAGTATGCGTATGCATACGTATTCCACTGAGCCCTTAGATATTGAACAGATGGAGGGTGAGACACATGATCAGGATAGTGTGGTTACTGCAGCTTCAGTGACAGTTGACTCTGGCTGTAGCCAAAGTGTGGGCAAAGTGCCATTCAGGAAGGTTGTTACGGGTGCATAGTGGAAGCCTGCTGTCCACCGTCCACTTGATCCTGGTATGTCATTACGTGCCACTCGATGAATGTTTAAGGTCATCATGGAGACACAGGCAGTTTCCAGTATGGCCTCTGGGGAAATGCTTAAGGTTGTAGATGTGGCATAGGCTAACAGCCATGACTGTTTCCACCATGTGGCTGATTCAGTGGATCAGATGAATTACACGATGGCACAGACACTGTCTGTGATGGAACGCCTACTGGGAGGGGAACAGCATCCATGTGGATGTAGGTCAGCAGCATAATCTGCTGTTAGCCAACATAGCCTTGCCTGTTCCTGCTACCATAGTGGCACTACTTCCAATGCACCATCAGTGGTTGAGGAGTCCACACCCAAATGTAGTAGGTCATGGGGTAGTGGTCTTGGGTATAGTCATGAGGAGAGCTCTTATAGCAGATATCACGATGATGATGATGATGATGAACTGTTACATGTACCACACACATCTTATACCTGTCTAAAATTGGGGATGTACAGATAGCACTTGGCTGTGTTCTTTCAGACACTCAGACACGTTTCACCTGGAGTGCCCATACAGACACACACACACACACACACACACACACACACACACACACACACACACACACACACACACACACACACACACACACACACACACACACACACACACACACACACACACACACACACACACACACACACACACACACACACACACACACACACACAAACACACACATAATAATTAGCTAAATTTCTGCCTGCCTGTCTTTCTTACTCACACGTACACACTACCTTTTGTTTCAACCTTAGCATCCTCTCCCTCCAAACAGCACCCTGTGCAACTGATGATAACTTTGACATCTCCTTGTTTCTATCTTCTGGATTCAGGGATACATATGCCTTTTTTTCTGATGCACAGAGTGCATAGCTAACTGGGTGCTTAGTATATATGTGTTTGTAATGCTATTTTGAAAGCTGTACTGCTGTCTTACAGATTTTTTTGTATTTGTTGTATCTCTGAAGCATGAGGCCTATTAGTTGATAAAGAGCAGATATCTATTGATGTAAGTCAGTCCTGTCACATACTGACGTCATTGCTGTAAAACTCACACACCTTCTACTCAGGTACATTAACAAGTAACAGTATGCAAGGATCTACCATTCATTTGTGCTCTTACCCATTTATTTTCCTGTTCCAGGTTTAGCAATTACCTTGATAGTCCTGCACAACTGTTAAAACTGTTTTGAGGCTGACTCTGTGTGATGCTAGTAGTACACATCCATTACATGGGTAAGTAAAGGTTGTGAGCATTGCCTGGCTTCAAGTTTACTGTATGTATATGCATAGTGTGAAAGCTTGACTCCTTAGGTGGTCATCATGTGTGCTATCCATTACCTCTTGGTGAGGTTATATTGTGCACTCCTACATCTACTTACATCTTCAGTGGCTGTTGGTTTCCCCCTCTAAGTACTCATCTGCATATGGCTGTGGTGTCCTTGTCAGTATGGGTGGGATGCGTGTACCTTCCCCCTGTGTTCCTGTAGAAGCTGTTTCCTCAGGATAATATTGTGAAGGATAACACAATCAGTTAAAATTTCAGCAGAAGTACTGTGATCGTAGTGTAGACCCCCCACTGATGTATCTAGTGAACAGAACTGTGACTTCAGCAGCCCAAACACACAGTCTATGACATTTCTTGTTTGAGCATGTGCCTAATTATAGCATTCTTCATTGGGTATGTATGTGCATTTCTGATGGACATTGTCAGCCATGGTTCAATAATATACCCTGCATTCCCCCAGTAAATGACCTTGGGGGATATCCCCCTAGAAAACCTCCAGTAGAAATGAGAGTTGTGCCAGGTATGGGGCTTCCAGGTTTGCCAGTACAAACATTCAGGATGAATCTCTCAGTTTTACACATGACCTAGCAATTAATGGAGTGGATGCCCTTTTTGTTTATGTATACCTTCCCCTGTTCCCCAGGTGTTGCTTTGATTTGAATGTGTGTGCAGTCTATGGCACCAAAAAACTTCAGGGAAGTGTGCTATGGGATAAAAATCCTGCATAACTGTATCTCTGTCCTTGGGGGTTCAGAGAAAATATATGTAGTCACTGGCATGTTGTAACATAGCATTCAGGAACTGATGTAGGATCCTGGATACTGATGCCTGCGACAATCCCAGCATGTCTCCTGTTCATCTCTAGAAGGTTCCTGTAGCTAAAATTCTAAGTGCTACACATACATTATTGTGTCCCCTCGGTTTACCCTTGCTCTCAGATGAGGATGACAGAGGTTGCAGAGTTCCTGTATTGTGTCTGTATCCACCATGTAGTGTTCTACTATTTCCACCTCATGCAGACCATGAAAAGTTAAATGGGGTCTAAACACCCTTCTTCTTCTTGGCCGAGGTCTATTATCAGCAGCAGCAGCATAGAGTTGAGCCCCTAATGTTCTTTCCCTCTAGTGTACTGTAGTTTCTGTGGCTGTATACCAATAAGTTTTGGAATTTGAGGCCAAAACTTACACTGAGTGTACACAATTGCTTTATAGTTTGTTGAATAGCTCCTCCATCTTAGATTGGTTGATTAGCATACAATTCAGCTGCTTATGCTGTAATTGGCATGCCATGATGTTTACTGTGTTTGCGCAGCTTCACACACTGTGTAGAGTTGCTTACTGAATACAAAACAGCTCACTATCAGTTTAAGTAAGCTGTGTAGGGTTTATTGAATTCAACCCACAGGCTTTTCATAAATACTATAATATATTATAACTATCACAAACCCAAAATTATATCTTTTGCTACACTGTCACAAACAAAGGTTCACATCTTGGAAACTGTGCAACCTAGACATATATCATTAGTACATTTTTATTAAACAGATACAAGCTTCCATATGACAAAATAAATTCCTCCACGAGTGCTTGTTTGATGAGATATTTACAGAAATATGGAAACATATGCTTCATGCTTTAATTATCGAAATAAATAACGATGAATACCTCTCAAGATGTGCAATTTACAGTGTAAATGTCAAAGATAGTTTTCTTCAACTATGTCTAATGTTTCAACTGATGTTATGCAGCAGTGTGTAAGTCACTTGTTTTTTGAATTATTAAGTACATATGGAAATTCTTATTTATTTTCTTAATTACTAACAAATAATTAGCTATATCACAGGTTTTGTTTGTTTGTGTCTTTCGGCTTTTCTCAGTTAGGGGTCGCCACAGCGGAACTCCGGTCAGGTATACTGTGATATAAACTGATGCTGACAATTAATTTTTCTGTCTCCCACCATGGCATATCACACTATATTTCTCAATAACATGTAGGGCTCACTTTTATGAAAATAATGAGCATAAATATGAAAATATGAATAATAAGTGACAATCTGAGACTAATGTCTCAACTGTAGGACATCCTAGACTAACAATCTTTGGGTCCTTTTGTTAATAATTACTTGCAGTTTCTATTACTGCCTATTATTAGTTGGTAAGTTACTTAGTTAAAAAGCTAGACCCCCCAAAAAATGTTGGATGGCATATGAAGCTATGGGTATGAAATGGAAAGGCTCTATAGGGTTGAATGAGATAAACTTGAGATGCACTGCATTTTGCTTGAGAGCTTTTTCATTTTTTGTGTTGACTGTGACTTATTCAGAATAGAAAGCAATGCCCTCTCCCTCTCCTTCTTGTGGGACATCTTTAAAACTGAATTTTTTTTTTCAGAAGCTTTTATGAGTGAAATAAAGTATATTCTACCTCTGCTTCCTCTGGTAATTTAAACATTTTCATAAAGATTAACTGGAAGCCAATGTTATACTTACAGGCTCAATTTTCTTCTACCTTTACACACACAAATGAAGGTATTCCTTCTTTGACATAAGGCAGTATTATAGTCTGGTATCTGTGCACATGTATTGACAGCAGCACACATGCACTACTCCATGGATATTCTTAAAGTCTACTCATAATAATTAAAATGCAGGCATTTAATCATAAATTTTCATGGTACTGCCATGTTTCAGATATTCAGACTATTTCTATAGGCACACATTATGCCCGGTACAACTGGTACATCCAGAAAACACGTGTGAATTATTAATACAAGACCCTCTGTCTCAACCCCTTCTTTCAAGCAAATAATTTGGCTCTCTAGGACTTTTAGTTTACTCTCCAGCCTTGAAAAGGTGGACTGTATTGGCTGTATTTCTGTTGTGTGGTATGCAATTAATAGTAGCTGATTTTGCTGTTTTTACTGGTCATATATAGCAATTATTTTGGAATCCTGATTAGCATTTGTCATTTTTATTAACTGCCAATCATGAATGATTATCTGCATCATATTTGTGCTGGTTTCCAGACTGGTTCATATACTGTTGAGCCTTTAATGCCTCTGGTACCTTACACTTGTGTTACTTTGTCTGATTGTTGTGCTGGAAAGATCCACACCATCAATAATAGATTCTGTGCAGCAGTAGTTTCAATATGTACCTCAGAACTAGGCAATCATACAAACAGTTATTAGAATTGAGTTAGTTGGGGTAAGAGGCCATGTGAATGTCATATCCTGCTCATTCCATGTCTGACTCATACCCCTGGGAAATGATTTTTGCAGACAGAAAGTGTGTGTGTGTGTGTGTGTGTGTGTGTATATGTGTGTGTGTGTGTGTGTGTGTGTGTGTGTGTGTGTGTGTGTGTGTGTGTGTGTGTGTGTGTGTGTGCGCGCGCGCGCATTGGTGCATATATGTGTGTGTGTGTGTGTGTGTGTATGTGGATGTGTGTGCACATACATGTGTGTGTACATATATTTTATGTGTGCAGTGCTAAAGTTACTTTTTATACATAGAAGTGAGTGAGAGATGCTGTTCATGTCTTTTTTTATATTTTTATATCTTTTGCTTTTTTTCCTAACTCTATCTGTAGATTTGGATTAGGGGAGTTATTTTATTTTGTCTGTATTTGTTTATGTGGGGGTGTAGGTGTACGGGTGTACGAGTGTGAGTGTTTTGGTTGATTCCCTTTCTGTTAAACATTGTCTTGCTGCTGCTGCAAGAATTGCCCAGAGCTGTGCAATCTTGGAGTTAGTATATATAAAGCTACAGTTTTATGGAGTGCTGCTCCACATATGGGCTCAGGGGCATGACCCTACAAAAAAAATCCTGCTTTGCTATTTTTTTTTCTGTTTTCAACTGTTTATGAGTTTAATGACATTTTTCACTTTTGTTTTTATTCAGAATTACTTAGCTCTTAATCTTTTCTAGGAGTTCAGTCTCGATCTGAATAATCCCAGCATCTGAAGGAAATATGCCATGCTGTATTTAATCACCTAGTCGTGTGTGCAATTTGGTGTGTCTGTTCTGTAATTTTTGGGTCTCTCACACTAAGACATACTTTAAACTCTTTCCTTTTGAAATGCATGGAATCACTGAATTTCACTTTTTCAGGCAGTTGCATTATATGCAAGTTATTTTGTTATGCACATTTTTCCAAGTCTTTAACACTGTCTTCCAGTTTCCAGTACAACGCGACTGGATCTTAAATGCTGTTTCAGTGAAAGGTGAAAACTTTCTTTTGTTCTAGCATCTCATGCTAATATTGTGAACGCATATCCTGTATGTGGCGAAACTAGACTTCATAGTTATTTTGGTGATGTCCATTGCGTGCAAGTTCCCACTGCCTGACATATTACTTAAAAAGAGCTTGTGGCATCCAAGGATGTTTCTGAATTGGAGGCCATAATTCAGTCATGCAGTTAGTTCAATCCTGAGTAAACTTTAACTACATTCTTGTACTGAATTTTGCCTGAGTACACTAAATTACAATAGTATTCAGCTGTAAAAGAAGTTTTAAATAACGTTACAGAGAATTACCAAAGTAGAAAGCAAAGTTGACTACCAGATGTAAAAAGGTGGTCATTAAAATGATTGCCCCACACCCATGCTTTCTTAAACATTTCAATTTGTTTGTCCTTCTCTTTATTTAATATGTATGTCTTAAAGATCCTAGATATAACACAGACTAAACAAAGCAGATTGTTGTGTTCCCTTTGATGTATAGGGTATGTGGGCAATTATATCAGAGTAACCATTGGTAGCCATTTGAAGGAGGTCTGTTCTTAAAAAAACTCACTTAAAAAGTTTCAGTCTGAAAAGTTATTTCATTTTATGCTACTCTGCATCAGTGAGTCTATCCATTAGTTAAAAAATGCATTATATCCAGAGTATTGGATGAATAGATTCTAAACCATTGTACATGTGCATTTATAAGTTACACACAATCTATAGAATCTGTAAATGAATTCATAAACTCTGGGCTCTGTGGACCCATTACAGAATACAAACACTGGAATTTAAGCAGACATATTCTTACTTAAGTTCAAAAGAAATCAAAAGAAAATAAGGTGCCTGTTATATAATTTCAGACTTTGGTGCATTAGCTGACAAATGGTAGAGCAGTCTCAGAGCTGCCAACACATCTATCTGAAATATGATTTTAGTATGAATTTTGTATAAAGCTATGCACACTGTTAAACCACTTCCATAAAATAGCTATACATCCATCTGAAAGGAAACTTTTACTGTCACTTTAGCAGCATTCAGTGCTGCATAAATACACGTTTGCTCAATACAAAAATCAGCAGTCAAAACACAGAGGAATGGAAAGCAATATGTAGGATAATGTAGTGAAAATGATACATGGAAGCTATTAGAGCAGAATGTATTCTCTTTAGCAGAACTTGTGTTAGCATAAATCTTTCCATCAGTTAAATAAGAGAGAGTGCTCATTTCTTATATTGATTTATCCCAGCCGAAATACACAGTTAATATAGATGCATTTCACTTTTTTCCAGGATAGTGACAGTTTACTGCTACATTTTCATTTATAAGTTTCCAAAACTATGGGTTCCATACCCACAGGGTAGACCAATGTACCCATATCAGATATAGCATATACCCTAGTACTCCATGGCTGGGCCTTGATTCTTTAATAAGAAAAATGCTGTTACTATCTTATTAAACAGACTGGAAGTTTTTGATGTGTTCTGCATGGTAATCTATGTCAGTCTATGGCAGTCTTTTGATGTGACATATTTAATGTCAGACATACAGTGTTACTGATTTCATATCTAATTATTCCATGTCTGCCTCTAATTATGTGATCTGACACAAAGCTCAGTAAAACACATAATCTGTACTGTACTAAGGGTAACATGTGGGCACACTGTATCTGCGACTCATCAGTCCTGTGGATGGGGTGGCATATTTATTTTATTTATTTATTTATTTTACATTTGTTAACTGGGATAGTCCACTGGATACAGGTCCATTTTCAGTGAGGCCCTGGGAGAAACGCTCCAAACACAACAATAACATGTAATATAGTATACTGCAAAGCTTGTAAGAGGAAATTATATTCAAAACGCAGTGAGTTCTCAATCAAGTAGTATGAACAGACATAGTAGACGCAATTAGTAAAGGACAGTGATAATACAATAGTATTAGATTCTTTAGTAAAAAAAAAATTCATCTTCATTGTTGAAGAGACATGTAAAACATCAGCTTCATAAAGATTATTAGTGTCTTGATCAGAACATCAATACTTTTTTATTATATTTTATGTTTATATTTAATCTTAGAACCTAGACCTATCCATACAGCTTGATAGGTGAGAAAAGAATGGTGGAGGTCTAACACAGCTGAGGGCCTAACCTGGTGTAGGGCAAGAGCATAGCCAGTTATTAATGAGACATTAATGAAACATATGGTTAAGTCTAATGGGCCCAGTCTCTGTGACCCTAAGTCTTCTATCAATGGTGGCAGGATTTGTAGCTACTTGGAGGAACAGGGAATCAGGAGTGCTACTAGATGCTGCTACACTGATATGTAGCTTCCTTTCCCATTAGGATGACCTTTTGCTGCAGTGAAGCTACTACTATTTGTTTCTGGCATGTAAAAGGGTCTGCTGCTTTATGGATGCATTTTGCATCCTGCTTTGCTGATGTTCTTGCCTTGGCTAACACTAAGCAGATGTTAATATGATGTTCTAAAAGTATGTGGCAAAGACATAATGAGTTATACCTATATTACCTTCCATTATTTACTACATGTACTGGAGCACATCTTACAAATTACTTTCCCAATATCCATGCCTTATAGTTTTCAGCTGTTCCTGCTGCGGCTTCCAGACTTAGCCAGTGATTGGGTATACATGTTTAATCTCTTGCCCCACCACCTGTTTCTGACACAGCCCTTACTTATCAACTAGAGTACTCTTCAGTAACCTTCGAAGCCAGTCTGGATGTCTAGATGGGGATCATAATTATTCTCTCCGGATATTAGTGCACATTGGTACACTCATGGCAAAGGAGTAAAACCTCTGGAGCTCCCCAGCCATATTACCAAAGGTACTTTTTTTCAGCACAAATTGGCAAACAATATGTATGCTGATTCCAGCACAAGCCATATTAGCAATTCTTAATGCTCTTAAAGGAATGATAAACAGGAGAAACAAGGAGTGAAGTGACTGGTGATCGCAGCATAGCAGTGGACAGGGCAGTTGTGACATTTCTTCAGCTCATTAAACAATATGGTGAAAATGACAGTAGCAATTGTACAGCAAATAAAAAAAAGCACTATAGCTATCCAAAATACACAGCTATATAAAATCTGGCTTAGAAGCAAATGGATTTAACAAAGCAATGAGTCATTCTAGCCGGCTATCTAGCCATATTCAAGAAGTCCAGGTTTACTCATACTAACTACAGCTCAAGGTACAGAAGTTGGAAAACAAAGCTTGGTGAAAGAGTTTAAGGATTATAGGGCTGCCTAAAGCAGTGTGGAGCAAGAATCAATTATCTTTATCTGGAAGGAGCTGGGAAGCTTCCAGGACCAGACTGTAGCTCTAAACTCGAGCTTGTGTCCAGAATTAACCATAGAGGCAAGGCCTTTAACATGCCCCATCTTTTCGTCATAGAATTGGTGGATTACAACAATCATGAGACCATCCTGAGGTAAGCCAGGGCAGGGGAAGATCCTTGAAATTTACAGGACACTTAGGGTCACTCACGGTAATATCACTTCACCTTTTATCAAGAGGAATGTAGAGACTTAGAGTACACAGTAACTTAATCTTCCCAGCTATATTTTATGTTCATAGGTTCATAGGTAGGTACTAGGCTATCGGCCCAAGGGCCTACATAAGCCTAGCCAACAAGGTTTCCTGGCTTACGCCACCCAAGAAAGTTATTTTCCTGTGCCACTGTCGAGCAGAGACACAGAAGTGATCCCTGGGGTGTATTTCCTATTTCCCATCCACTCATCAAGATTTTTCTTGAAGAGTGCTAATGAAGAACTTTGCTTGACATAGATTAGTAGCCTGATCCAGAATATGGGCAGTCTCTGGGACAGGAATCTATCCCTCCAGCATGTCCTGTTTATTGTGGTGACAAGGTTTAGGTCCCTAGAGCATGTAGCTCGAAGGGATTGGGATTTCTTTAGGTGTAGCATGTCCAACAGCTCTGGGTTAGACATAGCTTTATATGTTAGGCAGAGATCACCTCGGAGTAGGTGATATGCTACGGAGTAAAGCTGGAGTATTTTGAGATGGTCAGTGTAGGGCATTTGTTTGAGGCCAGTAATCCTCTTTGTGAGGTACTTCTGTGGCCTTTCCAGCTGCTGCAGATGTCTTGTGAGGTACATTCCAAAAGGGGCGTTGTACTCTATAAGGGTCTATATTAGATCAGCGAACGCTTAAAAAAGCGAACGCTGATTGATCGACCTTATGTAAGTGAAAGCTTACAATTTCGAACTGTCAGATCAGTGATTTTTTTTCCCAGGGAAAAAAATCTCTGATCCAAAACACATACACACAACTCAAGCACACCAAACAAACAGAAATCCACACGCATACACCTAAAATCTGACACCTAACCCTACACTAAACTATGCACACACCACTAACTATCCACTTACCTTAACCCAAACCCTAACCCTAAGGTCCGTCACTATCACACACTCACCTCACCCGCTCCCTAACCCTAACTCACCTAAACCCGCCCTAACCCTCACATCCACACAATTTCACACATACCTAACCTGAGCCCTAACCCTAACTCACCTAACCCACCCTAACACTCACATCCATACAATCACACACTTACCTGAATCCGACCCGTAACTTTCCACCACAGCACTGAAAATACCAAAGCAACAATAATGGATAACCGAATTCTTTCCCTAGGAAAAAAATTCGAGTTTCTGTTGCTTCGATATTTTTAACATTCGCTAAAATAAGGTAGATCAATCAGTGTTCACTTGTTTAAGCGTTCGCTGATCTAATATAGGCCCCTCTATAATGGGTCTAACGAGTGTCGAGTAGAGGGGAACAATGACCTCTTTTTTCTTGGATGAGAACCCTTTTATGATGAGGTGTGCCATGTAGAAGGACTTCCTGACTACTGTGGCGATGTGACTATCAAAGGAGAGACTACTGTCCACCTGGGTCCCAAGGTCTCTTATCACACATTCGGTGTTAAGTGTATTGCTGCCTATGTGGTAGTTCATAGGTACAGAGTTTTTACCTAAGGGGATGACACTGCACTTTTTGGCATTGAGCTTGAGGCCATGGCTCTGACACCAGGCATCTGTCTCAGCGAGGCTCTTCTGTAGGATGTCCACATCATTTGGGGACTTGACTACGGCTCCTAGTTTGCAGTCATCTGCAGACTTCGTTAGTGAGAGGCCTTCTGTATTAGCCTGCACTTCAGAGAAGTAGATACCAAACAGGAGAGGTCCCAGGACTGAACCCTGTGGTACTCCACTTGTCACTGGTTTGAGGTCAAATTTGGAGTCTGCAACTTTTACAGTGTGGGTTCTGTCAGTGAGCCAGTTGTCAACCCATCTTGTGATGTAGGGGTTTATACCTAGTTTAGTGAGTTTAGCTATAATTCCAGAATGGAGGATGGTGTCGAAAGCCTTGGCGAGATCAAGATAGGCTGTGTGAACCACCTTACCCTCATCTACGGTTTTGGTGACTGCCTCAAAGAAGTCGATCAGGTTTAGGAGGCATGATCTGTCTTTCACAAACCCGAACTGGGTAGGATCCAGAGTTTGGAGGTTACCAATGTCTTTGTTTATGAGTTCCATGATGATACGTTACATGGCCTTGCAGACCAGGCTAGTCAGGCTAATAGGGCGATAGTTTCCTGGATCAGTGGTGGCTCCCCTTTTGTGGAGTGGGATAGCTGCTGCTGTGCCCCATTCAGTGGGCACAAAGCCTGATGTAAGGCTATTACTGAACATGGTGCTTAGGTGAGGAGCCAGTTCGTTCTGAAGTTCGTGTAAAACGCAGCCTGGGATGTTGTCCCATCCCACGGATGCTGTGTTTTTGGCCTTAGAGAGTGCTGCTTTTACCTGCATAGTTGTGATTATAAGGACTCTACATTCTTCCTGTATATATATGGGCTCTTTAGGGGGTGAGGGGGGGTAAAGTTAGCACTGAACCTATCTGCCAGGATGTTGGCAATATCAGTTGGCTCTGTAATTTTTGTGCCATTGTGCTGTAACTCAGAGCAGATCTGGGTGTTGCCATCGAAATTCTTGACATAGCTATAAAATGCTTTGTGTTTGTCCTTAGAATTAGTGGTGATTTTGTTTTCGTAGCTAGCTTTGGAGGATCTTATAAGGGATCTCAGCTTTTTACTGAGGATGACCAGGGAGCTCCTCCACTCATGGGATTTTACTCCCTTTTGCAACAGTTTCTTCCTTCTGTTATACAGTTTGTTTATGGCAGGGACCACCAGATTGGGTTCCTTTTTTGGGGGGATAGTATCTTGGTTCTGTTTGGGATAGCATGATCCATGCACTCGTGTAAGTGCTTATAGAGAGCATTTGTGTAGGATTCAGCAGTTGTAAGTGTATTGTCCATTTGCATGGGTGTCATGAAGTTCATCATTTCTGTCTTAAGAAGCATGAAGTTGGCTTTGTAGAAACTTTTTACTGTGGTTTCCTTAATGGGGGGTGGGGCGGGATGTGGCTATCAAGGGTGATTAGCTTATGGTCGGATCGGACCAACGAGGAGTTGACTTCAGGTGTGGAACACCGGTCACTCATGTTGGTAATGATTAGGTCTAGGATATTGTTGCCCCTGTTGGGGGTGTGGATAAGATGATCCAGGGCACTGGAGTTTATGAATTCCAGAAAGTGTTGAGCTAAGGAGTTGGTACATGAGTAGTTTTCTCAGTTAATAGTGGGGGTAGCTGAAGTCGCCCATTATTAGGGTGTTTGGTTGAACCCTAATATTTTCCAGTACATCAAGAAAACAGGAGTGGGAATCTTGGGGCATGGTGGGGGATCTGTAGCAAGCTACAATTTGGATTGCAGTTTTACCCAGAGTTAGTTGCACTTGGAGAACCTTGGATGCATTATGCTGAGCAACTAGCCTGGAGATGTGGCTATCCTTAATGAATATGGACACACCTCCGCCTTTGGTGTTTTGGTCCAGGTTACATGGCCGGAAAGTGTGGTATGAGTTATAGCCTGGTAGTGCAAGGGTGCTCTCTGGAGCCTTGAACCAGGTCTCAGTCACTGCACAGATATTGATGTTCTCCATTTTAATGAGTGCCTCGAGTGAATGCATTTTGAGATTTAGACTTCTAGCATTGAGTAGCATTACCCTCAGTTTTTGTTTGCCTGTTCCTGTTATGGTGGTGAATTTGTCATTTGAACCTTGCCTAAAAAAGGCACTGTAGGGGTGGCAAGAGGCTTAGCCAGTATCCGGAATCCCAGGGGGGCAGGTGCAGGCCATCTCTGGCAAAGCATTGTGGTCTGTCAACCATGTTATCCCAAGCAGACAGATACTGGATCCCCTTAGAATGACACCAGAAGCTTAGCCAATTGTTGAAGTCAATCATTTTGCCCTTGTACTGCGGTATCCTTCTGGGCGATGACAGAATGCTACTCAGGGCTAGGGTCATACTTGACTGGGCTATAAGATCAGAGAGCTCTTCCATGTCTCTTTTCATGTAGTCCAGGGAGGTATGTCTCAGGTCCTTCACACCAACATGGACAATGACAGAGTCATATGTGTACTTGTTGTGGACTGACCTTAGTGTGTGGATTATGTGGCGGATCCTGGCACCCAACAGGCAGCTGACAGTAACCTTCTCCTTGTTTAGCCTGGTGAGTGGGATATCAGTGTGCCTGACTATAGAGTCACCTATGAGTAGTTTGTTGGGTACATTGTTTTGCCTTATTGGCTGTGGTTGAGTGGCATACTGAGTCTGTGGGCTATGTGTCATTTGGGTTGTGTTGGGGGATGGAGGTTGCTTGCGTTTCTGTTTTGGAGGTCTCTGTTGCTTAGACAGATTATTATTGAGAGCCTCTGTGAATGTTTTTGTGCTACTATGTGTGGATTTTGGTGGTGTAGATTTAGTGAGACTATGTGATGAGTATGGTGTGGTGCAAATGTTTACCTTCTCCTCTTGACTGTCAAGTTCAGTCTTGGTTGGAGAGAGCTTTACCTCCAGTTTGGCTAGATAAGTGCATCTCTCACAGGTTGTAGTGTTGGGTGGTAAGAGGACAGGGTTGTCTGTGTACATGAGGCAATTTCTACATTGCCTCAAGATGCCCAGATTCATCAAATAGACAGGAGAGAACACTGGAAGCTGACCCTTGGATATGCCTGAATAAAAAACTATTTTTCTCTAGATAAGTGAGAACAAGAGCTGTTTTTCTCTAAGCAAGTAAGAAAAGTAAGTACAAAAACTGTTTTCCTCTCGGTAATGAGGAAGGTTGAGTGCTATAGTAATTAGTAGCTTCTTTTGTGCTTACAAGTTCTGAACAAGTGCTGAGCAAGAATAAGCAAATTTAAGTGCTAAAACTAAGAATCTGTATCTGCACTAGATGAGTTACAGGACAGAAACAAGTGCAAATGCAGGCTTTCAAATCAGAAAGTTAAGAGAGATGGAAAAGATTGCCCAAACGTCCAATAACTACAATTTCTGGGCCAGAACCACTCCTCATGTGGTAGACAGGTTACCTACTGCTTACCACTCCCACTGATAAGCTAGAAGGCTTCCCTCCAACACAGAAAGGCTTTGGGGGGGGGGCTCAGAAGCTTACATACAGTCCTGGATACAGCAAATCTGTATCTGGACTACACTAGTTACAGGAAAGGTAGGAAACAGGCTTTCAGTATTTTTTTTTGTCACCAAGAATGGCCTGCAATACCAATTCTAGTCAGCTAGGCATGTGAACCAATTCATCATCACAGATTCAACCAATTACCTGTGCTGAATATACCCAGAAAGGTTTGGTAGATAACTCAACCAGAAAAACATGTGAGAGATCTATTTCTATCTCCCCAACTAACCACCTGGCCGGAAAAAAAGGAGGAAGATAATACTCTGATACCAGGACTTTTCCATAAGTAACCCAGCAGTCAGTAGGCAGAAGCGTTTTTAATTACATGGTTTCATAAAGAAACAGATATGACGTCTTAGATCACCATTCAGTGCACTGCATTGTTGAGAAGAGAAACGAGTCTCCCTTCTGGACTCTGGAGATACCCACATAGGAGATAGAAAGTTTGGGGAATTCCTGACAATCTTCAATACCAGTTCCACCTGAGAAATCAGGAGTGGATCAAGCTGCCACAATCCTGTTACCTACCTAACTGCATTGAGAAAGATATAAAGTAGCACTTACACTATTCCTATTTAACCTGGTCTCCTAATTGATAGGGTAGTAATGTACACATAGTATGAAGTGCTTGGAGGGAACTGGGTAAACCTAGATAGAAAAGCATGCTGAACTTATATTTAACATCTTGGACTGTTACATTAGAAAAAATGTTAGCCTTGTTTTACACTTACTGTTATTTGTTTGAAAACATGCTATCTATGTATATGACCTGAAGTTGAGAGTGAATAAATTAATAGCCTATACTTTGATCTGTCTGTTAAACATGAGCCCCTATTTAGATATGATGGATAGACTAGTGACAATATCTTTTTAATATACAAGGCTTAGGCCATTCAGTAAAAAATAAATGAAAACTCCAGCCAAGCTAAAACATCCACTGAGTGAGCACTCAAACCTCTTGTATCAGAGGCACATGAGATATATGCAAATGACCCCTAAGAACATCAGGTGTTTCAACTATATGGCAATTCTGAATGCCCGTGACTTTTTTTCTTTTTAAGTCATTTTAGTGGACAATTTCAGGCCAGTAAAGCCAAATCCCACTAGCTGTGGATATGCATATTTCGGCCTTGTTATGACCTAATCAACACAGCACAAGCAGAATGTTTGACGATGCATGAGAAACACAGGGCTGTTATACCCAGCTGATGTCCATTAACATTAGAGTGACTGCAAAATATCACAACTAACAAACTAAAACCAAGAGTGAGAAGGTCACACAGGAAAAAAACAATCAGTAAAACTAAATGAAATCTCCAGCCAAGCTAGAATTTCCACTGCATGACCTCTCCTGGCTTAGGCCATTTGAATTTCCATTTGTATGAATGCAATTTCTAACTGTTCTCTAGACTTATGTGTAATGGTTAAGTAGGACAATGGTCTGGTTTTGTTCATTTGATCATGTGGCACACCGAGAAAAGATTGAGCCAGGTATTGGTAAGGTTACTAGTCAACTTTGATGTTATAGTATTATAATGGCTGAAATGCCCAGACTAGTCATGTGGAGTCTACATCATAGTATACTTCTGCATGTATCTTGGCTCTGTAACAAATTGAATTTAGTTTGGGGATCATAGCCAGGCACCTGTTAGTGGAGACTTGTCTTTTATCTTGGACTCAGCCTGCTTCTGTTTTATATCAGTTACGCTGAAAGGTTAATAAACCATTGCTGAATTAAGATTATATTTTTCTAGTTACATTTAATAGTTCTATTAAGTTTTTAGCTATCACAGCTCGGCTGTGTCTAATAAGCAGTCATGGCATTGTAGACCTATTCAAAGTAATGTTTAGAAATACCACGCCATCGGGGTGCTCTTCTCATGGTATTAAATGTGGTTCATGGAATGTTAACGGAGTTTCAACAGCAATTAAGGCTAACACCACACTATGTTTAATAACCAGACAAATGCTCAGTTGATACAGTTGTAAGAAGCAAAACTTAAGCAGAATAAGAAAGAGAGAACATTTGATAAATGGAGAGCAAAGTATTTGTTTGCAAGTGCCACATCTGCTAAATGGAGCCTAGCCATACTCTACCATGCCTCAGTGAATTGGGTCTAAAAAGAAGTAGTCAGATACAAGCTGGGTAAGTGGATTATTATAGTGTTCCACACTCCCTACGGTAACTTTTATGTTCCAGATGAAGATGACATATATCTATCTATCTATCTATCTATCTATCTATCTATCTATCTATCTATCTATCTATCTATCTATCGGGCAAGGATTACAGTCCCAGTTGGAAGAGGTCAATAAAAAAATGAGTAAGTGGGTGTCATGGTAAAAATATTTGGTGGACAATGAAAAGTTAGACGTGTCCAAATAGCTTTAAGCTAATTGAAGCAGCAGATCATGCTGTGAGCTTAACATAGATCTTAAGAGATTTTTATTTTTCAAAAAGCTGCAAAAGATTCTCCTGTACAACCAAAAAAAGACACAGTGATTCTTAGTTCATCTTCAGTTGAGAGTCTCCTTTACTGTGTGATCTTTTCAAACCTTTAAACCTAACTTCTGAAAAGAATTGCACAGTAAAGGAGAATCTCATTCGAATAAGAACAATCAAGAGTCACTGTGGCATTTTGGATTGCACAGGAGAATCTTTTGCAGCATTTTGAAAAATAAATTAAGATCTATGTTAAGCGCGGAGCTCAACCTGCTGGTTCGATCAACTTAAAACTATTTGGACACACGTCTAAATTGGTTTGGTGGTATCAGTACAAGTTACAAGCAAGCCTTGGGATACTGCTCTGATCACAGGAGCTTCCAGGTGCTAGGACAAAAAAACTGGATGATGAAAAGTGCAAAATGGGAACATAAGCATTTACAATACTCACAGAAAGCAGATAGATGATACAGAATTAAACTATTCTACTAAGCAAAAGGAATTGTATCCACCAGTCTACTGTAAGAAAATGCAAAGAAAGTGCTATGCTGTTTCATATCTGAACCCTTAAAGATACTGCAGGTCAGTTCACTATAGACTCTAAAATAATGTAGCCATTTTAGCCGAGGAATATCTGCATATGTTAAGTAAATGCAGCTCATTGTAGGAAAGAGAATCCATCTAGTCTAGAGCTGGTCCTGAAAATTCCCATTAACAGAGGATGCAGCCACTGTGCTGGTGAAACCAATTACATTACAGGAAGTATTTCAGGCAACAGTGCAATTGTTAGGAGATAAATCTGCTGGATCAGATGGCCTAAATACAGATTTCTATTAACACTTTAGGAAGTAACTGTGACTCATCAGGTGGCATTTTATAGACAAGTCATGGAGAAAAAGAGATTTCCTGAAATGCTAGTTAGAGACAAAGTTGTGATGTTAGAGCCAAAGTGTGATGTTACAAAAGCCCCCATAAATGCATCTGTCATCCTATATTCTTCCTAGAAACTGATCTCAAAATATTTGCAGAAATGCAAGCCTGGGTTCTGGAATGCCTTCATCCCCAAATGGTACAAAAACAGCCATTTGGGTTTTATCAAAGGATGGCAAGGGGGGGGGGGGGCAGATGCAATTAAAATATAGCTTAATAACTAGGGCATATGCCATCAATATAAGTTATTAGCAGGGGCTCCAGTGCTTGGTTTTCATAAAGTCTTTGAGTCACTCAAATGGTCATTATTATGAAAAAAATCTTACCTACTGATAATCCCTAAAGAATTTATCACATGGCGTCAACTGCTACATACTGCTCAATCAGCCTTTATCTAAATGAATGGAGCTATCTGTAGAACAAGGTACCAGGTAGGGATGTCCACTATCCTTCCTACTATCTGCATTAACCATGTCTATGGTCAACAGCTACTTGGAGGAGACCCTTTACCTCAGCAGAATTGACTATGGAACATCTCAACTTAATTTAACTTCCTGGTTTGCAGATTACTGTGTCCTGTGGATCAGTGAACCCTATTTACAACTGCGTGAAGTATTTAAGTTCATAAGAGGACTGACCGAGATCAGGAGGCTGAAGGTCAACAAATCCAAGACAGGACTTTTCCCACTCAGTCAATCAAAGATCTCTGTATGGGGTGAACTTTGCCTCTCCTAAGAAATGATCACTCAGTATAAATACTTAGAGGAAAATATGACTATAGATATTATCAAGATGGTCACAGAAAAATTCTAACCACCGCTTGCCGAGTTAAAGAACAACTTGAATGGCTGCTGATCCTCCTAAAAGTGCAGTTCCTGCTACAACATTTACCCCATGGTGCCACCCCCCCGTCCTTGTCCAACTATAGGATGAGAGGTATCCGCTCATTGGAAGGAAAAGACTATTCATTCCTACCTCTAGTGGAGGGTTAGGGCCCCTTATATTCATGTATGTGATATCAGCAATTGGATGGTTTAATTTCAGAGCCTAACAACAACAAAATAGTTTCCCCTGGATGGATACAATGTTTTGGCTTGAAATGCAGCACCTATGTTGTCGAAGGGATGCCACTTCTCTCAAAGTGTGGGAACCAAGGGCTTTAATCTTTGGTGTTACATTTAGGCTATGAGTATTAATAGAAAGTGTAAGTGATTCTTTCAGTTAGCTTGGATATGGAATACTCCTTCCAATTATGTAGAAGTCCAATGTATAACCTGGTATAACTGTACAAGAGTTGGTATCATGTATCTATGGGATATGTGGAGTATGAATAACAGCACTACTATGTAGTTTGAGAGGATACTTGTCATATTATCAAACAATTAAAACATCAAACCTCATTTCAGTAAGATGACAGCATCGAACATCTTAATCATAGAAGGCCGACATCAACGAATGTCACCACATTGAATAGCAATAGCTGGCCAACAGCTGTGTGTAAGTTGGAAAGAATATACATATTTACTCCCATCATGTTATACATACCAGTAATAAGTGAGATACAAACATCACAGCTGTTGACCAATTGTTGCTATTCACATAAACCTGAATATTACTGGATTAGATCTATGCTGGCTATTTTTTGTCTTTTCTATAAAGGCAATGGAAGTATCTTCCAGAAGATTGGTTTCCACTAATGCTGAATGTCAATTGCAGACTTAAAGCATGGTCTAAAAACAAAGAACTGTATGGTTAAATAGAATGAATATCGGTGTATTTTCAATTACTAGGTACAAATGATAATTAATAATGAATAAGGTTTATTTTATGGTTAACACTATTTTCTCGAAAAGAATGAATCTTTATATTTCGTATCACATATAATGTTTCATAAATCTCTTTTTTTCCTCCTCTTGTTATTAACTACTTTACTAAAATAACATAACCCTATTAAATTTTGACTATGGGTTTAGTGAATAGTTGACTACCTGTATATGTCAATATTTTTTTTCTAGTCATATATATTTCAATTTCTAGTTGGCAAAAAATAAAGGTTTTACTGGTCTTAGAGAAAAGGAAAATAAAATAAAGGTTAAATTTTGCTTTCTCAAAAAATAAATAAAAAAATCATTGGAGATATCTGGAGAAAGTCTACCTAATGGGGCACATTGTTAGTCCCCCACAGTACTGGGTGATATGCCCAAGCTGTAAGAGTAGTAAAATCCTGTAAATCTATAAGATGCTTCATAATACTGAAATGGTGCAGTTGGCAACTTTAGCTGCCATGGTTACATGATTTATCCTAACACTGATGTGATATTCCATTTATGTCAGCTTAGATTGATAAAAATGTTTTTTTTTTCTGAAAATATAACAACAATAATCTACAAGTAATTAATAAGTCAAAATATCTGGGATTCTGACAACCTCTAACACCACTTCTGCATTGTAAACTGGAAATGGGTTGGGTGGGTGGCCCAATGGTTAAGGTGTTTTCCTTACAAACACAAGGTGCAGGGTTGGAGTCTCACAAGGGATAATTGGCTAGCCTTAAAATGGCTCGCAAGGGCAGTTAGCTTAGTACTAATCTATGAATCTATAAAAATCATTATCATATGATATGCCTTTACATGAACCCATATACCTGTAAAGAAAGAAAAGCAATAAACATAAAGAAATCTATTCTCTCAAAAGAACTATCTACCCACCTTCTGGAGCTCACTATAAAGATCTTACGTGTTTGGTTTCTTATAGAAAAAATGATAGTGTGGGAAGAGTACTATCTGATTTTATTTATTTATTTATTAACATCTGATTACTACCCGACTGGGTAGGAGTTCATTTTTTGTGGAGGCCTGGGGAGAAAAGCTCCAAAGTATTACAACACATTTTAAGAACAATAATTATACAGTCTTCAAAAATAATAGAAAAACATCTATGGTTTAAATAATCAAACCAAATTAGACATAATAGGAGCACATTGATTAAGAATAGATGCAAGTTATATGACAATGATTTAATATTTAGGTGTTAGGCTATTTATAGAGAAATTAAAGGTATGTTAGTATAATCCAAACAGGACGTGCAATACAAAGTGAAAGAAAAGCAGGCTTATGGTATATTTAGAGAGAAAGCCATGGGAGAGAAATCTATAGAAGTAAGGAAATGAGTGAAGAATGGGGAATAAGGATGGGTAAGGTATGAATAGGTATTTGTTCACATTTAGGGATATAGTTTATCATTGTGTTGAGCAAGAACACATCCAATTTTTGCTAGGAAGTCTTTTAGAAAATGTTTGAAGGATGGGAGGGAGGGTATTTACCTGATGGATACAGGTAAGGAGTTCCAGGCCTTAGCAACATGATACAAGTATAGAAAATTCTCAGGAGATTTGTAGGTTTCTGGACAGACGGGAGTTTTTGGTTATTGGACCATAATGTAAGACTGGGAAAACAGTTGTGTGGAATGACATTTAGTGCTGGATAAGCAGTTGGATGCTGGATAATTTTATAGTTGGTAAGAAGTTGTGTATGTTAGTTGATGGGGTAGTTCTAACCAGTTTAGGCTTTTTAGTGCTATGCAAGTGCTGAGTTCTGAAAGTGATATTTACTGCAAATTAAGCAACTTTGTTATACCATTGCTCAGGTTTTGATTTTTGTGATGCATGGAGGTTAGCAAGGGTGACTGAGACATAAAAAAGTGTGGGGAGGAGGTAAGAAGTGGTAAGTGCAGTTTTAGTAAGAATGTTTTTGGTTCTTTAAATCATCCCTAGTTTCTGATGAGTTTTTCTTATGTAATTTTGTATATGTAGGTTGAATTTAACATTATCATCCACAATCATCATTAATAATTTGCTATGAGAAGTGACTTCAATGATTGTATTATTGAAAGAGAGGAATTAAAATTTAGTTTTTTTCATAAGAGAAGGATTTGTGGGGAAAGTATTTTTTTTTCATTGATCATGAGTTGTGAGATACAAAAGCATGTTTCAGTGGCTGTTAAAGCTTTCGGAGCAACTTTTTGGAGGTGTACCATGTTGTGGAGTCATCTGCATACTGTGTTTGGGAGGCGTCTTGTGTGGATGTGTGGAGAGTGTCAGTGATAATATTAAAAAAGAGGGGACCAAAGACAGAGCCTTGTGGTACACAGGCAGTGACTGGGAGGTATGGACAGGGGGTGGGGTCACATTTTACTAACTGATACCTATTGGATAAGTAGCTTTTGAACCATAGAAGGGTGGGTTGAGTGAGACCTAATGAGGACAGTTGAAGTATAAGTGTGCTATGATGAACTATGTCCAAGGCTTTAGACAAGTCTAGAAATAAAGAAGAAAAACTTGTTTGCCATTATCTCTACCTTTATTGACAGTATCAATATAGGTTACATATCAATATATATCTATATACATTAGGTTATATGACATGGGCATGATGCTTTGGGAAATTGAAATTTATTTATCCTACCATTTTAACAAACTCAACCACTAATAACTACATATGAGGCTCAAGAAACCAATATTACAAAAAAAGAGTCACAGAATTTATGGTTTTGCAGAATGCAGAGAGAAAAAAAGATGATGTTACTGCAATCTTTACTCTGTAAGATGATGTCATAGTGATCTTCATACTGTAAGATAGTGTTCCAGTGATCTTCACTCTGTAACATGATATTACAATGATTTACATTCTGTAAATCTGAGTGTTGGAGTGGTGCAGCTGTAGAGTTGTCACCTCACAGCAAGAGTTTCTCCAGTTTGTTTCTCAGCTGGAGTGCTTTTTGTGTGGAGTCTGCATGTCCTCCCTGCATGTGTGTGGGTTTCCTCCAGGTGCTCCATTTTCCTCCCACATTACAAAAACATGCATCTGGATAATTTCTTCCTGAGCTTCTGCTGAAAATTGGCTGAAATAAGTAAGATGATGTTACAGTGATCTTGATTCTTTAAGATGATGCTACAGCGATTTCCACTCTGTATGATGCTACAGTGATCTCCACTCTGTAAGATGATGCTACAGTGATCTGCACTCTGTAAGATGATGTCACAGTGATCACTCTGTAAGATTATGTTACTGTAATCTTCACTCTGTACAATTATGTCAGAGTGATTTGCACTCTGTAAGATGATACTGCAGTGATCTTCTCTCTGTAAGATGATGTTGCAGTGATCTTCATTCTGTAAGATGATGCTACAGTGATCTCCATGATGTCACAGTTGTAAGACAATATCACAATGATAGTCACTCTGTAAGATGATGTCACAGTGATCTTCACTTGGTAAGATGAAGTTACAGTGATTTCCATTCTGTAAGAAGATGCTACAGTGATCTTCACTCTTTAAGATGATGCTACAGTGATCTCCACTCTGTAAGATTATGTCACTGTCATCTTCACTATGTGCAATGATGTCACAGTAATCTTCACTCTGTAAGATGATGTCACTGTGATCTTCACTTTGTGCAATGATGTCACAGTGATCTTCACTCTGTAAGATGATGCTACAGTGATCTTCACTCTATAAGATTATGTTACAGTAATCCTCACTCTTTTGGTATGTCAGTGGTTCTTCAATGCCAAGCAATATTGAACTGCAGTTGTAGTAAAGCAAATGCACAAAGTTTTCCTAGAGTGATAGTAAATATGTTTCAAGTACAATTTCTAGTACTTCCATATATAAGAGGTTGCATTGCCCCAAATAATGGTCGAAATTCATAGACACCTTGCATAATATGCAAGTAGGTATGAGTAGTACACAAGGGGTTTGAGATTCACAGAAGCCTTACTGCATAGTAATGTAGCATGGGTATTTGCACTGTCCAGTAGTGTGAAATATTAACATAACAGTGGATTGCGAGTATGTAGCCTATGATAATAATGTCCTTGCACTTTCTGAAACACTACCTGGCAAGGAACCTTACATAATATGTGATTCATAAATGTCCATACCATACACCTGTCCTGATTGTGCAGAATGTCCATGAGTTTTCCTTATAATTTTGTCCTGCCCCTTGTAATTTTTTTGAGTTTCTGAGAAATCACTGAAAATTACAGTCAGTCAATAATGTCAGATATTAAAGTTTAATGCTCCTTTTGGTTCAAAAAATGCAAGTTAATGCAAAGTCTATTATTCTGATAACCTTTATATAAATGAGGGTAATATTTAAAAACTTCCTCTCATTTAGGACCTTTATGGCTGATTATTTTTGGCTTTATCCAAAATTCTTGAGCAACAAGAAAACAAATGTAGCTAATGTCCATGCAATGCCAGTTCTGTACAGCACCAGGGCTCCAATGGCATAAGTATGCATGACAATCATGTCATGCACAGCTGTACATTTCAGTGAATGTGTGGTGTAAAGTGGTGACCCTGCTACAGTTGTTAAAGTAACTAAGTAAATTATGGTGTGTGTGAATGGGAGTGCATATGTGTGTCACAGTTTGCAGAGAGTGTGTGAGTGGGTCCGTGGGACATCAGTGTGTGTGTGTGTGTGTGTGTGTGTGTGTGTGTGTGTGTGTGTGTATCACTGCCTATGTGTGGTCACTTTAGGAGTAAGATAGTTCCAATGCTGGATTATTACATTTGTGCAGTGGACCAATTTATAGACATGCACATTGCCAGGTAATGATCCACTGTCTTGTGGGAATATATGAGAGTATGAATCATTAAATACTTTAACTATACAACTCATCACATTACAGCAGGGAAAGTGTGTTGGTGCAGCATTTTCTAAGAATAGCAGGGAATATTTTATCCATTTCCAACCCCTGCAATGCACAGGAAGTAAGGAATGCTAGCAACAATTCAGTAAGAATATTAATATATGCAATACAATTATATAACTGGAAATAAGAAGTAAAAAGAAGCAAAGTATTTTTTGAACTTTAGAGAAAACATAAGAGTTAGTGTAACAAAAACCTTCCAAACAGTAACAAACAGGGTGAAAATGATGTTTTATGCTGGCAAGTATGAATTAAAGGCTCTGCATCAATGTAATGCAGACAGCCATGTTGCATGATTGGGCCTCTCAGAGCTAAGAAACAAAAAACAGCCTTTTCAGAGGTGAACAGCAAAAAAAGAAAAAGGGAGGGAAAGAATGAAAACAGAAAAAAAGCAAAGTCTTCAGGCTGAGCGAACCACTAGTGATAGTTCTTTGCAAAACTGTGTCAATTACCTTTGCAAAGATGTGCAAGGAGTCAGAGAATCATATAAGCATACTTGCTCCTACTACAATTTCTAACATTGACACTGAGTGACTGTTACTTAAGTATCTGTGTTCACAACCGTGACTGTTAAATGATTGTCCATACTGCTTTCAGTGACAAATCAAAACTTTTCTGACAGTGCTAATAATGCCCCCAAGTAGCTTGAGCCCACGGTAGTTATCCCCTTTGTCCCACCTTTGTTATGGCTATGAGTACAGATCAGGTGAAAAAGTAGTAACATTAAGAAATACTACCTAACACTACTTGCCCTTAGAGGTTACTGTTGGGGTCACCTCTTTAACATCAAGGGTTAGATCCAGAAAAATTTACTGGATTGTGCTAAGTGAATTTATGAGATGACCGGCAATACACAGGGCATGTGTGATTCAGAAAACTTAGTTACATGACTTGGCTAGCTCAAATAACATCATCAGCTGCATTACATTCTAGTGACTATATAATGAATAACCATGCATGATAATGAGACAAGACAAGACTGCAGAGTGATTCAGAATGTTTAAATAATGCACAATGGAGCTTCATATTTGAACTTGTCATGTGCTCCTGATCAGATTGTGCAGATATGCTGGACCTTGCCTCAGTCATAATAAATGTGCATCTGTAGGAGAAGTACAATGCAGCTGGTATGCCCAATGGTACACAATGTTGAGCTGGTAAGAAAAGAAAACATAAAATAAGTAAATATATATATATATATATATATATATATATATATATATATATATATATATATATATCTATGATAAAATTGTATGTGTGTGTGTGTGTGTGTGTGTGTGTGTGTGTGTGTGTGTGTGTGTGTATATATATATATATATATATATATATATATATATGAAAATATTGTATGTGTGTGTGTGTGTATATATATATATATATATATATATATATATATATATATATATATATATATATATATATATATGTATATATATATATATATATATATACGGTACTTACGTATTATCACAACCAGATTTTTGCGCTAATGCTGGTTGCTTCTGTTTTGGTCAAATGGTAGCACTGCAGTGTTATGAAGGTTAGAGACATGTGTTCTGTAATGTTTTTGTACTTTTAGGAAGCTTTCTCATTGAAACAGCTCATAAGATAAGGTTCAAAAACAGGTTTCCCCTTTTGCCGCCAGCATCTCCTGTCAGTTAAGTGAGCCCCATTCTACTGCGAATGTACTCCTTCCACATGCTGTAGTCGGTGAAGTAGGAAATCTCTGTTTTCAAACCTGTATTATTTATCAGCCGTTTCAATGATGAAGCTACCCAAGTCCACCAAACCTGTTTCTAACCTTCATAATACTGTCGTACATGATCCAAAAAAAAAAAAAACAAAAAGGTAAAGCCGAAGAAGTAGTAGTCCTTCACCAAAAGGAACTGCAGTACAAAGTAATCCATTCCACAGATCGTATGCTAACTCCTGTATTCCTTTCAGCCCCAACACACGTACACACACACGCAACCACTGCGATCGCTGAATTCAATGCTGGACGTCTTTAAAGGACGCTACCCACACACCTCAAAATTATGTCTTACTAGTTTTTTTAAAACCCCTACTGATATCCCCAACAGACCTTCTGCCAGTCTACCCTTCGATATCACACTTCAGTGAGGCCATTTCAGTAAAAGTGAAGAAAGTAAAAGAGGTCGCAAAATCTGGTTGCGATAATACGTAAGTACCGGTATACCATATATACTTACAGAAATAGTTTCAGTGTGTGGAAAATTATCATTAGCCTGTGCATATCTATAGGTAAACCAACTAAGAAAGTACAAAGGACTTATCATCATCATTTGCACTGGAGAAAAGGAAGCTGGGTTACCAGTAAGTGGACAGGATGAGCTACGATCCTTACTAGAAGTTTGTGATCTAAAGGTTCTTCCTTTGCACATTGAGGCTCTCTGCCTCTTATTTATTTATTTTTATTTATTTATTTAAATTTGTTGACCGGGAGTGTCCGACTGGACGTGGGTCCATTTTCAGCGGAGGCCCGGGGAGAAAAGCTCCACAGTAAAATAAACAGACAGTAGTTACATTGGAAACGTTTAGGTGCAATGATTATGCTAATTAAGGTTCATCTCATTATTTTTTCCGAATTACTCAATTTGCACTATGACCAAACCTGAAAAACATATTTGAGATTTCTACATGATTCCATGCATATGCCTGACCACCTTCAATCAGCTCCAAGCACACTTACTCAACATAATATTTCAGAGGTGTAGGAATTGCTGTCATATATTCAATCATCTTTAGATGGAGTCACTGCAGAGCATGCACTCGCAATAGCTCCCATGGGTATGGAGGTCTGCCATACCATTGGAAACATAAATATACTGTACTTATATTCTCATAGTTTGCCAACCATTTTGTGAAAGAATAAATAATCCAAACAAACCAAATGCAGAGCAGCACAACAGTCGAGACGGGTATCCACGCAGTCAATATGTAATAAACTGTTCCAAACACCATACGCGTGGTACCCTAAATGGCAATGAAACGTAGGATGAAAAACCTTCAACACGTTCTTTCAAAAGGCTGTAATCCAACTCATGAAGTGCAAAGCAACTAGTATAAATACAAAAGACTTTATTATAAGCCACAAAGCAGTATACAGAATGTTGAAGTTTATATCACATGGGAGCCCATTACCAACAGTTCAAAAATAGGTGTGAAAATACCAGATGTAGTGGCCCATGAAAAGAAGACAAAGGTAACATTGATCATTGAAACTGAACATCCCAGTGATTACATTGTCTTATGTACAGAGATACACACATTCATAAAATACCAGGATTTGCAGGCAGAAATTAGGGCAGTGTGGAAGAAGGATATTCAGACAGTTCCAATAGTAGTAGGAGCCTTATTTTGATATGCTGATACTTGTAACTCCATATGAATTGCAGGAGTCAGATCTGGGCATGTTGTGGGTGCTGCAAAGAGCACTTTTGGCTATGATCTAAGATTGAAACAATACTAATTTCAGAACGTAAATCATACTTTGACTTAGGAATGGGGTCCATTCTCATCATGGTATTAGAAACTCAAAAGACATTGAGAAATTAAACCAAGAAAAAAAAGTAGTTACTTTACGTGATGTCTACTATTTCAGCCAACATTTTTAAGAATTGGGAATTTGTCACTGAAGACATTATTATAGACCTCAACTTTTATGGTAATAAACTCTGCAATGCTTAGACAAAGTTTAACCAAATCTCCTCAGAGGAGGAACTGTGATCCATTTTTTCTGTATATTCGATTAATTGTATCTTGAATCTCATATTAAACAATATAAGCTGACTATCTGTAAATCAGTTTACATTTTATTAGATTGCACCTTGTATGTTGAATTACATCAGTGTTGCAGTTGCACATAAAATGTTTTAAACAAAAAAAAAATATTTATGAGCTTACCCCTTATCCAAAGATAGGCATACAAATAATGGCCTATGCTTTTAATTTATTTTCTGTATTATTATTTGTTCATTTCATAATAATCATGCAAACTATTCTGATAGTTCTTACTTATTTGTACTGCAGCACTCCAATTTTAACTCTTCAGATATTTCTTGAAAATGGGACAGGGGGATCATACCTCTCTACTGTCCAAATTTTTGCAGAACGTCCAGATTTCAGGCTCATATTTTTGGTCTGTTCCTCATAAAATTTGTGGTTTTCTGGCAAATCACTGGGATGATCTGAGGACTAAAGTCACTTAATAATGATCTACATTCAGACTTCAAATCCTTCAGAAAATGTATATTAAAACAAATCTTGTTAATCTAGCAACTTTCTAAATTTAAAAGAGCAATATTTAAAATATGTCCCTATTTTTTGGGTCTTTGTTCACCCATTTTGTCAGGCTTTGTCTAGATTTCTTGCACTAAGAGGTTGAGAGGTACAAGTGGGATATAATCTTTGAGGGGCTACCTAGTTAACAAATTTCAAATACAGAAAAAACATAATTAGGAGGAATCTCTAAAAAGGTAGTTTTAGTTTTCCTTGAGGAAAAAGGAAACAAATATATGAAAAACTAATAGGACATCTAAGCTTAAACATTATTAAATACTTCTACAAGTCTGTGTCATACATAAGGAATAACCTGAGTGCTCGCAGTACATAGACTCCCATTTCCATGCAAATTTCCACCACCCTACACAGTTAAGGCAAGGTAGTCAAACATATGTGGCAGATGGAAGTGTGCAATTCATAAACACCTCTGCTTTTGTGGAAGATCTGGCAAATTATGGCAAGTAAATCTGTCTAACAGTATTGCGCATACACTTCACCAGCAACTCTCCCCACTCCCTGCTAAACTTCACCTATATACCACTTGATCATGACCATTACAGAAATCTATGTAAAATCACTCTACACTGCCCCACTGCCCTAGTATGGAGTGGAAATCTTAGTTTCATAACATGCCACAATTTTAAAGCAAAAAAATGCATTATTCTCAGCATCCCAGTCACTAAAGTTCCCTTGTCTGTATGAATCCAGTTGTTGATCTATGTACCATGTCTACCTCCCATCAAACCTTTTAATGATTGCTGTTCA
The DNA here is from genome assembly GCF_019279795.1 of Protopterus annectens. NCBI lineage: Eukaryota > Metazoa > Chordata > Ceratodontiformes > Protopteridae > Protopterus > Protopterus annectens. The sequence continues at coordinate 1,481,849,995 of NC_056746.1, forward strand.
TTTGTTCTGTCTCCTAACATGCAGTAAGAAAAGCATCCATTCTCTTTGCCATTAATTATATTGCCTGACACCACTATGCAGATTTTTTTTTCATTTCCTTTATTCAATTTCAAGCTGCTATGCTACTTTAATGTACTCAGATGGGATATTGTACATGTTAGGATTCAGAATTACATTTATACATGCTTCAGAGAAAAGACATATAGAGCATACTACCTGTGTAGATTTGGGAGCTTAAGCACATAACATGCTATATATTGTTTCTTAGCCTGTGGGTCACAATGCATTAAATGCATTCTTGAGCTATCATATTCTAGCTATTGTGTAAAAGACAAATTCACAAACCCAGAAGTACACAAAATGAGGCAGATGATCAAACAGCACCACGGATACATATAAATCCACTCAAAATGTATTAGTTTCAAGCTGCCATTACTTCCTTGTATTCCGTTGTCATAGCAATGCTTTCTCTGTGCTGGGGTAATTAACAAGGGCTCAGGAGACTGCAAATGTGCCCCCTCTATGTTCAAATTAGTTTGAACAGCCATAGTGGCATTGCTGCCTTGTTTATGCACCAAATCATACATTTTAAGGTTAAGATCTCTTACCGACACAGATAAGGAAGCCAATGCCTAATCAAAGTCTGCAAGTCCAAAATGGCCATGGTTTTAAATTTAAATAAATTTTGAGTGGATTTATACGTATCCATGGTGCCGTTTGATTGTTTGCCTCATTTTGTGCACTTCTGGGTTTGTGAATTTGTCTTTTACGCAGTCCGTTCGTATGGAGGGAGGTGAGCTTTCTAAAACAGCGGCCGTTTTGGACTTGCAGACTTTGACTGAGGCATTGGCTTCCTTATCTGCATCAGTAAGAGATCTTAACCTTAAAGTAGCTGATTTGGTGCATATACAAGGCAACAATGCCACTACGGCTGTTCTAATTTGAACATAGAGGGGGCACATTCACAGTCTCCTGATCCCTCGTTAATTACCCCAGCACAGAGAGGGCGTTGCTATGACAACGGAATACAAGGAAGTAACGGCTGCTTGAAACTAATAAATTTTGAGTGGATTTATACGTATCCGTGGTGCTGTCTGATATTCTAGCTATTTGCAAGTGTTTAATCTGGGTATTCAAATAATAGTACCAATTTATATTTCTGTGAATCAGATTTAAATTTCTTCATCACAGAGGAAAAGTTCTTGGACTCTTTTACTTTTACTTACAGCATTAGTAAGAGGCAAAATCAAGATTGCTACTAAAAATCTATTACTTCACAGATGGAATCTGCAGATCTAGATCTCTATCATGCTTGGAGATAGCCATGACCCTCTTCTCAAAGAAAAAACAAATACTTTACACATTATTTGGAATGATACTTATGATAATGGCAGCACCTTTTTAGAAGAAATTAATTTGAGTGCCAATTTCCTAAAATTTATAATAAATGAGATTAGAGATGTGGCACGTTTTATGGAATTAAATATTTCTTTTAGTTCAATTAATAAAAACGTTATAGTAGCAATCACAGAAAAAGAAATTTTGTTAATGATTACTTATGCAGTATTAATCAGCATCCCAAGTTTATGAAATATAATGTGATCAGAGGTCAGTTCGTTAGACTTAGTCATTTAGTCAGCAGTGATCACAGTTTCTTAAGCAAGGTATTGTTTGGAAAAGATAGAGTTAATTCAAAATGAAATTTGGGAGAGACATTCAATTTTCAACCAATTCTGTTAAGTGGTTTTGAACCACAAAATAAAAATGTATTTGGGGTAATATAGCTTCTGTGGGTTTTCTTCATTCAGAAGCTGTTGGAAGAATTGCTTCCATCTGCCTTTGATATCTTGTGGGCTGGTCAGCAGGTTGCTACAGCCATCCCTAAGAAAGGTGTCTGACTAATTTCTTTATCTTCCTGTCTTTGCCTTGCAACCTGATAGAGTTTCTTTGTACCATCTACTGAGCTACTTTCCAGAAGATGTACCATGTACCTTAGTTGTGGAGCTTTTCTCCTCAAGCCTCCACTGAAAAAGGGTCTGTGTCCAGTGGACTTTCCCGGTCAACAAATGTAAAATAATTAAAAAATAAATAAAAAAGTTGGTAGAGCACCTCTGATGCCTTGTCCTTTGCTAGTGCAACTTCTCTCTTAGCCTCTTGTCAACCAACCAGTATTAATTCCTAGCCTGCACCATCTGTTCTATCTCCTTCTTTTTCCTGCACTTTTTTCTTTCTTTCTATGACTTCCTGGATGTCAGCATTCCACCAACAGCTTTCCCTATGTACCGTATTTCCATACCTGGCTAGGCTGCATATCTGCTCTGTAGTCCTCACACATGCTATTTTGAGGTGTTGGCATACTTCTTTAACTTCATCTATTTTCTTTTCCTCTTGAGGATCTAGATCCTTGAGTAATTCCTTGAACTCTTGTGATTTTTCTCCAGTCAGTTTCCAGGTCTTCAGCCTGGTCTGTTGATCTTAGAGCCTTCTCTGACTACTGCTTAAACAGTGGTTTAGGTGGTGGGATGACTATTTCACTGGCGATGACTTTGTAATTCAATTCATAGATTAATAGATTCAGAGATTGTTACTAGCCTAAGGACCCTGGGGGTCCTTTCTAAGCTAGCCAAGTTTTCCCAAAAGAATAATAATGTCCTGTATCCAAACAGGACATTGAAGCCCAGGCACTTATAAGCTACCTCTGTCCATAAGGGAAATTGGTGCCAGACCTGATGTAAATTTCCTATTCCCCACCCACTGGTCTAGGTTGTGCTTACACTGGGTAATAGATAAACTCAGTTTCACATGTAAAATAAGCCTGCTCCATAGGAGGGGTAATTTCTGGGACACATGCCTGTCTCTCCAGCATATTCTGTTTAAGTTTCAGACAAAATTCAGGTCCCTAGACCTTGTACATCTGGTACTGTTTGACTTATGAAAATGCAGGAAATTCATAAATGTGGGGTTTGCAGATATCTTGCAAGCCAGGCATAGATCACCCCTCAGCAATCTATAGAAGACTTAGTGGAGGGTAAGGGCTTTAAAGCACTCTGCATAAGGCAGGTTTGTTATGTCTTGTATCATTTTTGTAAGGAACCTCTGAGGTCACTCTAGTTGCTGCATATGCCTGGTCAGGTACATACCGAAGGGAGCAAGAATGTTTCTACCGCTGGTAGCAGAATGGGCCAACTGTTCTAGGATGTTGGTATTAACAACATTTAAGAATTACTTTGCCTGTGCATTAGAAGGTGTGTAGGATTTCCAATCTATAGAGGGATAGTTGAGATCCCCCATTAGTATCATATTGGGTTGAATGGTGAGGGACTCTAGTACACTGAGATAGGTAGTTTGGGTTTCCGGGGACATGCAGCGGGACCTATAGGTTGCAAGAATATGGTACAAGACTCTGTTTATGAAGAGTTGCACACATATGTGCAATTGTTGATTCTACCCTACTGCCCATTCCTTACTAGGAGGAAGTCTACCTGAGTTGCATTTTGGCCACTCTTGATTGTGATTTTGTGACTGTCTCTCTTGCTGAGCAATGTGTTTGTCACAATCAAGCTATTTGACAGAAAGAAGTCTAGAATGGCCTCTCCCTTATTCTTGTTGCCCCACCCATGTGTACCCAGACATTCCTCATATCCTGTCCTCTCTCTTGTTCTATATATGGATTTGGGTCACCCATTATTAACACCAATTTATGTTGTCTTACTTTATCTTGTTAGTCCTCCAACTGCTGTCTGAATGCACTTTTTTTCCTATCACAATCCTGCTGTGGGGTATAGGCTGAGATTATGAATACTGCCCTATCATTACAAGGGAGTCTGATTGCCATGAGTCCATCACTAATACTGATGACATCCCTCACTGTCTTCTAAAGCCTCTCCCTTGCCACAATTCCCATACATTTCTAGCCTGTCCTCCTCCTGAGTAGTAGTCTCTGGATCCCAAGCCCACTTCACTGCCCTTACATCTTGTCTCCAGGATACATAGGATGTCCAGCCTCCTCCTTATCATCATGTAATCCACTTGCAAGCTGTATTCTCTTGGTGAACCTACAGTGAGTGTAGCAATTTTTAATTCATGTTTGGCAGGTTGCTTGGTTTTACGTCCATATTTTCATCAACAGAGCTATCCCTGTTAACCCAAGCTGGGCAGCTGGACACCAGCTGACCAGTAGCTTATTGACCCAGGACTTTATGGTGGCTGCACACTGGCCAATAGGGCCACATATACCCCTCCCACCATTAGCATGGATCCCTGGTGTAGGTCAGAGTAGGCTGGGTCCTCAACCCACGTATCACTGGCAAATACCCATGCCATTCTTGGTGACATTAGTCAACATGACAGAATCACCTAGAGTGTAGGGCTTCATAAATGAATGCCAATAATGCCTTTGTGGTCACAGCTGGAGAAGTGGTATGTGTATTGAGTATGTAGTAACTGTGACAGACTGCTTGATTTTTTTGTTTTTTAACTTTGAGAATATTTTTTTTTCCTGCTGAACTTTGAGTTGTTTGTGGAATTGATGAGTTTGCTGTACTTCTTCATTTGTCAGGCATTTGTATGAAATGTCTGAATACTATGGTTTTAACTAGACAAATAATCAGCAAAGATGGAGTAGTGATTCAGCTGGCCGGTACTGAAGTATCTGAAAAAGTCACTGGAGAAAGTGACTTTAACTTTGGGAAAGACAATTCAAATTGTTAGAAGTGATGAATTAGTAGAGACAAAACATTAATGTAAGCACAGCAAATGATGTGTGTGAGGAAATGCAAAGAAAATGGCAAATTCTATAAAATTCTATAAAAACATGATTAGAGTCAAAGAAAGGGCGGCCACGGTGGTGCAGCGGTTAGCATTGCCGCCTCATAGCAAGAGGTTCTCCGATTCACGTGGGTTTCCTCCGGATGCTCCGGTTTCCTCCCACATCCCAAAGACATGCTGCAGGTGGATTGGATACTCTAATTGGCCCTAGGCATAAGTGCGTGCATGTGTGTGCCTTCTGTGGAAGGTTGGGCGCCAGGCTGGCAACTCGACACTGTAAAACTCCACTGCCAATCATGAGCAGACAGGTGATCAGCTGTGGCGACTCCTAACCAGGAAAAGCCGAAAGAAGAAGAAGAGTCAAAGAAAACACATGCATAAAAAGCAAAGGATATGCAAGTTTGGTAAATGCAAGAGGTGTGACTGTTTATATACTGGCTCAGAGCAGTGTGCTGCACATGGCAGAAGATGTAAGAAATGCAATAAGATGGGATGTGTTACTGTCATGTATAAAACTAAGCTTGCAAAAGAAGTATCCTCCAAAATTAAAACTGAGAGAAGTGTTCAGAAAGCATTTCCCTGGTTTCATAAAAAAAAAAAAAAAAAAAAAAGAATCAGACTGGCAAGTCAAATTCCTAATACATGGAACCCCAGTAAGATTTCAAAAGGATACAGGAGTTAAAAGCATCTCAAAGAGTCTGTAGCTACAAGAAGCAGAGATAAAAATACATTGAGAAATAGTGTCTTGCCTGCGTGTAGACACATGAAAAGTTCTCAGGATACCTGTTGGGGTTAGACAGCTTCCATCTCCATTATGACCATTTGGTGTAATGGTTAAGGTGTTTGCCTCACCATCACAAGGTGCAAGATTTGATCCTCACCTCTGGTAAGAGTTAGTCTGGACAATTCCCATCAGTTTCTTCTCCCAGCCTTGTTGACATGGACATACTGAGACAGTGTAGCAACTGTCTCATGTTCACGGACTGTCCCCTTCTTCTAGCACATAGTTCTTCTACTTGTGAGAGATGCATATATATCAGTAAGCTGTAATCTATACATTCTCACACCACAGTCAGTGCTCCTGACAAAGAGGATATTGCCAGTACAAGCACCACACCACCCAACATCACAGAGCCACAAACCCACCTGTGCAGGAGTCCTCAACAAAAACTTACCTAAACAATAGAGACCCCAAAACACACTCACAAACATTCCACACACAACAACAATCACATCACACACAGTAGTCAGCGCACCAGTGTCGCACAAACACAGCCAATTAGGCAAAAAAATAAACCAATGCAGCCCATAAGGCATAACAATAAACAAAGCATACTAGTCATTGGCGACTTGACAGTGAGACACACTGATGTGCCCCTTATCAGGCTCAACAAGGAGAAGTGATGGTCAGCTGTTTGTCAGGCGCTAGAATCTGCCACATCACACACACACTCGAGTCTCTCCACAACAGGTACAAGTATGACTCTGTCATTGTCCATGTTGATGTGAAAAATTTGAGACATGCTTCCCTGGACTATATGAAGAGAGATATGACTGAGCTCTCAGAGTATGTGCTCCAGGCAGGTATGACCCTAGCCCTAAGCAGTAACCTACCTTTGCCAAGAATGATGCCACAATACCAACAAAAAATGTTTGATTTCAACAATTGGCTTAGTTTCTGGTGTCTTTCTAAGGGGATTCAGTATCTGTCTGCCTGGGATGACATGGTTGACAGGCCACGATGCTTTGTCACCTAGGGTTCTGGATCTTGGGCAAAGCTCTAGCCTCCCCCATTGTGCCATTTTTAGGGCATGTCCCAAAGACAAATCTTCCAACATAAAAGATCTGGCAAAAAGCAAATTGAAGGTCAGACGACTCAATGCTAGGAGCCTTAATCTGAAAATGCACTCACTGGAGGCTTTTCTCACACTTGAAGATGCCGATGTCTGTGCAGTCATGAAAACTTGGTTCAGGGCTGCAGAGAGCACCCCTGCCTTACCAGGCTACACCTCATTCCACAATTTCCGACCACAAAATGAGGTCAAAAAGATTATTGGTGATGGAGTGTCTATCTTCATTAAGGACAGGCACACCTACAGACTGGTTTACCAACATGATGCACTGGAATTACTTCAGGTGCAACTGACAGTTGGCAAGATACCCATCCAAGTTATAGCCAGCTATAGACCCCCCTCCATGTCTCAGAAAACCCACACCTCCTACCTGGACCTACTTGACTCCATCAAGGTACCCCCTAACACCCTGATCCTTGCTGACTTCTACTACCCCACCATAGACTGGGTGAACTATTCCTGCACTAATGCACTCACCCAATGATTCCTTGACTTCATCAAACACACTAGATCAGCTGGTCTTATCCCCACAAGGGGAGAAAACATACTGGACTTGGTTGTCACCAACATGGGTGACCACTGCACCACTCACATATTATGTTCTTCCCTGGTGAGATCAGATTATTTGTCTGCCTCATTCAAAGTCTCTATCCCACCCAACCCCTCCCCAGCCATAACCAGACTAAAAAACTTCTCAAAAGCTGACCTCAACCACCTAAGGGAGGGTATTATCAGCTTCACACCACCACACCCCTCAGATGATGCAGACAACTATGCTGAACAGTAAGCCAGTGCAGTATATAAGCACCTGTACAACTGCATGGACTCAGCCATACCAACAGAACAAAAATCTGCTCCTCAAGGAAACACAAACCTGTCTGGTGGACATCCTCTATCAACAGGCTTTACAACAAAAGGAAAAAACTGTTGTCCAAGGGTAAAAAGGAACAAATTCCAAATCGGAAAAACTCCCTATTCTGCCTCAATAAGCAAATTAGATCACTAGTGAAAACCTCCAAAGCCAGTTATGAGTTGAAACTAGTCTCCAAAACAAAGGGAAAACACAAGTCCTTCTTCAGTTACATTAGGAACCTCCATGGCAAAGCCCAAGTTTGTTCTGAGCTAGTACTTAATGGTACCACTTTCACTGATCCTGCTGACTTAGCCAACCTGCTGGCTGGTAGGTTCAGTACAAACTTCACCCCCTTATCGCCCGCCAAAGGCCCAGTCGACATCCCCGATACTTGTCCCACACCTCACATCTCTGTAGATCAAGTGTTAAAGGCCCTATCCAAGGCAAAGAACATAGCTTCCATGGAACCTGATAGTATCCCAGACTGTATTCTGCACCATCTCCAGCAAGAACTAGCTTTGCCATTAAGCACCCTATTCATCTACAGCATAACTACAGGCTTTATTCCAGCAGAATGCAGAACTGCCATTGTCATCCCTTTGCACAAAGGTGGTGCTACTACTGACCTGGAAAACTATTGCCCCATCAGCTTGACAAGTCTGATCTGTAAAGTCATGGAGCGTATTATTATGGATCTCATAAACAAGGACATAGGCGATCTCCAAGCACTCAACCCCACTCAGTTCGGATTTGTCAGAGGCAGTTCTTGCCTATTGAACCTAGTTGACTTCTTTGAGACTGTCACCAAGGCCCTGGATGAGGGAAAGTCAGTACATACAGCTTACCTTGACCTGGCCAAGGTGTTTGACACAATCCCTCACTCAGGCATCATCGAAAAGCTAACACAAGTTGGTGTTAAGCCCTATCTGGTCAGATGGGTGGCCGACTATCTCACAGAGAGGACCCACAAGATCAAAATAGGTGCTGCCACCTCCAAAAGCAGACCTGCTACTAGTGGTGTTCCCCAGGGATCTGTCCTGGGACCCCAACTGTTTGGCAAATACTTCTTGGAGGTCCAGGGAAAGACAAAGGGCCTGTGACTGACCAAGTTTGCAGATGACTGTAAGTCAGGTGCTGTCATTCACTCCCCAATTGATGTTAACATATTGTAAGAGGGTCTCACAGCTTCAAATAACTGGTGCCAAAGTCAAGGCCTTAAGTTAAATGCAAAACAATGTATTATCATACCATTCAGCAAAAACACGGCCCCTACTGATTACGACATCAACAGCAACCCCCTATCCACAGAAACTGCAGTGAGAGACCTGGGTACTCGGGTTGACAACAATCTCACATTTGACCATCATGTGGCAGCGGTGGTTAGAAAAGCCTTTTACTTGGTTCATCTTATAAGTAAAGGGATTGCATCCAGAAAAAAGGAGGTTATTATCTCTCTGTACTCCTCCCTTATTAGACCTATGATTGAGTATAATGCCCTGTTTGGTATGCACCTCTCCAAACACCTGCACCAACTGGAAAGGCCACAGAAATACCTCACAAAGAGAATTCATGGTCTCAAATACCTATCCTGTGTGGACAGACTTAAATCACTATCACTCTACTCATTATCATACAGATTGCTCAGAAGTGATCTATGTCTCACCTACAAGGCAATATCAGACCCTGCCCTACTAGAGATGCTTCATATCCATAAGTCTAACTACTTGCACATTACCCGCTCGATAGGCCTAAATCTAATATGCAACATCAACAAGACCTGCTGGAGAGACAGGTTTGTCTCCCAGAGGTTGCCCCATCTCTGGAATAGACTTCCTATACATGTCAAAGAGAGTACCTCACTGCCCCTCTTCAAACAAAACCTTGATGAGTGGATGGGAAACCATAAATTTGTCCCAGGGGTTCCACCTTTGTCCCTCATTGACAGGTGTGACAGGTGCTGACTGGGGTTTCTTTTTTGGGGATAAACTCTTGGCTAGGCTTGAAAGGGGTCCAGGGCCATTAGCCTAGTAACCTCCTATGATCCTATGATGACCATAAACCACTAGTACCACTTATTACTTCCTTTGATTTGATCAAAGCACAACCAAAGTTGTTCATGCTACTGAGAAATTGTAGAACCACACTATTCAATATATCTGGAAAGCAGATATAAGCAGGTTGTGGCCAACATATTTGTAAGAAATTCAATACCTGAAGAGAAAAGCTACCTTGTAATACTGGACAATTAATCGTGAGATGAAGCAATTTTTCATATACTAACAATGACCAGCCAACAAATTATTGTCAGGTTCAAGACAATATTTATTAGTTATGGCATACTAACCAAATGAATTAATATTATCTGTGTAGTTTTAAATTATTTGCTTTCCTGTACCTTAAAATCACTGTATATTGGTTGGCCGAACAGTTGCAGGTATCTGTACAATCATGATGATCTCCTCTACACTTAATTATATCCCCTCTAATCTCACTTTGTTCAGTGCCAAATAGTCTGGCTAATAAATGGTGGAATTCCTAGTATTATTGCCGTGAATGGCTGGAGCTTGTCTAAATAAGAAAATTAATTCTCTCTTATTCTCACAGCTGTACTCTTTTTAACTTGATTTGCAAAAAGTGTTAGTACAGACAACACCAAATGGCACTGACTGACTATTTCTGTTAGACATGGAAGGACCAGATCTGAGGTAATTTTGTTGTATCATGGCAAAAATTAAGTCACTTATTTATTTTTCTCACATTTCCTGTTATATTCCTCATAACCTACCCGTTATCCATACCATATTGCAAGAATTGTAGTCTTACTCGTGAGTTAGAAGACCTAAATGTATGTGAGGTCTTGAAGAATTTTGTCTAGAAATGAATGATGGACCATGACATGGAATCTTGCTTCAACCTGGTGCAGAATTAATTATTATTTATTTATTGGTCTCAAGCCCCACTTTACCATCAATTATACCCTTCTGCTGCCCTACAAAAACCTTTAATTTCCCCATGGGTAACAGCCTGCCATAAGACCTTCCCAGCAGATGTTTTTATTTAGCATCTATGGCCACAGGGGAAAAACACTGCAAAGAAAGCATGGATGTGAAGCAGAAGAATAACTTCCAATGTTAAACCCCCTTAAAAAACATTTTTTTACATTGTGGGCTTTGTCCTATAAAGCCACTAATGTCCCATCACTGCCCACACTACCCTAGAGCTTATATATACTAACTGAAAAATCATGCAACCATGAAGCAATTGAAATAAAAGAATTATACAATGACTGCTCATTGCTACACAAGGACAAGCATGCTGATTGGGCAGCCCAACTAGCATACCTGTTATAAATAGAGAATATATCAATAGAAAAAAGTCCAGCTGCTGAAGTACCACTGAGCGGCCAGACTGTCTCTTGTTATATGCTGGGGACAGCAAAAAACGAAAAAAATCAGGTATGTTCTGCAATGCTAAAGAAACATAAACACACCGGTTTTTCCTTATATTTTTGTGCTGTCCCTTAAAAAATACAGACTTTTAAACTTTTCAACAAAAAATGGAAATAGAGATTCCCATTTCTCCATTACTTCTGCTGCACTATGCTGATGTACTGTGCAAGCAAGAGGATGCAAGTCCCATACACATGCGTGATATATAAGCACACGGAAGACAAAGAGGAAGAAGACTAAAGTGCCATTATATAAAAACATTCCTGGGGATTCAATAAACTCCATGTAAGTTTCTTATTTGCAAAATGAGCAGCAGTGCTAACTGCATATGCATGCCAATCATTGCACTTACACAAATACAAGCATGGTTTCATGGCCACCAACAGTGTTGCCAGCCAGGAAACCATGTAAAGCTGCAGGAACACCTGCAGACATGTTTACCTACAGGTAGGGTCTATATTGAATGATCAAACTTTAAAAACTTCGACTGTCATATGGTTGACACCATATGATCGAATTTTTGAAAGTTTGAATGTTTTAACGAAGATCTCTGTACAGCACGGAATGGGAAGATTTCTCTTTTCTGCACTATAGTGCGATCTCAGAGTTGGTATATTTAAAGAGCAGGGTGTGTGGGGGAAACATTTAGGTAGGTTATTTGCGTAGTTTATTTCTTTTATTAGATTTTTGAACTTTTAAAAGTTCGATCATCTAATATAGACCCTACAGGTAAGCTAGTTCTGCATGATTGCGCAGTCACAAAGACTACCAGGGTTTAACATAAAGCAATGCTTAAAGTTCTAACACATTATAGGAAACTGTAGTCAGTGCAGAGTACTGTGCAAACCTGTCTTAATCATACTGAAATAAAGTTTTGGTGGCAATCAGCAAGGGTACATAGACTGCATTATAAATAATTTATTCCGGAGGAGTGTGTGCATTGAAAAGGGCCACACTCATGAATGGTAGGAATGAAGACAGGGGAGGAGGACAAGTAAAATGATAATTTACATTAGATAAAGGCATGTCAATGTATGTACACTACAAAGACAAGACAGTTGCAGCACGAACAGTAATCACATATGTACATGAGAAAGTACGTACTGCTGTTTACACCTCCTGTGTGGGGATGTCATATCATCACACAGTTATTGCATATTATGTGACTGTCACACAAGGTCACATATCAGTGGAGATGATTGTCATGATAAAAGCACCCTGGCATGCTGCCACAATCACTGGAGGGGACATTTAGCAAGAACGGTATATACAACAGGGGATAGATGCATATTGTGAGGATATGCAAAATGAGTTGCTTGAATAAGAATGTAATGTCAGCATAGGTCTCAACCAAGTGAGACACATAGCAACAGGCTCATGGACAAAAATAGAAACATGCGCAATCGTGTACAATATCAGAATAATACCACCATTAATCTGCGTCATTGACATAAAATACGTGATTGTGAGTTATTATGCATGTTCTGCATGAGCACACTTTTACAACTGTTACAATTTGTCAGCAATCTATAAGGAGAATCAGGCATACCTTCCTCAAAAATTAGCACCTTTTGGTGGGGTTAAGAGGGATACTGTTAACCTGTAGTTTCAATTACGAGCAATCCTGGTTAGTTGGCAGGTTTGCATGGCATATTTATGCCACAATCCACACTTGCATGAATGTAACCCATGCAATCAATGTTGTCAATGAGCTATGTATTTACTATGTGCATCACAAGAAACTGCGGTGGTGGTGCTGCGGTAGCATTGTCGCCTCACAGTAAGACGTTGTCCTGTTCGATTCTCAGCTAGAGCATCTTCTGTGTGGAGTCATGTATGAATGGGCGTACCTTCGTTGAAGGTCGTGTGTCAGAGCCGGCAACTTGGTATGTAAAAATATACTGCCAATCATTAGCGGACCGGAGTTCTGCTGTGGTGACCCCTAACTGGGAAAACCCAAAAGACACAACAATCACAAGAACACGTATCACACATGCATCTTGTATAACACCTTGAAGGGAGTTCTGCACTCTCAACTCCTAATGGTTATGTATCAAAAAGAATACATAGGTATGGCTGATAAGATGTGCGGGAGCTCACTGTGGCAAAAGGGATATACCCTGTTGGGAGGGACATGCAAAAGGGTACATTGTACTCAATTATTGGTGTGATGAGGGATAAGAATAAGGGAACTATAATGCCTCTTGATGTGGATGTCCTGCAACTACTAAGGGATTGTGCTAAATACAAGGGATTAGTCACCACTGTGGGCACATGCTGGTCGAAGTTCTACATATTATCTACTGAGTACACAAGTCACATACCACTTGGTCTGCTCATAGAGGTGTGCTGTCTATACTGTAAATAGCTTGCGTATTTGCTTTCATAAAGTAACTAATCCCCCATGAGTTTTGTTCATCTACTGTGTTTCCATGGCTCTGGCAACAATCCTTTGTGTGTGTTAGTACTGTCTGCATTATACCAATACAAATCTTGGATTCATTGATTATCCACAATTTGCAATCCTCCACAAAGCTGGTTAGACAAAGTATGTGTAAGTTAGTCTTGACTTCTGAGACTTAAATTATGAAAAGAAAAGGGCCTAGTACAGAATCTTGAGGGACCTGGTCTCTGGACTCTAGCTAGAGGTGACTTCACACACTTCTACAATATGTGTCCTGTATGTGATCCATTTATCTACCCACTTGGTGATGTAGGTGTTTATGCTCCCTTGAGACAGTTTCTCAGTAATACCTGTGTATGTATTTGTATAAAATGCCTTGGCCAGGTCAAGTTATACAGGATGATAGTGTTTTCCTCATGCATGCCCTTAGAGACCTTGAAGACATCAGACAGATGTTAACAAACATGATGTAACCTTAACAAATCAAACATGGGTTTGGTACACAGTCAGTAGATTTCCTGTGTCCTTTTTGATAAGATCTGGGAAGACTCATTGGTCTGTCTCCCAGATGAGAAGAGTTAAGAGTATGGCTCTATAACTCCATGCATCAGGTGATGCCCCCCCCCCCAACAAGACAGGTCAGATGAGTGTTGCTGTACACCATTCTAAGAGAACACAGGCTGTCTGAAGGCTGTGTTGAAGTAAGGATATAACTGTGTCTGCTAGGTCAAATTACAAGTCACACTATAGGTAACTTGGGATGTTGTCAAGGCCCACTGATTCTGTGTTATTAGCCATAGAGAGCACATAGATGACCTGCTCTCCTGAGAAGGTAAACTGAGTAATGTTTGCATGTATACTTTGGCTGATGGCCGGTGGCAATGGAGGGGGGGGGGGTAAATGTCAGACAAACTGACAGCTAGAAAATTGTCTATTTTCTCAGGTTGAGAACAAAATTGCTGCAGATTCTAAAGACAACTACAAGGCATTCTATAGTTGTGTCAAGAATCTACATGGCAATACTCAGATCTGCTCTGAGTTACAGCACAATGGCAATACATATACAGAACCAACTGATATTGCCAACATATTGGCTGACAGGTTCAGTGCAAACTTTACCCCCTTTTCACCCCCTAAAGGGCCTATCACAATACCTGAGGAATGCCAAGTCCCTATTATCATGGCTACACAGGTAAAAAACGCACTGTCCAAAGCCAAGAATACAGCTTCCATGGGACCTGATAATATCCCTGGCTGTGTTTTACATGAATTACAAAGTGAACTGGCACCACACCTGAGTACCCTGCTCAATCACAGCCTCATTTCAGGTTTTGTTCCTATCGAATGGTGCACTGCTATGGTCATCCCACTCCACAAAGGGGGAGTGACTACAGACCCTGGGAACTACTGCCCCATTAGCCTGATGAGTCTGATATGTAGGCTATGGAGCGCATCATAATGGACCTTATAAATAAAGACATAGGGAATCTCCAAACACTGGACCCCATGCAGTATGGGTTTGTGAAAGGTAGATCATGCCTGCTCAACCTGATAGACTTCTTCGAGTCTGTCACCAGAGCTGTGGATGAGGGCAAGGTAGTTCAAACAGCCTACCTAGTTCTTACCAAGGCCTTTGACACTATCCCTCACTCAGGAATCATAGATAGACTCACTAAACTAGGCATAAACCCCTATGTAATAAGATGGGTTGCCAATTGGCTCACTGATAGAACCCACTCTGTGAAAGTAACAGACTACCGAACAGTTACAAGTGGTGTCCCACGGGGATCAGTCCTAGGTCCTCTCCTGTTTGGCATCTACTTCTCTGAAGTTCAAGCCCACACAAAGGGACTCTGGCTGACTAAGTTCACAGATGATTGCAAACTGGGAGCCATTATTGATTCTCCAAATGATGTAGACATTCTACAAAAAGGCCTCACTGACACCAATGACTGGTACCAGAACCAGGGCCTTAAGCTCAATGCCAAAAAGTGCATTGTCATTCCCTTTGGGAAAAATTCTGTGCCCATGAACTGCCACATAAGCGGTAGTCCACTAAACACCGAAGGTGTGATAAGAGACCTAGGGACACAGGTTGACAGCAACCTCTCCTTTGATAACCACATTGCCACTGTAGTCAGTAAGTCCTTCTATGTGGCACATCTCATTCAAAAGGTTTCTCATCCAGGAAGAAAGAGGTCATAATCCCTCTCTACTTGTCCCTCATTAGACCTATTATAGAATAACAAACCCCATTTGGTATGTACCTCACTAGACACCTACAACAACTGGAAAGGCCACAAAAATACCTCACTAAGTGGATGTTAGGCCTTAGACACACGCCCTACATAAAAAGACTAAAAAAAACACCAGCTATACTCTGTCTCTTATTACCTACTTAGAGGCGATCTCTGCTTGACCTACAAAGCCATGTCTGACCCAGAGCTGCTAGATATGCTACACCTAAAGAAATGCCAATCCCTCTGTGCCACATGCTTCAGGGACCTTAACCTCATTACTATTAAACAGAGCATGCTGGAGGGATAGGTTCCTAACCCAGAGACTTCCCATACTCTGGAAAAACTTCCCATTCACATCAAGCAGAGCACTTCACTGGCCCTCTTTAAGAGAAATCTTAATGAGCGGATGGGCAATAGGAAGTTCACCCTGGGGATCACTTCAGTGGCCTTGCTTGACAGGGGCACTGGGAACTAACTTTGGGTGACATGATGCCAGGGAATTTTCTTGGGCTAGGCTTATATAGGCTCCAGGTCCATTAGCCTAGTACACTCTGATTAACCTATGAACAAATGAGTATGGCAGGTGGCATCCACAAACAACTCTATGCTTAGTTGTATATTCAGCTTAATATTTCACAGTTATTGAAATAAATGATTTGTGAAAACACCTCCAAATACATGCTAGGTCATGCATTACACACTACACACTGGTACTTTTCACACAGTCATACAACTGTACCAGTGTAACTTAATTTCATCAATTGCACAAGATATGCCTATATGTGTTTCATGGGAAAGCTGTGTTTGAGAGGCCTGATGCCATAAAAGGACACATTGCAAATCTGTTGATTGTGGCTCATGCAGAACATTTACTGACACAAATGTTGATAGATACACAATGGTGGCCACCTCAATAATCCTTGGGAATAGCAACACAACTGCACACGCAATGAATTCCACAAGGTTGCAATTAATCAAAACATGTGATATTTTTGTATGTGTCACAGCATTACATGTGGATGAAACAAGACTTATGTGCCCATATAATCAGTATGAATTTATGCTGATGTCTATCACAGAGCATTTAATGATGGCAGTTAGACACATGCACACTGGTGCCATACTGCAAGTGTCACTGTGATGGTTGAATGAGAACTGTGTAGACTGTTGATTTGCTCCACTACAACAACACATCTTTATAAGCCAACAATATATGGTTCCCCTTCAAACCATTGAATGTTTAAAACATCAAAGTTCAGATCATCGAGACCAGAACATCGAGTTTGAAAACGTCGAAGGTTTGAAGGGGAAGAAAAAGGTAAGTGTAGGTGGGAGAATGTTTGTGTTTTTGCAGGGCATCAAGATGGACCAAGAATGGAGCCTTGGGGGACACTTGTATGGCTGGGAAGGCAGGAGGAGTGCCATCTGACATATTACAGTCTATATGTGAGATAACTGGAGAATCATTCAATAGTGGAAGCTGAGAGGTTGAGGTTGGCTAATTTGTCTGGTAAAGTCACATAAGTCTGACTTTAACATGGACAGTTTGCACTTTATCGAGTATGATAGCATCATTGTATGCTGAGAAAAGCATGTTGGGAGCAGTGTCTGAAATGGATGTAGAGTCACATCTCCCTGTAAAATTCTCTCAGAAGTAAGTTGCCTGCTGTCAGATTAGAACCCATATATACTTTTATGTAAAGAACATAGTATTTAATATTACTGCTGCAGCACAAGCTTGTTTTGAATATTGTCAGAGTGCACATTATACAGGATGACATCATCAGTATATGTTACACGAAGATGTTCTGATGAGTACCTGATACAGCTGTGGCCTTGCATGCCATTCTAAAATTGTTACCACACTGATTGTTGAATGCATACACAAACAAGTTGACTGCAGTAAAACTAGAACCCCTACCTATCTACAGAGCACATTACTTAACACAAGCACCACAACACAAGTGCGACTTTTGCAGTGTCAAACAACACTTTATAGCTCATGACATCAGCCATGAATGTTGAGAAGAAGATGGTAGTAGGATTGTCTCACACACTGTTCTAAAAACGTTCTTTTGAATGTGAACCAAATGAACACAAACTTACATCCAAACACCAGTTGACCACAGTGTGAGTACAACCCCTAACTAAGTATCTACAGGCACAGTATGTAAAGCAAGAACCACAACATAAGTCTGTTTTTTATAGTGTCAGACAAAACATTATAGCTGAAGATATCAGCAGTGTCTTCTGAAAAGAAGATGGTAGTAGGAGTGTCTCACATGCTGTTCTGAAATGGTCTCTTGACCATGAACCATCTGAACATAAGCAGACACACATACCAGTTGAGAGCAGAACCTGTACTATACTATCTACAGAGCACAGTACTTATAACTGATGACAGATGTTGAAAAGATATTGTGAGGCCTGTATGACACTCAAAGTAAAATTTCTCCATGGAATTGGATTGCTGACAGTAGGATACAGACTCATCTTATACTGACTGCACACAAACACACATACCAGTTGACTGCAGAGAGATTAGATCCCCTACCTAACTAGTTACAACAGCTAGAAAACTCAGTACTTCACATAAGTGCAATGACATAAGTCTCACTTTTACACTGCTGCTGGCCAATTTATAGTGGATGACATCCTCGTGCAATAATACAGTTGTGCTACTTATTCTTGTAAAGTAGTTGACATTTGGAAACTAGTACTGATATACTAATTTTCAAGTGCATGGGTGCAGGGCACACATGACTCAGAGTAAATATATGTTCAGTCAGTAAAAAGTGTTTTTATATGGATTCTAATGGGATGAAAACTAACTGGGCAATAAACGTAAGTAATGCATGCTAATCATCATTTTCCATAGCTTACTTTCAAGCAGCTGATTTGCATAATAGGTGGCAATGTGTTTGTGCATGCAAGATACACATTTAATGAGTACTACATGAACATAAGAAATAGCTATCCATATTGGCTATGGTAGAAGTAGCTAACACATACTATGGTGTCCATAAATAGTTCATATTGGAAACGTATCTTAAAGTTTAGGACATAAAAAAATATTTATACAGCTTTCCCAGTTTGTGCATAGTTAAGCAGAAAACAACAATGTCAAACAGAGAGTATGACAGTTTATGACTTATGAAGGATAATGTGACATTTGATATTAATTTTGTTTTGGATGCTGCTGTACCTGTTATTTGATTTAACTTTGCAGGCATGTATTGGGGGTATACATTTTATGACCTGACACATTTTTAGTGTGGCTTTACATGCTGATAAAAGTAATTTGTACAATGTGGGATTCAAACCTATGTAAAATAGACTAAACATAGTCTTCCACATACAAGTTTTTCATCCTTGGCAAAGAAGTTCTTGTGCTCATTAATTATATGGACACATGAAAGATCATATGGATAACCATGTATGTGTGTGACCTGACAAGGTCCTGATTTATACTTTAATGTGTATCTGACTGTCATTGAATCATGAAGTCCATCCCATGGCAGAAAAGACACTTTCAAGTACAGAAACACTATTGTCAGTATACCCTCAGTCAAACATATAATTAATATGATCTCCAGTGCCATACATAGTTGTTGTTATTAATAATTGTTCTTTAGTTTTTAAAATTGACTGGACAGGCAGGAATACAATTCAGAGTGTGCTAGATTAGAACCTTACCTAACCTGTATTGTAGGCATAAACTTATAGCAGTTGCCACAGAGAAGGATCAGCTGCAAGTGTATTTTTTATACAGACAGATTGCACATTGCAATTGAGACCTTGTTCGTCAGACCTGCTCATTAGGTACACATATGCATTAAAGAGTTGAGTGTTTAACCATGTATGTCTGTAACATGGAAGTTCAGAAAAAATATTTAATTGTAGAACCATTATTCTACTAATACCCACAGTAATATATTTAAAATATATGATATCCTGTGTGTGGTCAATGCACCTGCTATACATAGTTATTTGTATGTGTAATTATTTTTCTATTGTGAATTTTTATATGAAGTAAAGTGGAACATCAGTAATAGAAATTTTGATTTTGTTGGGTGAGAACTCAGGCTTAGCTGCATTGAAGCCCTTAACTTACAACGGTCGTCAAAGGAAAAACTAGACAGCAGCTGTATATTTTCACATTCATTATTATGTATGTGTGCTGAGTGTCATGCAACGCCACTTATTAATTTACTGTTCCATGCATGTTAGTTGGCAAGTATGAGTGGCAAGATTGTGTGCCATAATGCTGTGAATATACCAGTATCATTCACTTGCTTTTAAGCCGCAAAGTTTTTGCAATATTAATTAGTTCATTAATTCGGATATGAACATGTTGCTAATATTCTTAACTGCTTTACAAAACAAATATTTATATTTCTAGGAACCATCACATCACCTACCAAGTTTTAATGTCAATGTTTAAATGAAACCTATAGCTTGCTTATGCCTCTCCATATATGAGGATATCAACCTCTATTGTGCATAGCAATGTAATTATGGAAAACATATATCCTCTTTTCATTACTTTTTGCAAACAGTTATGAAAAGATGAAATATTTTCAATAATTACATATTTTTGCTGTGACTTGCTTGTAGAACAGCTTTTACACTCTGACACCAACTGCTTGCATTGCCACACCCTAACACTATAAACATCACAATCCATTCTAATTTATTACTATAAATATGGGAAACATTTCATAATTTTTATAACAGTCTGCAAATTCCTTTTACAAATTCAAAGTCTACACATCCCAAAGTCAAGCTTTTCCATATGGTAATTTCCATTTCCTGTCAGCTTACAGATGCCTCTTTATTTCTTAAAAAACAAATAGGCTTGGCATACTGGTTAAGGTCATTACTTCACATTTGCAAGGTACAGGGTTTGATTCTAACCTCTGGTTATTGGCTACGCTTACAATCATTTGCAGACTGATAGCCTCATATTTATCTATGAACTATAAAGTATTTTTTAAGATATTAATCTGTGTATTAGAATAACACTGATATTAAAAGAGTTTACATGAAATAAATAGCTGAACGTTTACATTTCTCTCGCTCTTTTTTGAATGTCCACTGCTTTCATTTCCCCCTCTAACATATATTGCAACCTTGCCCAACATAACATTCTTGAAATATTAGCCTTAAAAGCAGAGTATTTATAATATTAA
This sequence comes from Protopterus annectens, assembly GCF_019279795.1. NCBI lineage: Eukaryota > Metazoa > Chordata > Ceratodontiformes > Protopteridae > Protopterus > Protopterus annectens. Next base: position 1,481,870,753 of record NC_056746.1, read on the forward strand.
TTCCAACAATTGTGGTCCTCTATATTTCATAATGATTGTCTCATTGTGTATGCCTATTACATGATATCTCTTGGAGATAGGAACTTGTTCCTTAATTCAGGAGTCAACATTCATGATATATTAATATCAGTATTAGAATAGTATTAGTATTAATACATTGTAATTAAACAGTTCTACATCTGGATATGTTTACCTTACACAAGTTCATTTAGTGTATGACAACTACTACTTCCACACACCCACTAACATATTCTATGCTTGCATTGCTATTGAAATTACAGAAAATATTTCATAATTTTACAACAATTCATATTAATAATAGTTTTATAATAATAAACAAATAATAATAAATTCATAATTTTACAACAATTCATAATAATAATAAAAGTTACACTACCACAATTCACTCCAAAGCCAGCTACTCTAAGGCTCTTGCAAAAGAGTCCAATTATATTGAGTGAAATTAATATTAATACAAATGATAGTTTGACCAACAGCAAGGCTTTCAGGAGCCAGAGCTGTCACCAAGTATATATAAGTACTCTCAGAGATTAAAGTATTCTGTAAAAGACCAGCTACAATGAAAAGTTTAAATAATTTAATAATAAATAACAAAAGAACATGAAAATACTAAATATTTATTTACAACAGACACCAGAGTTTCAGCCACAGGAAATATTAAAAATAACACAGGTGGATAGGTCCACACAATTACAGAAGAACAATACTTAACTTCTTCTTCTCTTGGCTTTTCCCAGTTAGGGGTCACCACAGCGGAACTCCAGTGAACTAATCTCACTATATTTTCTTGACTGACCTAAAGAATTATTATTCTCTGGTTACTTACTAGAGTAAGGCAAGAGGAAGTGGGTGAGAGATCCTTCTTTGTCAGGTTACATAAACTGAGTGCAATGAGACTTCAGTCTTACCTCAGAATGACATCACATGCATCTGGTCATCTGACTTCTGGTTCTCATGCTAGCTCCCCCTTGACTAGAAGCTGTCAGGATTTAGCACATATGTGTCAATAATACACACACACAGAGCCTTGCTAAGATCTGCTGCAGCTCCTGGAAGTCATAAAACAATTTCAAACATCCACCCTTCCAGAGTAGCAAGTAATTCACCCCAAAGACAATGCAGAAAGCTTCCTAGTACAGAGCTTTTGTCTCTGGCTGCATTGAGAACTCTCAGATACAATCTTTATGGCCTAAGCCAGGTAATTTAATTTCAAACAATTTTCAAAATTAAGTCAATTGAGATTAATCACCTCACTTTCTGTATCCTCTGTTAAAACATTTACATTTAAACAGTTACAATAACACATGTAGATTTCTTCTTCTTTCCAGCAGGGCACACTATTTGTACATTTTTAACACAAGTAGCTTTACAAATGCATTTTTGAGCACAAGCATCTGTACACTGTATAATCTGTTGCATCTCCTAACTTTCTTTCTTTGTTAGTAACTTCTGCTTAAACTAATCTAAACCCTCAGCTCTACTACTATAGCCCTACTATGGCCCCCTCCAATTCTCCACAATATCTCCCTCCACTTCCTATCAATGTCTATACATTGTCCTTCTTTTGAACAATGGTTATCTTTTTCTTTTTAGTCTCATATGTAATAAATTTTAGTCCACTACTATCAGTGCAACCCTTAATGTTCATAATTTTTTTCTTTTGTTTTTCTCTTTATACTTAATTTCGTATTTGCAGTGTTGTTTTTAATAGTTTTTGTCTTGTATGTTTATCTTTGCTTATGTTTGCTGGGGCTCTTTCCCCTTGGGTCTCCGCTGAAAATGGGTTGCTTACTATCAATGCAATGTAAACAGTTAATAATCTTTTCTTTTTTACAATTATTTTGTATCGTGATTGTTATTTAATATTTGTATATTGTCACTTTATTTTTAATTTTGTTTGCTGGGGCATTTCCCCTCAGATTTCCACTGAAAATGGGTTTGTTTGCAAACTCAGTTGGACTAACCCGGTTAACAAATGTGAAATAAATAAATAATAATAAATACATTTTCATAGCTATCTGCAAATACTTTTCATATACTTGTGCTCTGCCCATCCCACAGAGATTTTTTCACTGTCCATATTTGTCAATCATGTTAGCTTCTATGTCTTCTTGTCTGTAACCCAATAATACTTTAGTAAACTAAGCACTTTCTAGTTATTCTCAAGCCTGTCTATAGTTATTATAACTGCAGGATCAAAACATAAGTTGTGCAGATGCATGCATCTCATCCACCTACTTTTTGTAGGTATGGTAAACTTTATCGGTTAGTGGCAAGAAGAAATGACCATAGTAATGCAATACTGCATGCTGAACACAGCCTCCTCCTCAACTACAAAGAAAGGTAATACTCCATATAGCTATGTACTTCCACTGTTTGCCAGCAATAGGATCATAAGATCATAGGAGGTTACTAGGCTAATGGCCCCAGGGCCCTTACAAGCCAAGACAAGTTCAATCCATGTTCCAAAGATAATGCAAATGGCAACAGAAATGCATGTTTAACTTGCTGCAAACAATAACAAAGGCTGAACTGATAAAAGAACAACCGGAAATATTGATGATAAATATATGCATGTTGCATACATTGTTAACATGGAAATGCTTGAGTGAAGCTGTTTTTCAAAACAAGGCACAGCACTGTACAGTAATAATATTTAAAGCTGCACTGCTAAAACATTATCCCCAGGATTCATGAAGCTCGGCGCAAGGCCAGCGTAAGGCTTGCGCCAGCCGTGCAGCGTATATATGGTGTAGTAGCACCATATGCATATTAATGAAGGCGCGCTGCCGCCACATCCACGTGCATAGGAAATGTGCGCGAGTGCATGGGGCATTTCTAAGTTGCGCTCGGAGGCGTGACAATGTCGGCTGTCGATGAGCAACCTAAACTGCTGAATATTATAGTCTGCCTGCAATAGTAATCACACCTATCAGTGTCTGTGGATAATGAAACGTATGCAAAGCATGCAAGACAGTTCCTGGCCACACAAATTTGAAAATCAAACAGAAATGCATGCAACACAATATGGAGTTTCCATCCTTGGAACAAATGATATTTAAAATCGTGTGACCATAATGTACTGCACTGTAAGTAGTTATACCCAGTGGAAGTGAAGCGCATCATGTCAGCGTGCCGCCAATACACACTACCAGCCCCATGGGCAGGGTCACCAGCAGTCCCACATTGGTAGTGATAGTACACAGCTGGGCAGTTGTGGCCATAGCAAAACATCACACATGTAAAGTACCCTGCGACAGTATAATATAATTTGTCCTGCATTGCATAATAATCACATACAACAAATGTCCATACTGGACATGACATATAACAACAAATATAAACAAGGAAATGAAACAGACGGAGCATATAAACCGCCACAAAAGTAAGCCAACATGTATGCATAAAATGACCGCAGCATCCGTAGTACAGTCTGTGGATATGTGTTCTGTCATACAATCTGAGTACTCCAGACATATGCGGTCCAAGCCGTTCTTGTCCATATGTGTAAAGGTAGAACGGGAATCACCCGGGTGGACATTACATGTCATGAAAGATAAGTCTTGTGTGTGTACCTATGTAAGTGTTGTGCAGCCATGTTTAAATTTGAAAATGCCACAGTAGTTCCCACAACCATACAGTTACTTGACATATGTACTTTATGCAATGTGTTCCCTTGACCGTGCCATGAGACAGCAACCAAACAAGGGATGGATGGAAGTGTCTGTAATATGTGTGTGGGAGTATGCAAACTGTAATAATCCCTAAAGGCGAGACTGTGTCGGATGCACAATAGACCAAACTGGAGGTGTATGATGGAGCAGTGTGTGACGTGAAGGTTACCACCCGCACCTCTGTGCAACAGATAGTCCATCTGTGGCCAGTGTTGTCCTGCTGACAATGACAAAACAAATGATAATTGGCCTGAGATATCATGACAAAATATATTCCCTAACTTATTAGTGATACATGCATAAGTCAGTGATGTCGTATTTTAAACACCTACAGCCTAAAAGAAATGGTGTAAGCAGCTTAAATACTAAGCAAATAACCTGTACTATTGTCAAAGAAGTAAAGTTCTGTCCCATGCACTGTCCATGGTATATGCTATACTGCAAAGTCACATAGTAATACTACAACTACCCCACATTGCCCAATGGAAAATGTGCCAATCCAATGTGAATCAGAAAGAAACACAAAGAACAAACATATAACAATCATAAAGTAACCTGACAGTCTATATTGTATACCAAAATCACACAAACATGTGAATATTAAAATGTGCTATACACATGAACAGGAACATAACCGGCACATACACATAGGATGGTATATGCGGAACTGGGACATCCAAATACAGAACCCATGCATGCATAATGCAATACCCAACATCCCCTGTATAGCACACAACACGCACCCATGTCCGAATGTCCACCAAATCCAGCCATACTTAGGCTACCAGCTTTGCGCAGCCATACACCTACATATAGTGAGTATTACCCATATGTAGTAGGAAGTATCACCATAGGCAGTGTCAGGATTGCAAACCATGTATCCCATGTTTGTAAACATCCCATCACATTTTCATAAATCCAAAAGCCCGCGCGTTCATGTTTTGGCAAAATGTGTGTCCATCCCGCATGGGATAAGTAACCTGTTTAAACATCAGAGTTGTTTACACGCCAAAATGTCTAGTACTGTACACATCTGGACAAAAGTTGTATGTGTAGTCACGGTACTGTTCAGTTTCTAGACGGACATGCATAACATACTATGCAGGACGGAACACCTGTCCATCATGCAGGTCTCCCCACATGAATTATCGACAGAATATATTCTACTCAATCACATACTGACACCACACCTCTCAACCTATTACAGCAACAAAATCTGGACAAAGCCTAAAATGATGGGTGGACAAATAGGGACAGATGTAAATATTGCTCTCACAAACTTCGAAAGTTGACAGAATAATAGTATGTACATTAGCATGAATTTTGTGAAGGATGTGGGGTAGTCCCTGAGTATTACAGAGGTCCGTACATATTTACAGTAATAAACCTTCACATTTGTTTACTGTACTACTGCATACCTGTAGTTAATTCATGTCCAAAATAATAATCCTCATATGAATGAATACAGGAAGTAGTCAAATGTGAATGGGAACACCACTCACCATGGATTATGTATTGTAACCACCCCCACCCATATTATATATTGCCAACATAATAAGCTGCTGACAGGTGCCCAAACACCTGTGTCTGTAAACACAGGTAAAAATGTATAAAATGGACAAACTCTGTCCATGTGCTTTGTCTGACATTTGAACATGGTCAGGGCAGTTCCGTTCACCAGGTGGACAAGCCTAAACCCAGATCAACACATGAACACCCTGACAATCAAATACTTGTATGTGCCAGGACTATAAGCCTTGGAGTTCTGAATATCCTTGGATTTATTAAATATGCAGCTTGGGTCCACAGCAGTAGGGAATAGGGAATGTGTAATATGTAGTACCGCATTTTTCCCAGCAGGAGAATGGATCCCTGTGTTGTAAGTGAAGCGGTGAGGCATATGTTAATGTAGCTATGTACTATGGGTATGCATATAAATGAGTCAGAACACCAATAGTATAGTGGTTACAGCATCCGGCCAATGTGAATGCAGTCCCGGTTCAACTACAACTACAGCACATATAATTTTAAAGTGTAATGAATGCGTCTGTGCTGTAAAGACATTTAAATATGTAAAGGTGAACGTGTGTTTCGCATATGTCCGTTAACTGGATTACAGATATTTTACTGGTACTGTCACAATCAATAAAGCCCACGTAAGCACAAAGACTTAGTAAACATATGTAACCCACAATAAGGATATGCAAATGAATGCTGTTTTCTACACGTTAGTTATATATCTATATATGGATATATATATTTGTGTACAGATATATATCCACAGACTTAAACTAAATAAATATATGAAATAAAGAATGTACAGACATATATATATATATATATATATATATATATATATATATATATATACATATACACACACACACACACACACACACACACACACACACACACACACACACACATACAACATTAATTGATATATGCATAACAAACATATAAACATATGTCCTTGTAGATATAACACATGTACATGAATAGGATACATCATAGCTATTATGGTACAGACATGCAATAAAGGTAAATACACTGCTGCTTTCCAAACCATTGCCCGGAAAGTACTAGTGTGCCAGATCTGCAAGTTCTACTCTTTAAACATGGATATAGGTGTCCTTTGCAGGACCCCAAAAATTGTGATTCTTTACAGGCACTGTCCTGTAATGATTGCTGCAAAGAAGTGTCATCTGCAACTACAATATAGCTGTACATGCAACAGTAGCTTGTGCAAGTGTAATAACACATGGGTTGACAGAATGTATGACATATGTCCCGATACGCGGAGAGTGGATAGTGCTCAGAAGTGTCTTCATACTTTATTATCGCTTACATTAAATATGTCTTATGACTACTGTGGAGGGGTGTCAGGTATGGGAATCATGGGTATGCAATAATGGGCCTAGGTGCCTAGGTGCCTAGGTGGTTGGTTGGCACAGATTTATTAGGTCCGCCCCATGGGAGTGATTAATATTCCCATGTGGGTATAGCACACGCCTATATCTTCCAAAAATTAAGAACCCATCTACTGGATATTGTGTAAACCATTGGGGGAAGACGTAGGGACTTATATCAGTGTCTTGTAAGTGATTATTATGGACGTACATGTGTACGACTAAGATGGTAACCATACCTCTCAACCTTTCAGAATAAGACATCTGGACAAAGGCATTTTAAAATAAGTGCAAACAGGGAATAGTTTAAATATTCCTCTTACAAAGTTAGAACACTGATAAAATAATGGATTATTCATAAGTATGAATGTTTTGAGGGTTATTAATTATAAAATACTAATGTCTGTAATTATTTTCTAACTTCACAGTCCTTAATGACTTGCCACTAATTTACCAGAAAGGCACAATATTATGAAAAAAAGAACAAAATTATAAGCCTAAGTTCGGGACATTTACCCAAAATGTATACAGTTGAGAGATATGAAGGTAACCCTGTCCTAAATAAATGTACAGAACTAGTGATATTAGGTGGACAGGTGTGAAGAAAGACGTGATGACAAATGACAAAACATGTATAAGTCAAAAGCATGTACCTCGATAAATGTGAATGAATACTTATGCCCTGTGATAGTCAATGTGGAAGGTTAATAGAAACAAAATAAATGTGCCCCTCAGGGTGCTATGCAGTGTCCCCGATACAGTGTTCAGTCTCCCACACTCGCATGTGAGTTCTGCCACTGATGGAAAGCGCAAATACCGGTGAACACATAAGGTAGATGATAGCATAATATGTTCTGAGTAGCACCTGTTAGTTTTGTGAGGAACACAACACTTTGGGCGGGTGGGTCCTGCAAAAGGAATGTAATGGCATCTGGCCTGTCATTTCTTCATATATTGTGTGTAGTGGTGTAATAAAATGATATATCTTGTATCAGAAACAGATACATGTTATAGGAAACAGTATTATCAACTATAATACTACAAGAAAAATCTGAAGGTATGAAAAGCGCTGAAGTAGTCAGTTTAGTATTGACCGCAGGTATGTGTTGACTTGTCAAATGTCACAGCTGTATATATAGTTCCTATAGGGCTGTCACCTCTACAAATGATGAAAGTGGGAGCTGCTCTGTAGAAATGTCAGACGTAGCAGGTCAAAACATACCTACAGCCATGCATACTCCACAAATAGACATATTAGCACACAGCAAAGCTTAGGACAGGATTCATGAAGCCTTGGCCGGCGTGTACGAGTAGAGTAAGAGTAGAGCAAGGCAAGATGTCTGCCGAGCTATTCAGCAATAGCCTGTAGGGGCGTGTAAGACAGCCCCTAAAATGAACGTTGCACGGACAATGTTAGGATATACAAATTACCCCATTTGTAGGTGAAAGCTATGCAAATGATGTAAAATTTGCGATACATGAAACAGTAAGCTGTCCGTGCAAGAGTAGAGTTATGTGTAGAAATGTACTTGGATGTTAACCGAGTAACGTTCTGCAAGTAGCTAAACAGAGCAATGTCAGCTGCAAACAAAGGATGAATTTAGTTGAAGAAGCATGCCAATGGCCAAATATAAGGTGAGTGGCATCTTTTTCCATTGGAAATTAATAAAACTCTATTTGTTCTCCCCTGATCTCCGGTGTTTAAGCGTAGCGCAGCGCCGCGAAAACGCGCTGCGCTTTCAAAACAAGAAAAATGTTTAAAATATACATACAAATTGTAATTTTAGTTAAAAGTTAGTTCGTCAAGCAGGTGAATGGCAAGCTGAAGACAACATGGCTACTGAGTACTGGTTGCTATGTGTGGAAGTGCTCTTTCAGAGATGTAACCAAGCATTAGTAGGCAATCCTATGCAATTGAGGCTGAGGATAGTGAATCATAATTTGTCATGCCATATGGGCCAAGCCTCTACGGTGTAAGAGTAGGTTAAGGGGACTATCAGAGTAGAAGATAGGTGACATCATGAGTGTGTATGTATAAAACACTGTAATCTTATTGGAGCAGCTTGACAATTTGTTTCTTGAGCAGTCCAAGGCACTTAAACAAGTGCCTAAAGGGCTCCGGTTATGGAAATTGCCGATGGGAATTGTAGAAGGCAGTGAAGCCTTCTCTGAATTGATTACCCTTTTCGACAAGGCAGGGTTGGATATGCTTGACATTATTATCAGGAACAATGTGGCTAGATTAACAGCACTGCGAGGTGAAATTTGCAGATTGCACGACAGCATTACCACAGACTTAATTTTTTTTCAACATGAAGAAAAATTTCAAAGGGTTCTCAGGAACCTAGAAGCTTTTGTGGCCAAAAACAAGGCATTGAAACACAAAAAGTTAGCCAGGGACAGACTTGACTATCAAAATCACACTGCCTACCCCCCAGGTAACAAATTGCAATACAATCGGGTTGGTGACTCTTTTTTTCAGGGTGAGGTGGGGCAAGGTAGACCTGTCTCTGGCCATGCCAGTAATTCTGATATGGCTAAAACTGCATTGCATGATATTGGTTTTGAAGAAGAAGTTTTTGGAGCAGGCAGCGGGACCTCGCATGGTCCGAGAGACTGAGGAACAAAGACCGAGGCCGATAAGGGTGGACAGATTTTGGAAAGCAGTCCGAGGGTTACCAATTGAGGAGGCTATAGTGACCTTTGTCAAATTGGACATTGATGTTAATACTGTATGTGTTGAGCCCAATCACACTGACATTTTAATGTGTGTTAATAATGGGGGGGGGTGTTAATTGTAATGAATGTATGATATTACATGATGGTGTTATGTATAACAGCAATAACAACAATTGTTTAGTCGATGGTGATGATCGTGAAGTGAATGACTCTGATGATACAGGCAATTTACATGAATTAGTATCGCCTCATTGTATTAGTGACAATAGTTGTAATAGATTAGAATGTAGGCAAAAAGATATCACATATGGGTGCACAAGTGATAACTCGATTGGGGTATGTGTTGAGTGTAAAATTATCAAACAACAAGGTTTTTTTATATACAATTATACTGATATGATAGTTGGTGATGTGCATTTTCAATTGTTCACTAAAGGAACTAGTTTTGTACCTAGTTTCAGATTGGATGTTTCCCAGGTTTTGATTAACATTAAGTTGTTTATGAGGAGACTAAACCTGGAATTGTATTTTCATGACAAGAAGGAGATGGATTGTGACAACTGTGATTCCAAGTTAAAAAGGAAGAGTACATTTATACCACCCAGTAATAATGTGGTTTCAGTTCTGGAAAATCTCATGGAGTTTGAGGTTAGGAGGATATGTGGTAGAAAGGATACTAGTTCTGACAACCTGACCCCTACAGAGAGAAGTGTTCTTAAAGAGCTCGAATCATCGAACAATATTAGATGCATGAAACCAGATAAAGGTGGGGGGATGGTGTTGATGAACCAAATAGATTACTCGACATCTATGATGGGCCTACTTGCAGATGCAGATACTTACACAAGGGTATCGGTTAATGAAATTAACGTGGCCTATAGAAGAATTGATTTGTATTTATTGGATGCTCTATTTCAAGGTGAGATAACAGAATCAGAATTTGATTTTCTTACAGTTAGATACCCTGTTACCCCAAACATTTTTGGTATACCTAAAGTGCATAAAGGGTTGGAGCAGTTACAATTTAGGCCAATTGTATCTGCCAGGGTTCTAAGACTGAACCCCTTGCAGCTTTTGTGGATGAAGCTTGTAAAATAGTTATTAGTGATGTAGTTCATATCATCAAGGATTCTTGGCACTGTTTGGAGAGGTTGAAGGCTTTTGGTAAGTGTACTAGGACCTTTTGTTTTTTGACAATAGATATGGTCAATTTGTTCTCGGTCATTCCGCATAGTGAAGGTATGGAAATGTTTCGGGACAGTTTATTGCTTAGTTCCAGTTTTGACAAAAGCAAAATTAATATTATTTGTGATTTGATGGAAACTGTTTTGAAAAATAATTTCATTAAATTTGAAGGTGAGTTATATCAACAGTGTTCGGGAGTAGCTATGGGTGCAAGATGTGCGCCAGCTTTCGCAAATCTTGTACTATTGGCATGGGAGAGAACTTGCATTTTTCAATCCAGAGTCGGTGGACGTGTCAGTGAATAAATTCTCTTGGTTTTTCATTGTTGGTCCTGGGTTCTGGTTCCTGTTGTTGCCTTTTGTCACTTTTTGCAATTTCGCTGTGCCCTTTTGTAGGGTTGCATATTCTGTTCAATTCTTTGTGTGTGGCAGCACTGTTTTCTGGACCACGGGATTGGCGAGAACCATGGAGAATGCCCTAAAGGAACTTTCTCTTGCTGTGCAAAAACTGTTAAAAACCTATGAGAGGGACAGTGGTAAAGATGGAGATACGGCGTGTGTCAGTCCTACTGACACGCAAGTTGAATTATTTACCTTTCATTCTCCAGTCAACGATACAGACTCTATTCCACCAGGGCAAAATTATAACAGTTCAGATACTTTTGCCAATGTTGTTTCCAAAACGAGGGAAACTACGGGTTTGAGTTTGCCCGGTGTTTCGGCTGTTCGTGGAGTTCCGGATTCTGGTGTACTAGCTCCTGGGACCAATCGGAGGGAGTCTGGTGGTGCTGGTGCTGCCTCAACCAATCGGAGTCGACCTGCCAGAGGGGCCTTGTCAGGGGAAGTGCAAAGAGGAAGACGAAGCCATGATTTGCAGTCATGGTTGGAGGCTCCGGTATTTTCAGTGGATGTTAACGGCTTGGTTCGTTCTGATATGCAGTCGGCGAGTTTCTACAGCTTGGAAGAGCAGATAACAAGGTATGACAAGCTTTGTGTTAAGTATAGGGCACTCCAGCTTGACAATTTGTTTCTTGAGCAGTCCAAGGCACTTAAACAAGTGCCTAAAGGGCTCCGGTTATGGAAATTGCCGATGGGAATTGTAGAAGGCAGTGAAGCCTTCTCTGAATTGATTACCCTTTTCGACAAGGCAGGGTTGGATATGCTTGACATTATTATCAGGAACAATGTGGCTAGATTAACAGCACTGCGAGGTGAAATTTGCAGATTGCGACAGCATTACCACAGACTTAATTTTTTTTCAACATGAAGAAAAATTTCAAAGGGTTCTCAGGAACCTAGAAGCTTTTGTGGCCAAAAACAAGGCATTGAAACACAAAAAGTTAGCCAGGGACAGACTTGACTATCAAAATCACACTGCCTACCCCCCAGGTAACAAATTGCAATACAATCGGGTTGGTGACTCTTTTTTTCAGGGTGAGGTGGGGCAAGGTAGACCTGTCTCTGGCCATGCCAGTAATTCTGATATGGCTAAAACTGCATTGCATGATATTGGTTTTGAAGAAGAAGTTTTTTTGGAGCAGGCAACGGGACCTCGCAGGTCCGAGAGACTGAGGAACAAAGACCGGAGGCCGATAAGGGTGGACAGATTTTTGGAAAGCAGTCCGAGGGGTTACCAATTGAGGAGGCTATAGTGACCTTTGTCAAATTGGACATTGATGTTAATACTGTATGTGTTGAGCCCAATCACACTGACATTTTAATGTGTGTTAATAATGGGGGGGGGTGTTAATTGTAATGAATGTATGATATTACATGATGGTGTTATGTATAACAGCAATAACAACAATTGTTTAGTCGATGGTGATGATCGTGAAGTGAATGACTCTGATGATACAGGCAATTTACATGAATTAGTATCGCCTCATTGTATTAGTGACAATAGTTGTAATAGATTAGAATGTAGGCAAAAAGATATCACATATGGGTGCACAAGTGATAACTCGATTGGGGTATGTGTTGAGTGTAAAATTATCAAACAACAAGGTTTTTTTATATACAATTATACTGATATGATAGTTGGTGATGTGCATTTTCAATTGTTCACTAAAGGAACTAGTTTTGTACCTAGTTTCAGATTGGATGTTTCCCAGGTTTTGATTAACATTAAGTTGTTTATGAGGAGACTAAACCTGGAATTGTATTTTCATGACAAGAAGGAGATGGATTGTGACAACTGTGATTCCAAGTTAAAAAGGAAGAGTACATTTATACCACCCAGTAATAATGTGGTTTCAGTTCTGGAAAATCTCATGGAGTTTGAGGTTAGGAGGATATGTGGTAGAAAGGATACTAGTTCTGACAACCTGACCCCTACAGAGAGAAGTGTTCTTAAAGAGCTCGAATCATCGAACAATATTAGATGCATGAAACCAGATAAAGGTGGGGGGATGGTGTTGATGAACCAAATAGATTACTCGACATCTATGATGGGCCTACTTGCAGATGCAGATACTTACACAAGGGTATCGGTTAATGAAATTAACGTGGCCTATAGAAGAATTGATTTGTATTTATTGGATGCTCTATTTCAAGGTGAGATAACAGAATCAGAATTTGATTTTCTTACAGTTAGATACCCTGTTACCCCAAACATTTTTGGTATACCTAAAGTGCATAAAGGGTTGGAGCAGTTACAATTTAGGCCAATTGTATCTGCCAGGGGTTCTAAGACTGAACCCCTTGCAGCTTTTGTGGATGAAGCTTGTAAAATAGTTATTAGTGATGTAGTTCATATCATCAAGGATTCTTGGCACTGTTTGGAGAGGTTGAAGGCTTTTGGTAAGTGTACTAGGACCTTTTGTTTTTTGACAATAGATATGGTCAATTTGTTCTCGGTCATTCCGCATAGTGAAGGTATGGAAATGTTTCGGGACAGTTTATTGCTTAGTTCCAGTTTTGACAAAAGCAAAATTAATATTATTTGTGATTTGATGGAAACTGTTTTGAAAAATAATTTCATTAAATTTGAAGGTGAGTTATATCAACAGTGTTCGGGAGTAGCTATGGGTGCAAGATGTGCGCCAGCTTTCGCAAATCTTGTACTATTGGCATGGGAGAGAACTTGCATTTTTCAATCCAGAGTCGGTGGACGTGTCAGTGAATAAATTCTCTTGGTTTTTCATTGTTGGTCCTGGGTTCTGGTTCCTGTTGTTGCCTTTTGTCATTTTTTGTAATTTCGCTGTGCCCTTTTGTAGGGTTGCATATTCTGTTCAATTCTTTGTGTGTGGCAGCACTGTTTTCTGGACCGCGGGATTGACGAGAACCATGGAGAATGCCCTAAAGAAACTTTCTCTTGCTGTGCAAAAACTGTTAAAAACCTATGAGAGGGACAGTGGTAAAGATGGAGATGCAGTGTGTCAGTCCTACTGACACGCAAGTTGAATTATTTACCTTTCATTCTCCAGTCAACGATACAGACTCTATTCCACCAGGGCAAAATTATAACAGTTCAGATACTTTTGCCAATGTTGTTTCCAAAACGAGGGAAACTACGGGTTTGAGTTTGCCCGGTGTTTCGGCTGTTCGTGGAGTTCAGTTCTGGTGTACTAGCTCCTGGGACCAATCGGAGGGAGTCTGGTGGTGCTGGTGCTGCCTCAACCAATCGGAGTCGACCTGCCAGAGGGGCCTTGTCAGGGGAAGTGCAAAGAGGAAGACGAAGCCATGATTTGCAGTCATGGTTGGAGGCTCCGGTATTTTCAGTGGATGTTAACGGCTTGGTTCGTTCTGATATGCAGTCGGCGAGTTTCTACAGCTTGGAAGAGCAGATAACAAGGTATGACAAGCTTTGTGTTAAGTATAGGGCACTCCAGCTTGACAATTTGTTTCTTGAGCAGTCCAAGGCACTTAAACAAGTGCCTAAAGGGCTCCGGTTATGGAAATTGCCGATGGGAATTGTAGAAGGCAGTGAAGCCTTCTCTGAATTGATTACCCTTTTCGACAAGGCAGGGTTGGATATGCTTGACATTATTATCAGGAACAATGTGGCTAGATTAACAGCACTGCGAGGTGAAATTTGCAGATTGCACGACACCAGTACCACAGACTTAATTTTTTTTTCAACATGAAGAAAAATTTCAAAGGGTTCTCAGGAACCTAGAAGCTTTTGTGGCCAAAAACAAGGCATTGAAACACAAAAAGTTAGCCAGGGACAGACTTGACTATCAAAATCACACTGCCTACCCCCCAGGTAACAAATTGCAATACAATCGGGTTGGTGACTCTTTTTTTCAGGGTGAGGTGGGGCAAGGTAGACCTGTCTCTGGCCATGCCAGTAATTCTGATATGGCTAAAACTGCATTGCATGATATTGGTTTTGAAGAAGAAGTTTTTTTGGAGCAGGCAACGGGACCTCGCAGGTCCGAGAGACTGAGGAACAAAGACCGGAGGCGATAAGGGTGGACAGATTTTTGGAAAGCAGTCCGAGGGGTTACCAATTGAGGAGGCTATAGTGACCTTTGTCAAATTGGACATTGATGTTAATACTGTATGTGTTGAGCCCAATCACACTGACATTTTAATGTGTGTTAATAATGGGGGGGGTGTTAATTGTAATGAATGTATGATATTACATGATGGTGTTATGTATAACAGCAATAACAACAATTGTTTAGTCGATGGTGATGATCGTGAAGTGAATGACTCTGATGATACAGGCAATTTACATGAATTAGTATCGCCTCATTGTATTAGTGACAATAGTTGTAATAGATTAGAATGTAGGCAAAAAGATATCACATATGGGTGCACAAGTGATAACTCGATTGGGGTATGTGTTGAGTGTAAAATTATCAAACAACAAGGTTTTTATATACAATTATACTGATATGATAGTTGGTGATGTGCATTTTCAATTGTTCACTAAAGGAACTAGTTTTGTACCTAGTTTCAGATTGGATGTTTCCCAGGTTTTGATTAACATTAAGTTGTTTATGAGGAGACTAAACCTGGAATTGTATTTTCATGACAAGAAGGAGATGGATTGTGACAACTGTGATTCCAAGTTAAAAGGAAGAGTACATTTATACCACCCAGTAATAATGTGGTTTCAGTTCTGGAAAATCTCATGGAGTTTGAGGTTAGGAGGATATGTGGTAGAAAGGATACTAGTTCTGACAACCTGACCCCTACAGAGAGAAGTGTTCTTAAAGAGCTCGAATCATCGAACAATATTAGATGCATGAAACCAGATAAAGGTGGGGGGATGGTGTTGATGAACCAAATAGATTACTCGACATCTATGATGGGCCTACTTGCAGATGCAGATACTTACACAAGGGTATCGGTTAATGAAATTAACGTGGCCTATAGAAGAATTGATTTGTATTTATTGGATGCTCTATTTCAAGGTGAGATAACAGAATCAGAATTTGATTTTCTTACAGTTAGATACCCTGTTACCCCAAACATTTTTGGTATACCTAAAGTGCATAAAGGGTTGGAGCAGTTACAATTTAGGCCAATTGTATCTGCCAGGGGTTCTAAGACTGAACCCCTTGCAGCTTTTGTGGATGAAGCTTGTAAAATAGTTATTAGTGATGTAGTTCATATCATCAAGGATTCTTGGCACTGTTTGGAGAGGTTGAAGGCTTTTGGTAAGTGTACTAGGACCTTTTGTTTTTTGACAATAGATATGGTCAATTTGTTCTCGGTCATTCCGCATAGTGAAGGTATGGAAATGTTTCGGGACAGTTTATTGCTTAGTTCCAGTTTTGACAAAAGCAAAATTAATATTATTTGTGATTTGATGGAAACTGTTTTGAAAAATAATTTCATTAAATTTGAAGGTGAGTTATATCAACAGTGTTCGGGAGTAGCTATGGGTGCAAGATGTGCGCCAGCTTTCATAAATCTTGTACTATTGGCATGGGAGAGAACTTGCATTTTTCAATCCAGAGTCGGTGGACGTGTCAGTGAATAAATTCTCTTGGTTTTTCATTGTTGGTCCTGGGTTCTGGTTCCTGTTGTTGCCTTTTGTCATTTTTTGTAATTTCGCTGTGCCCTTTTGTAGGGTTGCATATTCTGTTCAATTCTTTGTGTGTGGCAGCACTGTTTTCTGGACCGCGGGATTGACGAGAACCATGGAGAATGCCCTAAAGAAACTTTCTCTTGCTGTGCAAAAACTGTTAAAAACCTATGAGAGGGACAGTGGTAAAGATGGAGATACGGCGTGTGTCAGTCCTACTGACACGCAAGTTGAATTATTTACCTTTCATTCTCCAGTCAACGATACAGACTCTATTCCACCAGGGCAAAATTATAACAGTTCAGATACTTTTGCCAATGTTGTTTCCAAAACGAGGGAAACTACGGGTTTGAGTTTGCCCGGTGTTTCGGCTGTTCGTGGAGTTCCGGATTCTGGTGTACTAGCTCCTGGGACCAATCGGAGGGAGTCTGGTGGTGCTGGTGCTGCCTCAACCAATCGGAGTCGACCTGCCAGAGGGGCCTTGTCAGGGGAAGTGCAAAGAGGAAGACGAAGCCATGATTTGCAGTCATGGTTGGAGGCTCCGGTATTTTCAGTGGATGTTAACGGCTTGGTTCGTTCTGATATGCAGTCGGCGAGTTTCTACAGCTTGGAAGAGCAGATAACAAGGTATGACAAGCTTTGTGTTAAGTATAGGGCACTCCAGCTTGACAATTTGTTTCTTGAGCAGTCCAAGGCACTTAAACAAGTGCCTAAAGGGCTCCGGTTATGGAAATTGCCGATGGGAATTGTAGAAGGCAGTGAAGCCTTCTCTGAATTGATTACCCTTTTCGACAAGGCAGGGTTGGATATGCTTGACATTATTATCAGGAACAATGTGGCTAGATTAACAGCACTGCGAGGTGAAATTTGCAGATTGCACGACACCAGTACCACAGACTTAATTTTTTTTTCAACATGAAGAAAAATTTCAAAGGGTTCTCAGGAACCTAGAAGCTTTTGTGGCCAAAAACAAGGCATTGAAACACAAAAAGTTAGCCAGGGACAGACTTGACTATCAAAATCACACTGCCTACCCCCCAGGTAACAAATTGCAATACAATCGGGTTGGTGACTCTTTTTTTCAGGGTGAGGTGGGGCAAGGTAGACCTGTCTCTGGCCATGCCAGTAATTCTGATATGGCTAAAACTGCATTGCATGATATTGGTTTTGAAGAAGAAGTTTTTGGAGCAGGCAAGGGGACCTCGCAGGTCCGAGAGACTGAGGAACAAAGACCGGAGGCCGATAAGGGTGGACAGATTTTTGGAAAGCAGTCCGAGGGGTTACCAATTGAGGAGGCTATAGTGACCTTTGTCAAATTGGACATTGATGTTAATACTGTATGTGTTGAGCCCAATCACACTGACATTTTAATGTGTGTTAATAATGGGGGGGGGTGTTAATTGTAATGAATGTATGATATTACATGATGGTGTTATGTATAACAGCAATAACAACAATTGTTTAGTCGATGGTGATGATCGTGAAGTGAATGACTCTGGTGATACAGGCAATTTACATGAATTAGTATCGCCTCATTGTATTAGTGACAATAGTTGTAATAGATTAGAATGTAGGCAAAAAGATATCACATATGGGTGCACAAGTGATAACTCGATTGGGGTATGTGTTGAGTGTAAAATTATCAAACAACAAGGTTTATTTATATACAATTATACTGATATGATAGTTGGTGATGTGCATTTTCAATTGTTCACTAAAGGAACTAGTTTTGTACCTAGTTTCAGATTGGATGTTTCGCAGGTTTTGATTAACATTAAGTTGTTTATGAGGAGACTAAACCTGGAATTGTATTTTCATGACAAGAAGGAGATGGATTGTGACAACTGTGATTCCAAGTTAAAAAGGAAGAGTACATTTATACCACCCAGTAATAATGTGGTTTCAGTTCTGGAAAATCTCATGGAGTTTGAGGTTAGGAGGATATGTGGTAGAAAGGATACTAGTTCTGACAACCTGACCCCTACAGAGAGAAGTGTTCTTAAAGAGCTCGAATCATCGAACAATATTAGATGCATGAAACCAGATAAAGGTGGGGGGATGGTGTTGATGAACCAAATAGATTACTCGACATCTATGATGGGCCTACTTGCAGATGCAGATACTTACACAAGGGTATCGGTTAATGAAATGAACGTGGCCTATAGAAGAATTGATTTGTATTTATTGGATGCTCTATTTCAAGGTGAGATAACAGAATCAGAATTTGATTTTCTTACAGTTAGATACCCTGTTACCCCAAACATTTTTGGTATACCTAAAGTGCATAAAGGGTTGGAGCAGTTACAATTTAGGCCAATTGTATCTGCCAGGGGTTCTAAGACTGAACCCCTTGCAGCTTTTGTGGATGAAGCTTGTAAAATAGTTATTAGTGATGTAGTTCATATCATCAAGGATTCTTGGCACTGTTTGGAGAGGTTGAAGGCTTTTGGTAAGTGTACTAGGAACTTTTGTTTTTTGACAATAGATGTGGTCAATTTGTTCTCGGTCATTCCGCATAGTGAAGGTATGGAAATGTTTCGGGACAGTTTATTGCTTAGTTCCAGTTTTGACAAAAGCAAAATTAATATTATTTGTGATTTGATGGAAACTGTTTTGAAAAATAATTTCATTAAATTTGAAGGTGAGTTATATCAACAGTGTTCGGGAGTAGCTATGGGTGCAAGATGTGCGCCAGCTTTCGCAAATCTTGTACTATTGGCATGGGAGAGAACTTGCATTTTTCAATCCAGAGTCGGTGGATGTGTCAGTGAATAAATTCTCTTGGTTTTTCATTGTTGGTCCTGGGTTCTGGTTCCTGTTGTTGCCTTTTGTCATTTTTTGTTATTGGAGCAGTGTGTCACATGTTTGCTATCAGTTACTCATCAGTGGAAGAAGCGTGTTATGATTTATCCTAGGTAAAGTCAGGAAACTGATGGTGTACGCCATGGATATCACTGAAGTTTCTTGCAAACCTGCTTACAGTGTGTTCGCGCCTGTGCGCGCCTGTAAGCCCGAGTAAGCATCTGTGCGCACGTGTCAGCCCGTGTGCGCATGTTGAAGAATGAGTACGCTAGTGTAAAATTGTTGAAGCCTGTGTAATGTTGTGTAAGCCAGAGTAAGCATGTATAAGCCTGTGTGCATGCGTGGAAGCGGATGTGCACTTTTCTGTGCTCTTATGCGTGGTGCTGCTCACTGTGGAAACAGACAGTGAAAAGGAAGGTAAGCAAATAGCAGTAAGTTAACCAAGGAGAACTACCACAGCTAGCAAGTGAAAACAATCAAAATGAGCATATTACACAACCAGTACAGTAGGCCAGCACAGCTCAGCACTTACAACTCCACAAACAACATTCCACCATGTTTTTCTCAGACACACTGCAACACTGTAGTATACTAACAGAAGTGAAAACTGAAAAAGCTTAACTTAGACAACATAATGTTAGGGGCTGCCATTGCTATTATACGTCAACATATGCAACATGGTGAGGGTTGTGCCAATGTGAATGCTGCTCAGCAACACACAGTGAGTAGACGGAGAAGCGTGTGCAGGCACAGGGTAACCTACCAGGGGCTACATAAGCTGGAGATAGTGGAGCGCTATAGAGTGGACAGAGACCTCCTGCAGAAGATTGTTGAGCCATGCAGGCCATGTCTCACACAAAGAACCAACAGAGGGAAACCCATCCCAGTGGAAACCAAGGTATGTGTTGCCTTAAGGATACTAGCAACAGGTACCTTCCAGAGATCAACTGCTGATATGATGTGGATTTCACAAACATCAGCATCCAGGGTACTGCACCATTTCATGAATGCCATGTCAGCACATGTCAGTGATCATGTATATATTCACAATTCCCATGAGGTATTGGGCAGCAATATGTGTCTTTTCCACACAATAGTGGAATACCCTGAGTAGTGGGTGCAATACACTGCATGCACATATGCATCAAAGCACCAGCCAGTGAGCATGGTAGGGCCTACATCAACCACAAGGGCTTCCCCTCCATCAAGTGGCGGTTTGTGTGTGATGGCCAGCCCATAATACCGAATGTGTGTGCTGGCTGCCCTGGAAGCTACAATGCTTCCCGTATGTGGCATCTGACGTAGCTGTACAAAACATTTGGCAATGGGGACAACCCTCATGGTCACCTAGTGGGGGATGGATGCTGGATGTGCAGTTCAACTGTAGCTGATGACACACATCAGAAATGCACACACACATGAACAGGAATGCCATAATGAGGCACACGCAGAAACAGAAAATGCAATTTAGCATGTGTTTGTGCTGCTCAGTTCTGGTGCCTGGACACATCTGGTGGAGCATTAAAGCACTTGTCAACTACATGTACCAGAATTGTCTGTGGCCTAGGTCATCTGTGTCACACACACACATGACAGTTTATATAGATAGTGTGAGTGACTGTTCATGTATGTGTTCTACTGCAGAACAGTTCAAACACAGCAAAGTCTGTCAATAATGGACATTCATCATAGTTGTACAACCACCTTGGTGGATATGCATGCAGACCTCTCATTGCTTATGTGATACACTGATGTACTTCAAAATACCATTGTAAATGCAAATATCAAAGGACAAATGACACAGCACTTGTCTATATGTACACATTGTTACCCATTATACATATTGAGGTCTAATACCTATGTGTTACTGTTGGTATAGTATGTGTAGTAAATGTGGATGACTAACTCATTTTAGCCTTATAGGTTTACAGCATGGGTTGGATAACACGTATCTATCTGTATGATACCCTTGTGTAGAATAACTGTGTCATGTGCAGAATGCATTGTAGGCCACAGTATGGATTTTCAGATGTGGACAGGAATATCCCTATTGTCTTTGCTTGTAACTAACATGGCTATATGTCAAACAGTAATGGTCCCAGCAATGTGTGGCGGTCAATACCAGTGCATACTGGTATAGTATACTACATGAAGGATCCACATGCTACTGTGTGTCCTACATGTGTGGGTCAATTGTGAAGATATCATATAACAATTGGTTATTCAGACTGTTGAGGTCGTGTCTACTACCATAATGCAAAACAATTACAGATAGTAACAGTATCATCCACAGTACCATGTAAAACCATATCATACACACATGTGTAGACAAGTACAATATGTGTATTATAATGCATACTGGCTACCAATAGAAACTATGAAGTGTTAGTGTGTAATACAGGGAACGTCGCCATTCCAATGTGTCCACTATACATGTACATGCAGACAGTGCACCTTCACCATGTTCACAAATAAATACATGAAAATCTGTACTACACACATCACACATGTACTGCACACTCTGAAACACATGCTGCCAATACTACACATGTCAGTCAAATGACACATAGATGGATAATACATCTTCAGAAGTAACAGTGCTGTAAACTATACTACATTGATGATCATAGCTGTAATGCATCATGCCTGCTTACATACACCTAGAAGGATATCACACTTTGTGTTAACAACATTTTAACATTAATACAGTGTTAGAAAGCCACCCTGTGCATCAGCACCATGTTAGTCTGTTCCTGCATCAATGTTACACATTACAGGAGGTGGCACAGGTGTCATCATATGCACAGGGTATGTTATTTCTTTTCCAGAGCCTGTCATTGAGCCATCTAATCAACATGTATGTATGTGTGTGTGTGTGAGGGACAACAGTTTTTGCATGGCCCAATGTTGATGCAATGTGTGTGTGTGTATGTGTTATCCCTAGCTGTTTGTTTTATGTGTGTGTGTCTGCATGTACACAGTTTCAGCATGTGTCAGCCATATACAGGAGGTTGTGGGACAGTCACAGACCATACCTGCCAGGCTGTACAGATCACCATTTCTGGCCATGGACACCCCTCCATGCATGCAACAATATTCCAGTCCTGCACCTGGCAATGTATACACATACATTCTTGGGATCTGTATCACAACCTGTGGATAAACGGGAGTCAGTAATGTTAATCTGATTTGCATAGTATTGTCATTTAATACATAGTTATATGAGCCATACTCATCCTCCAATGTAATAACCACTGCTGACTGTTGCTGAGATGTGCACACGACCATTTAAAGTTGCTGTACTATCATTGTTTTCAATGTCCCTTGTAATACCCAGCAACAAAATAACTGGTCACTACACAACTATAACCCAGGATCACTACAGCACACAGTATGTGCACTATCACAGAGCCATAGCATATTTAGATACATCCAAGGTGATCACGTACAGATAATGCAGCATATTCAATAGTGCTAATATCCACATACATATCTATATATATTACATATATATACATATATATACACACACTTGGTAGGGTTGGGATTAGAACACAGACCTAACTACCTTATCACACTACAGCATTATGCATTTACAGAACACGTGACCATGATTACTAGATCACAGCATTCACACAGGCATACATCTAGCTTGCTGACATCAGCATCAAAGGCAAAGACACCGTATGGATTCTATGGAGAGTGAATAGTGTAAAAGCAATGTACTGTTGTCATGCAGCGGGAAACACCCAAACACACACAGAGGCACACACTTGGCAGGGCTGGGAGTTGAACATACACCTAACTACCTTATCACACTACAGCATTAGGCATTTACAGAATGCGCTACCAAGATTACTGAACACAGCACTCTCAGAGGCATACTTCTAGGTGGGTGACATCATCCGCAAAGGCAAAGACGCCAATACGGAATGTATGTGGAGTGAGGCATCTAAAAGTATTACTGTGTCACCAGGTAGGTGGAAACACACACACACACTTGACAGGGCTGGGAGTCGAACATACACCTAACTACCTTATCACACTACAGCATTACACATTTACAGAATGTGCTACCGAGATTACTGAACACAGCACTCCCAGAGGCATACTTCTAGGTGGGTGACATCATCCGCAAAGGCAAATTCGCCGATAGGGAATGTATGTGGTGTGAGGCATCTAAAAGCATTACTGTGTCCCCAGGCAGCTGGAAACACACACACACTTGGCAGGACTGGGAGTCGAACATACACTTAACTACTTCATCACACTACAGCATTATGCATTTACAGAACACGCTACCAAGATTACTGAACACAGCACTCCCAGAGGCATACTTCTAGGTGGGTGACATCATCCGCAAAGGCAAAGACGCAGATATGGAATGTATGTGGTATGAGGCGTCTAAAAGCATTACTATGTCCCCAGGTAGCTGGAAACACACACACACTTGGCAGGGCTGGGAGTCGAACATACACCTAACTACCTTTTCACTACAGCATTACGCATTTACAGAATGCGCTATCAAAATTACTGAACACAGCACTCCCAGAGGCATATTTCTAGGTGTGTGACATCATCCGCAAAGGCAAGGACACTGATAGGGAATGTATAGAGAGTGAGCAGTCTGAAAGCATATTACTGTCCCAAGGTAGATGTAGACAAACACACGGCAGTGGTGTGATCGGGGCAACTAAATGTCTACGGAGCACTACAACAACACTACATAGATACGGGACGCACCACAGACAGTACACCCTTCAAGACAGTCAACCAGTGTGTTCAATGTAGGCATCCATTGTGACATCGAAAATGGACATCTGTTGCCTGGATGACCACCATCGCTATACAGGATGTCAATGGCCATGCCCATACACAGAGGCACATCACTGACACAAGTTGTCACAGGCCATGCCCACACGCTTAGTATCACACGTCCGTTTGGAATGTACTGTGTGTTCATCTACACAATGGCGTACTGGGAATGCTCACGCACTTAGCAGTTGCAAAGGGCCGTCTTGCATGCACATGGATTCTAAACATGGAAGGGCACAGTATGATATTACTGTCCCCACGTACATGAAGGCCACTCACATGTATTGACCAGTACACACTCAGGAGCCATCATAGATGTCTCAGGTGCAGATCACAGAGGTACACACCGCAGTCTACAATGTAGCCCTCAGACATCACCATGTCATTGGGCCAGCAATACACAGACATACATTAACACAACACCGTGTGACTCATGACCAGTGGACTGTACATAGGTCTACAGCAACTGTGCAGACTACACATGTACTGACAGGGTTCCATCATGTGTTATGCATTGCAATGATACCACTGTACATAACCAGGTCGGCTCTACACATATCAGGGGCCCTGGGTCTTACACAGCTGTAACAGATGACTGTCACTGTACACCAACGAACACACATGTTTGGATATGTCATACATGTAATTGCAGTGGATATGTGCATGGACCACACACACAACACATATGTACATAGCATAGCTTTTGCTATCCTCCATGCAGACAAGTGACTACAGCAATCATCCACATGCAAATGGAAGGTGGGTCCATGGCTGTTGAATGCTAACAGTACATGAGGTAGCAATGTTGACCGAGGACACATTCTCTCTGTACTAGTTACCCATGACACCCATCATATCATACAACAGTCCATGTGTTATGTATGTCAACACACATGTCCTCCATGGCTACATGACAGGCATGTAGGACCAACACACATGTACAATCTGTAGTGTGCATGCAGCTACCATGCATGTGCAGTAGCTGATGTAAGTAACTCATCTGTGCCTAACTACAACATGCAGTTGCAATGCATCCCCATCATTGACACCTGTATATGGTGACATACTTACAGTACGGTAGGATGTACATCGGTATGGATGGATGTGTGTACATAAAGTGGTGATCCACCTGTGTAGATGGATGTTTGCTGGGGACGGCTCACAGGTGTGTCACACGCCATCCTACCATTACATGTGCAAACAGTACGCTATGTTGCTGTTTCTTGACGGTGAAGACATAAAACCTACACAGCGGTCAGGTGTTACTGTACGTTACTTGACACCTGTAACACTTACATCCTCCCGTGTGCATATAGCAGCACAATTGCCGGACATAGCGTTGGTACACATAATGCGGCCAATACTGCTGCATGTCTGTCAGACGTATCATCATATAGCAGGTGTATCATTCACAGTACTGCCATGTGTGTTTGCTTGTGTGACCATATATGCCACATATGGTGGGGAATACATCTCAATTGTTACACACCCCTGTACACTGTTGTAGAGATCTGTACATACTGCAGTGTGGAAAGCATGATGTAGGCAGGTGTGGTGTGTGTATCACACACATCAGCTATCCGTATGTGTATGACATTTGTGGTCTCCACAGTGTGTGTGTGTGTGTGTGTGTGTGTGTGTGTGTGTGTGTGTGTGTGTGTGTGTGTGTGTGTGTGTGTGTGTATGTATGTATGTATGGCTGTCTGGTGCATGGAGTGAGGGTGTATGCTACCATACAGAACACACAGGATCCCTAACCCCTCATGGTGATGCAGTCTACTACCCTGTTGATGCCATAGGTCTCAGCCGTACTGGCTACCTGTGCATATTCTTTCTCTGTGTCGCATCGCGTGGGTGCACAATACTGTGAGGGTGATGACCACATAGGCAGGGGTCCTCACCTCAACACTATGGGGTGTGCATTACAGTGTTGTTGACCCCAAGAGTGTGTGCATGTTCCTGTAATGTGACAGGGTATGACTGCTACACAGTGAGGCCTCATGCTATCAGGTGGCCTCTAACATTAGCATCGGCTGGACCGCTGTGTACAACCCCTGCACCATGTCAACATACCTGTGATGTGACCTGGTATGGATGTCACATCTCTAGCCACTGTAGCCTATTAAACTGCCCACATGCATCTGGATCAGTATATGTGTGGACATCTGTGGTATGTCAGCCTTTCTAACAGTCAAGTTGAAGCTACGTATAGCATGCTGATATTGCCATACGTGCCTGTGAGTACTCCACAGTTACACATGGGAGACTGCAAACACTGCTACCTGTAGGCACATGCAAGTAGACCATAAGGAGGGAACCAGGGCATCATTACCAACATGCTGTTACTGTTGCTACCAAGACACATACTGTGAACATATAACAATACATGCTAAACCTGTACTACATGGTATGTCTGGTGCGTGTTAACAGTAGACAACTAATGTAATATACACTTCTCTCACTATTCATACACAACTAATGTTATACACACTTCTCTCACTATTCTGTTCACCCTGTGCATCAGACCATTTGAGCATGTCCCTGCACCGATGGTGTGGATTACAGGGATGCGGCACAGGCTTCATCATATGCACAGGGTGATAATGTTTGCCAGGGGCATAGGCTGCACCAATGGATGACATCATGTGTGTGGGTAAGGGCCGGTGACATGATTGGACATGTCTGTTCAGTATGCATGTGGGTGTTGTGGTGCCCTACAGATGTGTTTGCTGTGTGCGTGTATGTGTGCACACAGTTCTGCCTTTTGTGAAGCCTACACAGGGGTATTATTGACAGCTCTAGATTGTACAGACCAGGTTGTACAGCTCACTGTGTCCGACCACGGCCATGTGACTTGTGCCTGCCATGGGTTGCAAGGGCACTACCAGGCGGAGGTACAGATTGGCTACTGTCCAACGACACATGTCCACTGGAAACATGTCCCCAAATGTCCAGGGCCACGTCCACATGGCCTGCTGTGTCCTGGTGTGGACAGCGCAGCACCAGCTGCACTGCTACTGCTACCAGCACTATGGGAGCGGGCATGTGAGGTGGCATGCTCACGTTGACCTGCACTAGGTGGTGTAGCTGGTCTACGTCCACGTGGTCTACGCCTCACTCCTACCATATGTTCCAGCACAGACAGCTCACGCTCGTGGATTGCCATGCCACGGTCGAGGATTCCGACCATGTCACCCAATCGCCTCTCCAGAACATCAGCAATCTACTGTTGAGCATTTGCCAATGCCTGGATGTTGTCATTTAGGGTATGGATAGCAGCCCTCTGCAGCCTCTGCCCTTCTCTGTTCGGCTGTTCAGCATGTGCCTGTGCCACCATTACAGTCTGGAACATGTGTCTGGTGATACCAGCTGCTGCACTCTGTCCTGCAGGTGCATGTCTGCCAGAGGTCCTCCTACGAGCAGCACTGGCCGCATGTCTGTGTGGCACATCTGCTGTCATTACACTGACACCATGGTGTGGAGACACACCTTCTGTAGCCACCACACGTTCCAGTCCCATGCTAACAGACGCTGACTGTCCTTCCTCTATGGCCACTGGTGATGCGGTATGTGTTGGCAGCAGAACTGTGTGTGGGGAAGAGGGGGACATAGCCGGGATGGCAACCATTGGCACAGATTCAGCCCCTGACAACCCTGCCGGTACCTCATGCATATGTTCATCACTGCTAGTATCTGTGGGGACACTAACATCAGATGGACCGCAGGAGAGTAACGCACCTACATCACCTGTGAATGCAAAGAAAGACTAAATTACAATAGACACAGACACACACACACACACACACACACACACACACACACACACACACACACACACACACAGACACACAGACACACACACACAGACACACACAGACACACACAGACACAGACACACACACTATGCATGTGATTTGACAGATGGCATGCAGCATGCCTGTGATACAGCAGACGGCATGCAGCTCAGACATTAATAGTGTTAGTTACCATACCTTCCTGGGGTGCACACTACAGCAAGCAGGTGTCATATCAGAAGCCATGCAGTTCACACAATCATGGTAGTATGCATGCATCCCCGTGATACACCATGTGGACCAGAACAGGATAACAGTACACATGGCTGATGTGACTTTACCATGTAATCCACTGACGTGTGCATTAACATGCATACATGTCTGACACAATGGTGTCCTGACACATGTACAGCATCGTAATGGGCATCACATTGCAGTGTTGTCTGCATGCCCTACAGACAGAATGCATGTTTAGCAAATGTGCATGAGCATAGAAGGGTAGTGTGATCCGTCTACATTGCTATACAGTGTGAAGTACAGACAATGTGCCATTGCATGGCATCATGAGGTGTCTATATTGCTATACAGTGCATAATATGTACACATTGCATAGCCATAACTGCATGCATACCCATGACATAACTGTGGATTATGACCCACGATGCTGAGGTGTATACACACCAAACCATGCTGTGTCATGTGACAGGTCACTGGAGGACCTACAGTCGACACCCCTGCACAACTACTACAGAGTCTTAGCTGCCTGGCAACCATGTCCACACATAGCAGAATTGTCAATTCACCATTTCCCACATGACATTGAGATACCACACACACGAGGTGCACAGGTAACGGTGATGTCCTACAGCAGCAAGGTAAATGTACAGTATCTGTGGCCTGATGTGGTGTCAATGTCTGTGGAAGCTGTACAGGTGACTACTGTCATGCTATGACACAGTCGTGAAGTTCAACACATCTTATATGGTAGATGTCAGTGACACCTCCAGTAGCTGTACACAGGCTTTTAGGATGTCCAGTGTACCACATCAACTGTATAATCAGTCAACTAAGGCTACAATTAGACCATGTGTGGACAATGTGAAACAGGGTGTATACACATCACATCCACTGTGTGGCTACATGTCTCTGGCCATCCCCATGGCCATGCGTGCACATGTGTTGGACAAATGTGTGTGATGGCCGTCTAACACACATGTCTGTGTTGTCCCATATGACATAATACACCCATAGATGTCAGATATGTCACCATACACAGGGCTATGCAGACAACGGGGCGTATGTTTGGTATGTGGGGTATGGGTTATGGGATAGTGTGACAATATTGCTGCCAAAACACTACGTGTCTCGGACATGTCAGATGGCACATCGCAATGTGTGCACCCATTGCAGGGGCATATAACACAATGGTAACTCCTGTGGGCTGCCCATAACATAGCTCACTGTGTGGTACTGTTTGCGTACCACACATGTCGTTCCAATGTATAGTACATATGCATCCATTGTAGAACACCTCCACCGTTGTATGCACAGCTGTCCACACATGTAGCAATGACAAATACTGTGGTTTCATGTCGGTGTATCATTTCTTTTGTATATACTGCACATGGGTGGCCTGTGTGAATAATGGGTGATGTGACCTGTATATCGTGACTGGAACGAACATCAAGTGTACAAGGGTTAACTAGCCACATGGAGAATAGATCTATGCTTTAACATGCCTGATACTGATGACAGTCTCACCTGCAATGGACTCATGTCTGTGCAGCACGCCAGAGGTACCTGTATAGGGGTGACACAGCAGTATGAACATTATCCATGACTGCATGACAGCCACAGGGTGCACTGTGCATGTTAACACAGTCACCTGTACAATAGCATATAGTATGCACATGTGTGCATACACATGGTAGCATACTGTAGTATGCAGCATGTGTGTCCACATACCTTGCATATGTTGTTACATTGCATAATGTACAGTGACGCATGCAACTAAATGGGATATAATAGCCATATGTGCAGTACTGACTTACCAGGCAACTCCAGGCTCATTGGTTGGGAGACATCCACCGCCACAATGGCAGCTAGTGTTTGTGGATGCTGTTCTGAGGGTGTCCCCAGACTGGCCAGTAGCTCCTCGGTGTGTGTGAGTGGGGGCTGGGTTCGTGGCCCACCACCTGTTCCACCTTGTTCCCTGGCGATTGCAGTGGCATGCTGTTTTGCATGTCGTATCAAGTCCATGCAGTGTCTGCGCACCTGCTGGTAGGTGCGGTTATGGTCACCCACATCATTCACCCTCCTGCGAAGATCCTGCCACAGGTCGCCCTGCTGCTGGGCATGCTGTGGCACATGGCTGAACAACACCTCATAGTTCCCATGGAGGTACGGGATGAGGACATCATCCTCCTGGTGGCTGTATGCTGGCAGGCATGTACGAGGCATTATCTGTAAGACATAATGATGGTGACAGGTCACAGTTTCAGAGATGTACAGAGATACTGCTGCACATACATTTCTAGTAAATCTGGTACATCTGCACAGTTATCTTTGCAAATCATCATGACACTGACACGACTGACATGTTTGTGTCACACACATGTAACACCCATTATGTATTGGATATCATCACCATATATGTGTGTCACCTCATTACATTGTTCATACTCCATGTGAATGCTGTTTTGATGTGGGCATATCTGTTTGCCTGCACTGGTGTTCTTATCTATCTGCACATGCCTGGATGTGTCCACAGTAATGCTGTTGACCTTGAGGCTGTGTATATGTCACATATCAACACAGACACAGCCTTAATGGACTTGAGCAGTGACAATGCACACATATGCATGGAAACCTTTACATGGATGTGTTTTGCCATATACATCTACACGGCACTGTACAGCTGTTCAACATCCTGCCACGGATCGCCTGTGTTGCACATGTGATAGACATGGGACAATGGCTAGTCGGACGTCATTCGCAGGGATGGTTATCAACTATAGCATGTACGGGCAAGGTTTCCTAGCTGTATCTGACAGCCATTATGCCACCGCAAGGTGCATCAGTGCCACATTACTTATCCAGACAGTTGATACTACATCTACCATGCGGCCATCACACCATGTATGACAGGGATGACATGTGCAGCTTTGATGGACAGGGTTGCATGGTATGGCGGGAGTATGTCACATGTATGGCACAGGGATCTGTCCAGCATGTGGCGATACTAGTAGTAGGATGGTGGCTGCCCATGACGTATGTCTTTCAGATCAGGATATGGACATGTAGCATGTCCAACAGCATAGTGTAGCAAATGTCTTTATGCAAGGTAGACAGCATGCTGCATAGTGGAGGTGAGGATTGTGAAGGCTGGTATCACCCATCCACGCATGGTCAATACCCCTTAAAGGTGATATGTGATCCAATATTGGTCACCCGAGTGCTGTGTATGCCTGTCCAATGATCTCCGTGCTCATGGATAGCACCCTGTCATGACATGGGTACCTCGTATGACTACCTAAGGGGCCTGGAGATGTCACCAACTCAGGGAGGTGTACTGCACAGCACCATTCCTTACACAGTGTCCATAATGTTGACCACAGCCTAGGTGATAGTTAATGGGTACAGGGATATTCACCTAGCGGTGACAATGCTGATATCATCCATCAGAATGTGCACATGTCACACACCTCACCCACACAGCCCATTCTATATGTTGTTCACAACACTGAGACAGCTATTGCCCATAGGTCATAGCCATTCACATCCTTACATGCACAGATGCCTGACATTTGTCTGTGTGGTATGGGCTACAATGATGGTGGTGTACAACACATTAACCCTGTTTTACTGTAGCTGGCACTGGTGTGATATGCACATGTCACTTTGGCACCTTTTGTAGTTGTGATTCTGTCAACAGGCCACTGGTAGAACACACCGGTGACATACAAAGGTATATGTAGTCAAACATCCGTACTGTCATGTACATCTGTACTGCTAATATCTACATTGATAATGGTTCATGGACTTGCAGACCATACTCAGCAGGGTTATAGTGCGGTGCCACCAATTATGACTGTCGACACCACTTGTGGGTTGATATTATCCAACACCCTATCTGTATTGTATGTTCATGCTCAGCACTTGTTCAGAACTTGTGAGCACGTCATGAGCTACTGATTAATATAGCACCCATTCCACACCATTTCTCACAGGTACACTGTCTGTCCTTACATTTCCAGCTTGCTTACAGTACAACAGCTGTTGTACACACGTAACTCACATATCCTGTGAGACATGGTTGTATATACAGGCATGTCCAACTGTCACGTACCAGTGCTATTGCCTGTCTATATGATGAATATGGCATACATGTGGCAATAGAGCAATTGTCTCATGTACACAGTCAATGCTCACCTCCCAATATACGACACTACAGCCTGTGGGGGATGCACATATGCAGCCCTGCTGGGGGTAATGCTGTCACCAACCCTGACTGCACCTGACACTCATGTGGGGATGTGTAACATTTGCAACACACCCCACTCATCACATAGTTTCACAAGATCTCCACCACAGGCCACACATACGAGGACAACATGTGCAGTACCTCTCCATACTCTGTGTAGGCACCAAAGGCAGCCCCCATCACCAAACACAACAACAACAACTTATAGCCCACAGACTCATGTGTGCCCATCACATACAGCCAATAGGGTGTTATAACATACACAACACACCTGTCATAGGTGACTCTGTAGGCGGTCACACTGCTGTTCCACTCAGCGGGCTACACAAGGTGATAGTCGCTTACATCTTCCTGTCGGGTAACTGGTTCTGCAACATAACCTATGCACCCATGCCACACCTCACCAGGTACAATGTGACTGTCATTCTCCATGTTAGTGTGACTGCCCTGAGATGCAACTTCACAGACTACATGTGCAGGGACATGCAATAGCTCACCAGTCTTGTAATCCAAGCCCTGGGGAGCATTATGCATTCATCCGGACCTGATGCCACTGTACAATGACTGACTGTGTTACTTCAACAGTTGCCTATGTTTCTGCTGTCATTCCATAGGCATCTGGTATCTGTCCGCTTTGACTGACATGGTCAAACAGCACAATGCTTTGGCACAGATGACCTGCACCTGTCAGCCCTGGGAGTACAGATCACATGTAAGGCTCTTGCTGCTTCTATACTGCCTGTCTTGCACAGTTTCCAATAACATTCACCACCAGAATGGGAACTGGCAAGCA
Organism: Protopterus annectens; assembly: GCF_019279795.1. Classification (NCBI taxonomy): domain Eukaryota; kingdom Metazoa; phylum Chordata; order Ceratodontiformes; family Protopteridae; genus Protopterus; species Protopterus annectens. The sequence goes on from NC_056746.1 coordinate 1,481,903,890, forward strand.
AAACATGGGGTCATGTGACGCAATGCTTGACATCTTCATCTCTGACACACGCAGGCAAGACACTCCTTATAATGCACCACTTCAATATCTCTGCAGTGACTGGGACCTGCCTCTAGGCTCTGCAGAGCACACCTGCAATGACAGGTTATACACAGACCATACCTTTCAGGCATGTACCTGGACCAGCACACCCACGGCTGAAGTGTTCCCATATTCCACTATGTTGTACACACATCCTGGCTAATTACTTAGCACAATGCATCAGAGGTGCTCCATGTGCAACTAACTGTGTCGAAAACTGCTATACACATTGTAACAAGCTACGGATTCAACAACATACCCCATGGATACCAGACCTCATTTGTTGGTGTACTGGACAGTAGGGCTCAGACAGATACTACTGATGTGAGACTGATGCTACCCCACACTTAACTGGGATAGCCACTCATGTACCGACATATTAGGCCAACGCTGTCCGTGATTCATAACCTCCACTCGGCTGGATCAACCCATACACACCACCTCCAAGACCAACAATATCCTTGACATGGACACTACCAACATGTGACTGGTGTGCCACACCTGGGGTTATCCCTTCATTGGTGGATTCCGGACATATGCTAATCACCCTTGTTAGCCACATCCCGGCACCGCACCCTTCACGGCATACACAGTACATGAGTACTACAACACCTACTACAGACGTCTTATGACAGTGGTAGTTAACATCATGACACCCGTGCAGATGGACAATGCACATACAGACACTGACACATACCCCAGTGCACTTCATTAGAACGTACACGACTGCATGGATCATGCTATTCCACACAGTGCCATGATGGTACCCACCAGATAACAGAAGCCACTCTGGGGGTCCAGTTCCATGGACATAATTTACAACAACATGTGGAGGCTGTTGCACAGTGGTGTACAATCCCATGGGTGGGGTAGCTCACTGGTCAGCCTCGGTATGGCCACGGGATCCCTCATCACATACTCCAAAGCTAGCTACATAAACATTACTGCGACACACACCGGGGTGTACCACAAGGCATTATGGTGGTATGTCAGTAGTCAATGGCAATACCCACATCTGCTCTCACATACAACAGTTACTCAGGAACATTACAGAACCAGGTGATGTTGGCAACATGCTGGCAGATGGATTCACTGCTAACATTACACCCTCTCACTCCCTACAGGGCCACAATCCATGCAGGAACATTGCGGTGTCCCTGCAGTCACACCTACACTGTTCTAACCTGCACTCTATATGGCCTGGGACACTGGCCCCTTGTGACTGTCCAAAGTCTACGGATGTGCTGTCCACAAACCTCTGAATGACATGTCTCCCCACTAGGCCACCATATTCAGTGATAGCCTTGTATCAGACATTGTGGCCCCTGAATGGCACACAGCAACAGTTATCACACTTCACACAGGTGGCGCCACAATGCACGAGTGGGACTATTGCCCTACACACCTGACTGGACTGTTCTGCATGGCTATGGGGCACATCATCATGGATGTCATTCCCAGAGACATTGTTGGGCTCCGGTCCTTTGATGCCATCCAGGTTGAACTTGTTAGGGCCAGAGCATGGCTCCTACACCAGGTGGACTCCTTTCATACAGTTACCAGGGTAGTTGATGATGGTACGGCGGTCCACACAGCCTACATTGTCCTCTCATTGCCTTTCAGGACCGTTCTCCATTCTGGTATTGAGAACATACACATCCACCTGCACATCGAACCCTATGTCTCAGGATTTTATGCAAAGTGGCTCATGGACAGGACACATACAATGAGGGTAGCATACCATAGTACCTACTGTATTGCAGTTACACTTGGCATAACACAGTCCTCAGTCATAGAGTCCCTCATGTTCGGTATATGCTTCCCTGAGGTACAGGCTAGACAGAGAGACTTTCCCTGCCTAGCTTTACAGACCACTGCATACAGAGTGCCATGATTGCTCCACCAGCTGATACTGACTCAATCCATAAGGGTGTCACTGTGATGGATACCTGATATCAATATCATGGCCTCAAGCTGCATGACACAAGATGCATGAACATCCCCTTTGCATTACACCATTCACCCACTGACTATCACATAGGTGGTAGTCCCCTACATACATGACACATTGTACGTGTTCGTAGTACACACGTATGTCACACCCACTCCTGTGATAACCATATTGCCACTGTGATGTGGATATCCTTCTACGTGGCCACACTTATCTGTACTGGGTGCGTAGCTGGTACATAGGCACCCATTGTACCTCTGAACTCCAGACGTATACACACATTCAAGGGTACAACACCCCATTTAGGGTGTACCTTACACAACAGCTACAGTTTTACATACCACAACATTAACACGCCGTGACATTTATTGAGCTCCGACAGTTAAAGTATGCGGCTTAACTACGGACACCACGTCTGTACACATTTGCATACAACATACTCAGGGGTAACCTCTGCTGAACAGACAGGGCCCATGTCCACAACAATATTAATGGATATACTCCACATATGCGACATAAGCAAAAGCCACTGTGAGCAACATGCTCATGGATATGTGCACACACGCAACGATGAGTGGGATGTGCTTGAGGGTTACATTCCCAAACCGGACACTCACCATGCTTTGGAACATGATTCCTAGATACATCACGCAGGGACACTCAGTAGCACTGTTCATGTGATACCTCACTTGGTGGATGGGAGACACATGTACGCCCGGGATCACTGCAGTGGCTGTACTGTGCAGAGGTTCAGGTAACACATGTCTCTGCTGTTCACAGGACACTACCCTAGAGAGGTGCCACTGGTGTTAATACTGTGGTTGTGCTTACACATAGACTTTCCAGACTGCATTGTACCACACTATGAACCTGTGAAGCTATTACATGTCCTTTGTGCATGGTTACTTGAGTAGCCCTTCCATTTAGATTAGCTATCATGCTATTACAATGTCCTGTGACTACAAGCCATATGTATCCTGTTAGTGTACATTGTACATGCCAATAGACGATACCTTTGGTATGCATGATATGCCTGTTATGCTGTGTAGCTTATCCGACATATCTACCTACAATACTATACATTACACATATTTTACATAGTATCCCATAATGCAAAGCATACTTGCACAGCGGGACCACCTTAGACATGTCATTGTCGTTATATGCCCATACACATGCCTACTGTGACAGTATATCAACATATACTATCCCCTGCTATGGCACGTACTTGTTGGACATACCCTACCACTGACGGCAGGTGGTATGGAATTGTTCTGTTTCAAGCCCTCATGTAGCATCCCTTGTGGTGTCTGTGATGTTTACCTTGTGGCCCACTGCTGGACGCACAATTTCTACAAGTGTTAGTATGCTCAGCAAGACATCACTACGTAAATACCTTTTCCCACTTTATGCATTGCGGACACTTTTAATTAATGCAAACCAGGCTATACATTCACTAACATAATTAATACAAAACATGCTATACATACACTTACATACCGAGTGTTCTACATATCTTGTTATCATTCCGGACTTTCGTCTCTATCTCTCTTACACTGTTTAAACAGTTCTATGGTATGAGCATGCAGTTTGAATGTCTGGCAAGTCATCCTTATATACATCGATACCTGTAACATGTGGTTTCATGCTGCCAATTGGTGTTCCTGAGTGACTTATTACTTGCACAACAGCTGTGCAGCTACTCCATTCGCCAATTACGTGGCAACAGTGGGGTATAATTGAATTCTCCACTTGGGCATTGCCCATTTGCCCTACCTTTGGGGAGACGGCCTGTATTGTGTTCTGTTGTGTGTAATTGCAACTGCTATGTGTAGAGACACGTATAGTTTGGATCCATGTCCCCAGTGGATTGTGTGTGATGGCTTGAGTATGTGGTTCTACATGTGAGTGTACCTGTCATCCCAACCGTCTGATAATGGCCTATTGCAAACAAAACCTGTAACATTGCCGTTTGTTCCATTATACAACGGCTACAATTTTGCATGGCACTTTTAAATGTGTCTCTCACAAGGTATGTTAATGCTTCTGCAGATGTAATTGTCTGGATGTTTGTGCTGTAATTACAGTCTGTATTGCTCTAGTTTCTAGTGTGGGGGATGTAGGTGGGTGTACTTAGCATATACAGGTTTGTGGGGCTTGCATTTCTACATATTCCATATATGTGTGTGTGGGCTCCTTCCCTAATTAAAGAGCTATCAGTTAGTAGACTTATGTTACGGGATTATACATTGGGCCGTTGTTAATTGGTTTCTATATAGTATGCAGGTGAGGCTGATACTTCCATACCTCCGGAATTACAGCGATATGTAAAGAGATATTTCTAAATGACAGCTATCCTGTGTATTTCTGTCCCAGATATTTGCAGTCATTGCAGTTGTGTTGGTGACAGAACCTCTTTGGCATGGGTTGCCACCTTTTCTTATGGCCATTGTTGGACACTTGCAGAACACACATCGGTGTTTACAGGCCGACACATAGCCACGGGCAGTACACAGGATAGCACATACTTTTATCCTCAATACATACTTATTGTTGTGGGACTTTGGCTACTTATCATACTGCATGTAACATTTATGTTTTTTTACATACAAGCATAACTATTTCATAGAACTATTACATAATATATGGGACATAATAATGTCCTACAATCTCGGACAGTTGCCCTTTGTAATGTTTTATGTCAGGACACAACTGCCCAGGGAGGGGCTCTCCCTCCTAATGTGGGACAGGTGGTAACCGTATGCCTACGGCTAGCTATACCCACACCTACCGTAATGATCTACCTCCGAGTTAGCACTAACAGACACACGATGCAGACACACATTACAGTCACACGGACATGCACACAGCACCCTCAACACACACACATACACAGACTACGGCACTCACAAACACAGTTGAACACAGTACCTACGTATATGAGAGAAAACACTATACCGGGTACCACACAATAACGTCTTTATTTAAACAAAGTAAAAAGGAGAGGTGAGCGCTTTCGCAACCTTCGTTGCTTCATCAGGCAAAGAATTAACTGTTCAATTGCTTGTTTTATATCACTCTCAGTCAAAAAAATTTTTTCTAATTAGTGACATCATACAACTTTTGAAAATTTAAAGGCATATATGACAAGAATATTGTAAAATACGCATATAAAATATATATACACAAAAATGTAAAGTATGTTCATATTTATGCATATCTAATTTAAAACAGTTAAATAATCTCATTAAAAATGCATATATATAAAAGTGCATATAAATAAAAATGCATAGTATATTCATATTTATGCAAATCTAATTTAAAACAATTAAATAATCTCATAAAAATGCATATATATAATATATATATAAAAATGCATAATACAAAATATATAATAAAAGAAATATATGTATATATATATATATTTTTATTTTATGCAAAAATTAATTGTGTTGAAGGCGTCTAGCTTTAAGAAATGGAACCAGTGATGTACAACCATTTAAGCCTGGATATCTATCAGCATTGAGCTTGATAATCCATCTTTGTTCTCGGCTCTCTGTAAAATTTTCTATATCTCCTCCCCTCACATTTCTATGTATATGTTGTAAAACAAAGAACTTGAAAGAGTGTGAAGGGTCAGTGTTTAAAACATGTTGGGCAAGCGCACTAGTAGTTTTGTTATTTCTGATGTCTCTTATGTGTTCCAATATTCTATCCTTTAAGTTTCTATTTGTTTTTCCTATATAGAAGGCATGACATATTTGGCAGAAACAAAAATAAATAACATCTGTGGTTTTACAGTCTGCATATGAATGAGAGTATAGTGTAAAATTTCTAACAGGATGAATATATGGTGTAGTACTATGAATATGTGTACAAGCAGTACAAGACCTACAAGGAAAAGTACCTTTGCGTCTGGAATTATAGGTAGTTTTTTTTACATCTTTATTACACAATTGTTGTTTTAATGTTAGATTATTTCTGAAACTGAAACTAGGTGCATTACCAATGAAAGAATGTAAACAAGGAATCTCATGTAAAATGTGCCAGTGTTGTTTAATAATATTAGTATACTGATTAACATTACTAGCATACTGAAAAACCGCTCTAATGCTATTATTTTGTGTATTATTTCTCAAATTACTGCTATCTGACGTAATAGAATTAGAAGATTGAAAGTACGCTTTACATTTAGTGTCCCTGAGTGTCCAAGCATCAGAAATAGTTCTATCTATTTCATCCATATGATATCCTCTTCTTAAAAAATCAGTTTTCAATTTATTCAAAGCTAGTACTGCATCATTATCATTGTTGTGTAATCTTAATGTTCTGTATACCTGCCCCTTGAGCACATTTCTTGGAATGTGTCTAGGATGCATACTGGTTTTGTGCAGGTATGTATTTTTCTTCGTGGGTTTGTGAAAAATTTTGCTGGTAAAACCTGTCAACTCTGATTTGATTATATGTACATCTAAGAAATCAATCTCAGATGTAGAAAATTTGTATGTGAATCTCAGAAAATCAGTAGTTGTATGCAAATAGTTAATAAATAATATAAGCTCAGATATATTGCCTTTCCATAATAAAAACATCATCCACAAAACGTGTATACCATAAAAGCTGACTAATAAATGGATTCTTATCAGAAAAGACATGTGTTTGTTCCCAGAATGTAAGAGATAGATTAGCATAACTATTTGCACATGGTGTGCCCATGGCAACGCCGATCTGTTGCAGAAAGAATTGTTCTTCAAAATATACAACATTATTTTCCAGAATAATCTCTAACAAACTGCATATAAGTTGTACTTTTTATTGGTGAAGCAATTATTTCTTGTAAGAAAATTTCTAATCATATTAATGCCCCATGTATTCCGGATACTTGTAAACAATGACTCTATATCCATAGTAACAAGAGCAAAGTCATTAATATCTGATAAACTTTCAATTCTAGTATGTAATTTCTCTAGAAACATTTTGGTGTCTCTTAAAATATTTTCACATTTGTCTAAGAGCACATGCAGTGTACTTTCAACATAAATAGACAGTGGTTCTGTACACCAACCAGTGCCTGAGACTATGGGACGCATTGGTGGCAGACTTCTGTCTTTATGAACCTTTGGTAAACCATAAATCTTAGGAATAGTTGGATTCAAGACATTAAAGTATTTAAACAGTGGTTCATCTATTAAATCAGTAATTAATAAGTCAAAAATCAAAAAAGACACTTTATCAATGATGGCATTCACTGTAACTTTTGAGATTCCTCTGTATGTATCATTATTGAGCAGTAACTTATACATTTGTTGTACATACAATTGCTTATCTAAAATAACAATACCTCCACCTTTATCTGCCTGTTTAATAACGACAGAATTCAAGTTCTTTAGTTCATTCAGTGCTCTATATTCACTTGTATTTAGATTTCCATAGTAATAGTCACTCAAATTATCATCATATATCTGCCTAAAAGATGTTTCACATATATCAAGGAATCTTTGTATACTTGGGGGAGTATAAGGAATGAAAGTGCTAGGCTGTTTAAACACATTTATATTATTTGTAACATTGCTTGGGAACAAAACTTTTAGAGACAAATTCCTGCCTAATAATTTAAGGTCTTTAATCATTTCTGTAAGATTAGCCTTTCTAGCAGGTATAAATGAAAGGCCCTTATTTAAAACATTTAACTGTTCTGGTGTTAAAATGATAGAGGAAAGGTTCAAAATCAAACCTGTAGTTAAGTCCGTTTATTTATATGCACTTTTTATATATATGCATTTTAATGAGATTATTTAACTGTTTTAAATTAGATATGCATAAATATGAACATACTTTACATTTTTGTGTATATATATTTTATATGCGTATTTTACAATATTCTTGTCATATATGCCTTTAAATTTTCAAAAGTTGTATGATGTCACTAATTAGAAAACATTTTTTTGACTGAGAGTGATATAAAACAAGCAGTTGAACAGTTAATTCTTTGCCTGATGAAGCAACGAAGGTTGCGAAAGCGCTCACCTCTCCTTTTTACTTTGTTTAAATAAAGACGTTATTGTGTGGTACCCAGTATAGTGTTTTCTCTCATATACTTCTCTTTTTATATACTGGGTTTTACCTGTAAGCCGTTTTGCTTTTCGTTCACAGTACCTACGTAGACAGCAACACCGGTAGCGGTAACTAAATGTCCCTTCATATCGTCATAATATTACTCGTGGTTCTACTGTTCTGGTACTGTGTTCTTTCGGTCTTTCAGCCTCGTGGTTACGCGTGTTGGTATGTGACACATTCCATAGTTGGTGGTATCCTATTTATTTGTACCTCCAAGGTTTTATGAATGTCGTTGACCTATCTATATATTTGCAGATATCGATGAATCCGTATATATCAACATATATCACTCTATCGCCCTTTCTATCTGTATTATATATATGTGTATATATATATATATATATATATATATATATATATATATATATATATATATATACATATATTTTTTAACAAACAAAGAATCCCTGAGATATATATCACAACACCCAGCGAAAAAAGGAGCTTTATCAGTCCACTTCAGACCAAGTCACAAATGTTAAAAACAAGCCTCTACCGACAATGCAAATTTAACAGAGACTTACTGCCAAACGACACATCAACTGCAGAGAAATCCAAGTTCAAATTGCTGTGTGCCACTTGATGTCAATATTAAGAGTATGAATCCAGAGTATTAGAAAACGACACAGAAATTCCACTTGTGAATCAAATCCCAGAGTTGCTTTTCAATATCAAATATGCCAACAATACCCAGGTCCAAAGTTGTAGAAGTAAAAACTTTAATAGCATAAAACAGAGGAATGAGCGCTTTCACGGTCACACACACTGCTTCTTCAGATTCATATGATACAATGAATGCACTCCTTAAATAGTAAAAACACCTAGCACATTTGACAGCAATTAAATAATTCAATCACTTAAAAAATCTAATTGAGTTAAATTAGGTTGCATTTATCTCAGGACGTACTTATATGGTCAAAGGAAGTAATAGAGATGTTGTCTGTGTAAGCATCCAACTTTCTGTAGTCAATCCACCCCCCCCACACAAGAGTAACATACAGTCACCCAAAACAGCACAATCTCACATCCCTCAAAGAAAAAGCAATTTTAAATATTCCAAGGCATTCTCCTACTTATTGTACTAGACAACTTAAAATTGCTTACACTCTATTTAGAATGTATTTCATTCTGTATGTCATATACAGAAGCTGGTTATCTAACAAAGTTCAGTTACAATGCCACCTAGTGGAATAATAGCATTAACGCTATATCAAACATTTACTAACTATGTTGTGATATATATATATATATATATATATATATATATATATCTGACAGGGAAAGTGACAGGCAAGCTACACCTTTCATTGTGTACTTGTCAGTGTATACTGTTTCCTGGACTCCGCACGTTTGTGTCTGTACCTGTCACATTACACACCTGCCATAGGTTAGGGTTACCACCTGTCCCACTTTGCGAGGGACAGTCCCTCTTTGGGCAGTTGTGTCCTGCAAAATATTTGTAAAATGGCAAATGTCCTGAGATTTTAGGACAAACTTATTTCCTATAGTTTATGTAATAGCTGCATAAAACAGTTATTCTGTATCTGAACCACCTAAATGTTATAAGAAACAGAATAAGTAACTAAAACATTACAAGAATAAGCTTTTATCTAGGCAAAAATGTGAAGTTCTGATTTTTGTACAGGCCAGGTGTATGTGTCGGCCTGCAGAAATCTGACGTATGTCCCACACTGGTCATTTGAAAAGGTGGCAACCCTACCGTAGGTACATCTTGGCTACCATAGTGTTAAGTGATTGTATACATGATTGCGTGTTCTACTCCTGGCAGTGGTCATTTTACCCTTCAGAGCAGGCGCTATTAGTACAGGGGTGAATAATGCTGGTTTAATCACCTGTTCTGGACATCATTGACCATGATCTATGCAATATTCGGGGAAGCTTAGCCCTGTTCCGCGCATATCCGTATAGTCATATTTAAACGACGCTTACCAGCAGTGGGCAATGCATATTCCCGCTAACGTGTGCTAAACATGATCTGATGACCTGCATCTGACATGCATTACTTGTGCCTTCAGGATTACGTTACATCCCTTGCAGGACGTGGGACCAGGAACATGCACGACGGTCACTACATTTACCACTTGGCCATCTGGGATGTGTACACGTGTTATGGTGTTTTGTATGTGGAGTATACTACGGCTGTTACTCCATACTGCACTCACACGGGTAACTCTGTTAGTTTACATATTGATGAGTCCAGTTAATGGTATGTCCATGTGATGTTTACTGGATGTGCTCCGGCATTGGGTTATGTATATCACAGTGAGCCACACACGATAATGTGCTACACTTTCAAACGACCGTAGGTGGAGCATGCTGGGGTGATGAATACCTGTCATGGGTACACCCCATGCCTTGACGCAACATCCATGATTACATTATGTGGATCCCCTCATTAACGCAGCAGGGAATCCGTGCAGAGTGTATGCAGAACAGTGCTTACACACATGTGATCCCGCGATTGCCTCTGCTCCACTACGCGACAGTTGGTTACTCGATGTTGTGGCAACAGCAGACACTGTTTGCCTCGTTTGGTGTATGGTCTCTGACAATCGGGCGTGTACCTACCGATGTACCTGGGAACCTATACACACAGCACCAACATATGCTGATACATGCGCCATGTACTGTTCAGGTGTTGACATTCCATGTTCCAATAGCTGTTATGTGTACAACGTTTGAGGGCTGCCTATGTAGGATTCACACAGTGGACCACCTATACATTACAATTTACAGGTGGTCGTGTGTGTGTACCATCCATTTTACTGTGTGTGCAGGTGGAGTGGTGTGTCAGTCTGTAGGGGCCTACATTGTCAGAGTATGTGCTATACGTTCCCTCTTTGCCAAGGCGTAGGCATATTGGGCATGCCTCCGTCTGCCTACTGGGGCTGGCACAGTGTGTTCATGGTCTGAATCCCTCTGTGCCTGTGATGGCCTTGGCAATTGTGGTGGGCTATGTGGGCCTTCACCATTTTGTCCCTGCTGCAGCTATTTCCGCAGGATCATATTATGTAGCATGGCACATACTATGAAGATGTGGGCACATGTGCCTGGAGAGTACTACAAGGCTCCACCAGATGTGTCCAAGCAATGGAACCATGATTTCAGCATCCCGAACACACGCTCTATGATGATTCTGGTTTGTGCGTGTGCCTCATTATGGTGTTCTTGCATGGGTGTGTGTGCATTTCTGATGGGAGTCATCATCCATGGCTCCAGTGCATAGCCAGCATCCCCCAAAAGGTGGCCATGTGGGATGTCCCCCCTGACAAATACCTGATACAGCTGTGAGGCATGCCAGATATGGGAGTCATGGTAGCTTCCAGGGCTGCCAGCACACACATCCATGATAATGCCCTGGGCATTGCACACAACCTGGCAGTTGATGGAGTGGAATCCCTTGCGGTTTATGTAGCGCCTACCATGCTCACCGGGTGGTGACTTGATATGTATGTGCGTGCAGTCTATCGCACCCAGTACCTCCGGATTGTGTGCCACACGGTGGAAGTGACGCATATTGCTGGCCAACTCCTCCTGAGTTCGGGGGAAGTATATATGCTCATTGGCATGTGGTAACATGGCATCCAGGAACTGGTGTAGTACCCTGGATGCTGATGCCTGTGAGATCCCCATTATATCTCCAGCTGGCCTTTGAAAGGTACCTGTGGCTAGTATTCACAAGCTTACACATACCTTCGTGTCCACTGGGATGGGCTCTCCTCTGTTGTTTCTGGTTCTCAGGCGTGGCCGGCACAGCTCCACTATTTGCTGTAAGATGTCCCTGTCCACCCTGTAACACTCTACTATCTCCAGATCATGTAGCCCCTGGTAGGTTACCCATGGTCTGAACACTCTTCTCCTCCTCCGGGGCCTGCGGTGGTTGTCGGCATCATCCTCCACAACACCGTCAGTCTCTAACACATGGTGATGAATCACAGCTATGGCAGCTCCCAACATGTACATTTTAAAAGTTCCCCATGTGTTTACACCTATGGTGCAGTGTTTGGGAATACACAGGTGTGTGTCGCGTGCTTTCGCACTTTATACTATTGTGCTGTGAACACCGATGATGTCATAGGGTGTATATGTACGATCGTAGCTACAGGGTATCTTATGTGTTTTACTACAGGAACTACTATTGTGGTGCCTTTGGTGTTGAATTACATTTGGCTGTCGTGGATTACCTCTTGCCCTTCCCTTTACATTTCTGCACATTTCACCTACCATTTTCTGGCATACATCCAGCAGCCTGCTTTCATTTGTACTTTCCTAGACCTGGCTTATCTTGCGTAATGTGTTCTATTGCCGGTCTACTGTAGGTTTGCTTTACTCTGCTATGACAGTTCTCCTATCTTTGCAATCCAATGCCTCCCCTCCTTTCTTTGCAATCCAATGCCTCCCCTATTCTGTTTTGCAGGTTTCTGCAAGCAGACTTGTCAGCTGCCGTCAATTGGCTGCTGTGAGTTGATAGTTGTTAATTGCTCAGTTGTACTCCAATTACCCTATAGCGGCATTTCCTTCTTTTCTTCCCCTGACCTTCCTGTTTGTGCTATTGTTCGTGGCACGTGCATCTGCTTACCGGGTTTTGGGCACGTTTTCATCCCCGTACACATGCACTTTCGGGTACCATATGTGCTCTCAGCTAAATTATTCTATACCTACCTCCCCACCCCTGTTCTGCAGCTTTGCTTAGCAACGGCCAGGCCAGATTTGCAATGCTCCAATGTGCTTATAGCTATGGTGACACACCCCTCTGCTGATGTCATGTATCACCTCTGAGCCATTCCTCGGTGTTATAGCGCTGCGCCGTATGGTACATCCTTCATCCGGCGGGACATCTGCGATTCAGTATTATCTGCCTCATTTGCATGGCATTGACTACTAATTCATAGTTACCACGCCAAACACTGTCACAGACCCTTAGCAACCCTTGCAGCTTGGTTGTGGTGTACCATGCATACCATTGAGTATTATGGTGAAATCCTGATTTGTATTACATTGCGATTTTATGACATTTGTATATATTTTCTTTGTGTTCCAGTTTGCACACACATGCCCTGCGGTTGTACTGTGCGTTACTGTGGACATGACATTAAATGTTGTTTTTTAGGTGTTGTGCATCTTTTCTTATGCCATTGGCTGTGTATTTAGCCATTGGCATACGTTAACTTTGTAATACATGAGTCTGGTCCGCTTCCATAGCTCCGATGTTCTGTTTAGGAAAATGTAAACCGTGTTTTTTGGTTTACATTTCCGTGGGCTTACGCTACACCTGCACCACTTCATGAATCACTATATGCCTTCATTTGCATGGTGCGACACTAAGCATGGGGTGATTAGCATACCTAAGCCGAGGGCTGCGCAGTTCTGGCGTACGCCGGTAGTGCACGTGGAATTGGATCGTACCTGAATCGCTCGGTGGCCATATTTGGCATTATATCGCCTACACTATGCCTGCGCCTGGTGCAAGCTTCATGAATCCCGGTGTATGTGTCAATAACACAACCGCATTGGCTCAGAGCTGTGACACAAATCAAGAAGATACAGTTTTAATTTAATTTAACATTTGTTAACCAGGAAATAGTATCAAGACGTGGCAACATTCAAAACTGCACTGTTAAAAAGAGAAAAGAAAAGAAAAGAAAAAAAACACTGTCAGAGCAACATAGAAAGGAGATGCAGCAATGACCCCAGCAGCACCAGGTCTTCAATGTTTAGTAGTTTGCATTTATCACTCAGTCAACACACACTGAACATATTTAGGAGTTACTAAGCCTGGAAGTAGTATAAACTGCAAAAAAGTATATTTGCTGCTGTTTGGCACTCTATCACAAACAGTTTTTTTAAGCACAGATGTTACAGAACATATACTGTGGTGCAAAAGAACCTACTAGTGCACCTTTTTATTTTGCATCTAACATTTCCTGCCAGTACAGTCCCGTGCTCTTTAATTGCACTCTGCTGATGAGTGAAACTGCACTACTCCATTCTTCTGTTTCTTCTGTATTGTATATGAACAATCTCCACAGAAAAATAAGATTATTGAAGAAAAAAGCAAAAAACACACACTCACACACACACACACACACACACACACACACACACACACACACACAAACACAAAAAACAAGAAGTCGTGTTAGATAGATCACATACTTTTCTTTCAGTCTCATACATGCAAACACACACACACACACACACACACACACACACACACACACACACACACACACACACGCACACACACACAAGATAGACTCAACAATCATGCAGGAATACTTGTTTGTAATACAAACAAAAAATACTTGTAATATGAGATCCTAAAATCCAGACATCTTTAGTAGTTTTTGTCTGTCTCTGGTGAGCAATTATAGCAACTGCCAGAATGTTATGAACTTCTCTATAAGCCATGGAAGACAAGTGATAAGTCTCCTCAGACTCATGTTTACTATAACAAGTAAAAGTAAGCAAATAAGCAAAAAAAAAAAAAAAAATGAAAACACAGCCCCAAACGTATATACATAGGAATATTCCAAGAAATAGCATCTCATACTTGTTATATGTAAGTCCAATCATTTGGCTATTCAGTCTGCATTTTGGGACTCACCCTATGGGGTTCCAACATTTCAACTGGTTTCTGAATAATTATCTGCAAGACTTCACTTGCAATTAAAAAAAAAATAGAAAAGCATGCAAACTGGTTGGGGGCTTGGAGTATTTGAAATACAACTATTTTTCTTGAAAATTCAAATGCAAAGTGCTAATTTTGGATTAGGAAAGCAACATAACATATACAAAGGCATACACTGGCTCTAGGTTCTTTACTAACTGTACTTTAAATGAAACAGTTTGAAAACAGCAACATGCATGTTAATCACAGGTGAATTGAGAACTCTTGTGTCCAGATAAGCATGCTCATATGGGCTGTAGAGGGACCCAGGTTTCATGCCAAGAATGCATGAGTTAAATATCTATATGAGACAGTGTACAATTTCAGATATTTTAATCTTTTAAAATAACTTAAACCTTTACTTCCAGGGATGCATTTGGTATATTACCATTATACTCTTTCCAATTTACTCATGCTAATTTTCTTATAAGGTTTCCATGTTATTATTATTATTATTATTCCATACTCTAGTTTGGGTCTAGTATAATTTACAAACAACAATTTCATAATTTTGATTTCCTAGGTGTTATAAATCTTTTTATAGAGTCTAATGTTTTATAACTATTGTTGTCCAATTAATTGGCATGAGAAAAACTCAAAATTGGATCAATCCATATGCCAGTGTCCTTCCATGAATCTACAATATTAATTACTGTGTACTGCATTAAATATTCACCTTACAATCATCTCACAGATCTTATGCATTTAGTTTTTGAAGCATTTATTAGCTTATTATTCGTCTTATTCCCAGCTGGACAATGTAGTCAAGTTCTTTTGCAGGCATGTCCTATCCAGGACCATAACAGATGTAATCAGTTTTTCATTTTCAAGTCATCTGCATACAGACAGTAGAACACCTCAGATAAAAAGAATAAATCAGAAAGATAAAACCAAAACAAGAATGAACTAGGACAGAGTCCAGTAGGACTCTCTGACTGTAACCTAGAATTTCAACTGCCTAAATACTGTAGAATATTGTCATGTCCTATTTGTAAGCCATGCAGCTATCCATCTTTTCAAGATTACATGAGCACCTAATTGTTAGACTTTATTTTTATTTTACATTTGTAAACAGGGATAGTCCCACTGGATTCATGTCCATTTTCAGCAGAGGCCGAGGGAGAAAAGCTCCAAAAGGACATTCAACAAACTGTTACATTTTTATAGTTTAAAACATAAAACAAAACACAAATAAAAGGATTTTTACACAGACGTAAACAAACACAACAAACAGATATACACAAACAAATTATTACATTTACTCAGGTGGAAAATTCTAGACAGTGTTTTTAAGAATGATAGGGTATTGAGTGCCTAGTAGGCTAACCTGGTAGTAGATCCAAGGAGATCATAGGATTTATAAGTTAAGAAACAATAAAGTGTAGGCAGAAGTCCTCCATGTGCACACGAGTGATGGTTAGAGTTAGTCTGAATTAGTACAAGGACATAGCCATCGTTTTATAAAGTACTGAATCAGACTTTTCTTGAATTGAGGTAGAGAGAGTTCAGATGTAAGATTAGCAGGAAGAGAATTCCAAGTTCTGCCAACAGAGTTAGCAAATAGAGATTTACCAGCTGTGTTGTTGGATTTGAAAGTTTAAACTAGTAGTCTTTCAGATGAATGAAGTGCGCTAAGGTTACTGTAGGGGTGATGAGGTTTTTAAGTACGGATGTATTATCTGGTTGATACAGGATCTTGTGTGCAACTATTAGTTGGTTAACCGGAAGTAGGTTAGGCAGTTCAAGCCATCCTAGTAGATTTAGGTTATGACATTGATGAGTTCTGTAGGCTGCATCGGTAGCAAATCTAGCAATGTGATTGTAGCTGCTAGAAGGTTCATTAAGGTCAGTTTTGCTGAGGTTTGTAAATAGAGGGAAAGCATAGAGGAGGGTGGAGAGTAGCTGTGTACGAGCAATTACAGTTCTGGCTAACGGCGTTAGGAAGGGCTTGATCCTATATAGTGAGCCAAGTTTTTTATTAACTGTTTTAATAGTTTTATTGATATGCAGATCAAACTTAAGGTTATTATCTAGTATAACTCCTAACAGTTTGGTTGAGGAATCTGGAGAAATAATGGTACCATTGTTGGATTTTAATGTAAAGGTCATTGGGACAGACCTTAGAGTGGGGGAGAAAAGCAGCAGTTTGTTTTTATTAGGATTTAACATGAGATGACGGTTAAGGAGCCAATTTTCAACTGTGTTAAAAGTATTTTGGGATAGAATCTGCAACTCTCTAGGTGAAGTGTCGGAGCATACTAAAGTGGAGTCATCCGCATATTGAATGCATGTTGCATTTGGGATGACCTTATACAAATCATTGATGAAAATGGAAAATAATAGTGGACCTAGTATGGAGGCTTGGGGTACTCCGAGGGTGATGAGTAAAAAGGTGGATAGTTTGCTCTGCCATACGACAGCCTGTTGTCTACCACTGAGATATGATTGAAACCACTGGATGGTCTGGTCCTCTAGGGAGATGGATTTCAAAGTGTTTATGAGTATTTGTTGGTTTACCATATCAAAGGCTTTTGAAGGATCAAGAAAGATAGCAGAGGAAAGTTTATTATTGTTTCAGTGCTGGTTAATGATGTTAGAGAAGGAGAGGAGGGCTGAGGTTGTAATATGGAATGGTCTAAAGCCATGTTGGGTGTTGGCTAGAAGATTATTATAGATAAGATAGTTCAGGAGTTGATTGTGGATGCATTTTTTCCATAATTTTAGCCAAGGGTGACAGAATAGCTATGAGTCTATAGTTTGAAAATTCAGTAGAACTGCCCCCTTTATGGAGTGGGATGACATGGGATATCTTCCAGATGGAGGGAATGGACTCTTCAGTTATAGTTCTATTGATCAGGATAGTAATGGGGTATGCTATGGCATCTGCAGCTTTTTGTAGATATTCTGCAGGGAGGAGATTAGCTGACAGGGTGGTAGGCTTTAGTTTTTTAAGTAATTTTCAGACCAAAGATGTGCAAATTGGCTTGAAGTTAAAGGGGAGTTAGGCGCAGGGTGTAGTGGCCAGAGAATATGGGCATCCAGGGGATAATTGGTTAGCTAGGTTCTGGATGTTTGTTGTAAAGAAGCTGTTAAACGTATTGGCAATTTCTGTGGGGGGGTTTTGGTTAGAATACAAGGGGGTAGGAGGGGAGGACTGTCCTGGACTAAGGAGTTTGTTTATACCTATCCAAACCTTTTGTGGCTTGTTTTGGTGTTTCTCTTGTAGATGACAGTAATAGTTTTTCTTGTCTAATGTGGTGGATTTTTTGTTTCATTTCTTAGCTGTCTGTATTTAAGTTGATCTATGTTTTTTTGTGGTCCTCAAAGTGGCCCAAGCCCTATTTCTAAGTACCATTTTATGTCTGGTTTCTTTTGAGAGTCAAAGAGCAACTTTTGTTTTAGTTCTAATAGTCCGTGCTGGTGCATGGGTGTCAAGAATGGATAGGAATTTGGTATTAAAGTAATTTACTGCTTCTTCAAGTGGTAATTGTTTCAGAACTAACCAATTACAACATTTGAGTTCATTTTGGAAATTTGTGCAGTTGAAATTCTTATTGTTCCTTATTGTTTTTAAAATGGACTGGTTATGGATATCAGCCTTTTGCCTGATTAAATAGGTGAGGAGGTGATCACTTACATCATCAGGCAGGGTCCCACTCTTGTATTTGAGGGGATGGGTATTAACAAGAATCCAATCCAGAATACTTGCTTTATTGTTGGGTTTACTGATCCTAGTGGGGGAGGATATGACCTGTGAAAATCCATAAAGGTTTATGTGGTGAGTGGGGGTTTCTGAGGAACACATGTTCCAGTCTATGTTGAAGTCCCCAAGTACAATGTTTCTTGGGGGTAATTGCTGGATAACCAATGTAAGATATCTTCAAGGGTATTTATGTTATTGCCTGGGGGAATATACACACAGACAAGTTGTATACATTTGTTCTTATTAATGTGGAGCTTAGTGATAAGAATTTTAGCACTGTCAAACAGGGATGTTTGCAGGGCGTTATTGGACACTTCAAGCATGGATTTGTACAGAACAGCTACCCCACCTCAATTTCTAGTGGCTTTGTCAAGCCTTAGTGGTATAACTTCTTTATCTGAAGTAGAAGGTTTTAGCCAGGTTTCAGTAAGACATTGTATGTCTGGGGAAAGACCCTCTAAGAGGGCATGTAGGTTTTGAATCTTATTGTTTACACTTCTGATATTTAGGCGACTGATCAAGAGTGTGTTTGGGGGGTTTGTCTAAGATTTGTGCAGTAGTGGGACAGTTAGTAAAGAACCTAGAGCCAGTGGATGAGGATGGGCCAGGATTTGGGTGGATATCTCCATCCATTGTAAAGTTGCATTGTAATCTGATTGTGAACTTCCAGATTTTAAATAATAGACTTTGGTATCTTTTGGTTTTAGGGTTAGCATATCTTGTTCTAATAGGATGCTGATACCTAGTAAGTAAGGAGTTAGATGGGAGGGGGAGTATTAAGTGTTCAAGCTTGTGTGGAGCTATAAAAGTGGAGGTTTGGCTTTTTGGGAAGTGGAAACCTGGGTATGTATTATATTCATAGACAGTAAGAAGATATGGGACAAGCAGAAAGGGTAGCAGAGAGTACAGTGGTAGTATCTTAAGTGGTTTCATTGCAAGTAACATTGGGATTATTGAGGTTGACTTGTCCCCAGTTTAAACTTTTTAACATAGGATAGAAAGGTTAAGTACTGGAGAGCCTATTGATGACTTGGATATAGCTGATTGGTTGAGGAAAGAGGGTTTGTGGTTGTAGCACTATATATTTAGCACCACTGGGGGTGGGTGGAATTTGGGGGCAGGGTGAGGTGCAGACCAAGCCCGAGTGCAGCGAGGGCAAGCTGAGCAGTGCCAAACCAGACCATGAGGTAGTAAGGTTCTGTGTATACTGCGTGAGTGCACTGGAGCTAAATGTAGGTTCTTTCTTACTTTCTATTAGGTTTCTCTCCTCCTTTTTATAACAATTTGTCTAAAGAGTTTTGTTTGTTACATTTTATAGTTTTATGGCTATGACAGTAAATTTCAGTTTTATGCCCTGGTAAGACACTTAGCATTCAAGAGCTCACACTTAAAGCATTAAGCTTTCTTGAGCGGTTTTCCACCGATGTACTCTTTAATGAGTAATAAGGGACTTAGTAAGCCAAATCAGGTAATAAATGTTTTGTAAGATATTGATTGGAATGGAGCTATTAGTGCTTCAGACCCAGTCTGGCTTTGTAAAATCCAAAATGGTGCCTGCCACAGGTAATATTTATTAACTTTGGGATCGGTTTAAGGTAATAAACAGGACAGGGGGAGGGGGAAACAAGAGTGTGGGCTGGGAGTTCTTTTGTACTGCTGTTAATGAGCCAAGATCCTCTTTATTGATCAATGTGTATGATCATATTGAAGCCTGATGATATTTCTGTGTTAATAACATCATAACACTTTTTTGTACTTATAACTGTTACATTATTTTAGAACATTATGTTACAGGCAGTTATAGATCTCTACTCAATTTATACATACTGATATGTGGTTCAAAGTTCCATTTTTCTAATTCTTAGAAGAGATTAAACAAAAAGATTGTCTCCAATATTTTTTTCACAGTAAGAAAGTAGACTTATGGGTCTGTATAAGTCTGGGTTTGTCCTATTCCCCGTTCCTTTAATGATGCGTTTCACAAGTGCATGTCTTGAGGAATCACCCCATACATTAAAAAAAATAATAAATAACAGATGTAGTGGTATTGTGATTTCACAATGAAGTGTTTTCAAGTCATTGTTACTAATTTTGTCACACACACACTCATCTTTTACTATAGTCCACATTACTTAGTAATTTTTTTCAACATAGTCTATTTTACTCCTACCACATCTTATACATATATAAATGGTTTCCTTTTATGCTTAATGTCTTTATATACTTTTTTCTCAACTATTTCCTGATCTTGTTACTCATTATATGGTTGCCTTTCCACTGTATTAATTTCATTTTCAAAAATACATACTTTGACCTCATTTCCATTTCTTGTATTTTTTATCATTTGTCATAAGTATCTTGTGGAAATATAATCTCATGACCCTCTTTACTTAGATCTATCTGTTATTAATTTTCTTTTTCATCCAGTTTCTATTTCAAAACTTGCCACATTCCTTCTGCTATCTTTATTCCAAATGTCCCACTCCAATTAGTTTTGTATAGTGACTGTTTTACTTCCACATAGTAGGTTCTTGATCTACTGTGTATTGTTTTACAGATCACTTTGGCAGACTTATTTGGAAATAGTTTAACCTTTATAATCCCATGATTTCTGTATATCAAAGGGCATAGAATTTGAAGTAATAATCATCTCCATAGGAACACAAATATCCAGTATGTTATTTTCCTTGCTAGGTTTGTTTACCACAAAACAATTAATGTTCAATCTTCAATTCAGTAGAAAACATTTTATCAACACTTAAATTGCCAAAAAGGTTCCCTTGTCTCAGCCTTATTCTTAAAAGACCCACCTCTTAAATAAAGTGAAACATGTTCCAGGATGGTAAAATAAAATGTCCTACAACATGGATTATCATGTCAAGACTAATAATTTCAATGGTGTTACAAGTAGAAAGTTAACTGATGGAAATACTTGTAATACTGTTGGTATTATTTATCTTGCCCTATGTTCATCTTGTGATGCCTTTTATGTAGGTATGTCAGATAGAAAATTTAGTAAACAGATAATGCCACACTGAATAACAATGTCAGTTACACCATTTTAAACATCTATCTGATAATGTTTATTTGCTAACTGAAGACTGAAAATCAATCATTTAATGTTATAAAATATATATAGTTTCATATGTTTTGTACTTTTTAGACTAATTTGCATTTAATGTTTCAATTCATTATTTAAATCTGGTCATGTGATTTCATGTTTATCAGATGCTACCCTATTTAAGTGTTGAGACATTTGCTGGTATTCATAGTCATGTGTGCAAATGTGGTAGTGATATTTGTGATGTTTGTGAATGAGCGTTGTTAAGGCAAGATTCACTGAGGCCATTTACATTAATGTGCAATACCTTAAGTATAATTAGATGTAACTGAGAAATTTTGAAAGCGGAATGTGTTAATGAAATGTTGTTGTGATTCATAGTCCAATATGCAAGCCATATGTACATCCATTGTTAAAAGTGTTGCTGTGCATCCACTATCTGTTTTGCAATCCACAAACTTGTCCACAGGAATCCCTTCAGTAGTTTGCCCAAGTATGCCCAAACAGTAAAAAGACACCAAAATGAATTATTTTCCCATGTGATCCCTTCAGTAATTTGCCCCGATATGCACAAGTACAGTATGGTTAGTGCAGAGGAGTAAACCTTTGAATTGTCAGTGAGTTGTTTCCAGTGCCCAGGGTACAGAATTTGATTCCTTGCACCTTAATTTGCCTATTGTGTGACTTTGAGCAAGTCTAGGACAGTGTTCCTGGGTCACCCGGTACTTTGTCAAGCATGGTTACTTGGTTAACCTCATCAACAATCCCATTTGTCAACATGCTGTAAGGGTGCTGTGTCAACTGTCATTATCTTTCTGGCTTCAATGCCACTCTTCTGCTTTCTTCACTGGTCATTCCTGACTGTCACAGGTCTTATGACAAACAATCCACACATCCATCTCTTTTCTGGACTCCTGTCATTTCATCTCTCCTTCTCCTTATCTCTCCAAAGTCTTTGCCATCATATAGCACATGTGCTGGAACCACAATAATCTTCTCTTTCTTACCTTCTCTGCAATTGGTCCTACTTTTGCTTCTGTCCTCATTTATCCATCCGTCCCACAGACTACACCCTACCACCCAACACAGACACTTTATCCATCACCTGTAGCTTCCTCAGCTACTCTGCCTTCACTTTCCAAGTTTCTATACCATAGAGTAGCACTAGTTGCACCACTGTTTTGTACATCTTACTTTTCATCTTCTTTGGCATTCTTCTGTCATCCACTACCCTGACACTCTGTGCTAGTTGGCTGCACTCTCTCTGATTCTAGCTTTGACCTCCTCATTCAGACTTCTCTTCTCTTTCACTGGCCCTCTCAAATACTTGAAGCTGTTAACTTGTTCCACTACTTCCAGTACTATTTCAGTTTTTAGTTTCTTCTTATTTCCCCTATTTGCTGTTATGACACTAGTCTTGTCTGTACTCAGTTTCATTCATTTTGCCTTCAGTTTTGCATTCCACTCCCCTAACATTTGCTGAAGTTCTTGTTCAGAGAGAGCTTGTAATGTCACATTGTCTGCATAAAACATCTTTGTTGATTTGTCCCCTCTGACCTGTTAACTGAGTAGTCCATCACCAGTATGAACAGCAGTGGGCTCAGAGCTGAGCACTGATGCACAAACACTCCCACCAGGACCTCCTCAGTGAGCCCAAACACTGTTTGTACTTGTGCCATTGGGTCCTCATACATAACCTGCACTAATTCTACTCATATTTCAGGGACTTAAATCCATCGCAGGACTGCCCAAATCAGCTTTCTTGAGAACTTGCCATATGCTTTCTACACATCAAGAAATGCTCAGTTAGACACTTTCTTCATCTGGAGTTTCTTCTTAATTACCTGACTCACTTCAAGCAACTGGTCAGTTCAGTTGTGCTGCATCCTGATCTCAGTCTGAACTGCTCATCTTTCTACATAATTTCTTCTACTCTGCATATTCATTTGTCAATCACCCTCATGCAGTCTGACAGGAGTTTGATGCCTTGCTACTGTCCACAGTTGTAAATGCCACTTTTGCTCATGAACACTGGCACTAGAATGCTTATTCTTCACTCACCTGCAATACACCATTACTTCATACTGGTATGAGTGCCTTCCAGAGCCATTTCTCCCCTGACTCACCCAGCAGCTTGTTCTTATCTACCATGACCTCATCTGAACCTACTGCTTTCCCTGACTTCATTTTCCTTAGCACTGTTTGTACTTCTCCTGAGGGGGGGTGGGTTCTTTCATCATAGGCTGTATCTGGAGCAGTTCAGGCTCTCTGGGATTTTCTTCATTCTGAAGCTTCTGGAAATTCCCCTTCCATCTGCCTTTGATGTGCTGTGGAATGGTAATCAAGTTGTTGCCAGCATCCCTTATGAAGGATGTCTGATGACTGTCTTCTTTAATTTCTACCATAACGCCCTTTCTTTACTAGGAGTAAATCTGCCTGAGTTGCATGTTACCCACTCATGCATGAGATTCTGTGACTGTCACTCTTGCTGACCCATGAGTTAGCTACCATCAAGCTGTTTGTATTACAGAGTCTAGGATGACCTCTCCTTCCTTATTCCTGTTGCTCAACCATTTGGCTCCAGTCAGTCCTTATATCCTGTTATGTCTATCCTGATATGAACATTCTGGTCCCTCATTATCAACACCTACTCATGTTGCCATGATTTATTTAGTAAGTCCTGCATCTGATGCCTAAGTGTAGTTTTTCCTTATTATCACAACCCTGCTATGGAGCATAAGCTGAGATTATGAATATTGCCCAATCTTACTGTCTGAAGTCTGATTGCATGAGTATATCACTAACACAAATAACATCCCTCACTGTCTTTGAAGACTGTCTGTCTCCACATTTCCCACTCCATTTCTAGTGTGCCCTCACCCTGAATATTAGACTCTGGGTCCAAAGCCAAATGGCTTTACTGAACTGCACTTCTCCTGGATACATGTTCAGCTTCCACCTTACCATCATGTCATCTACTTTCACTCTATGTTATATCAGTGAACCTATACTGAGTGTAGAAATTCTTAGCTTAGGATTTACAAGTTGATTGGTTTTAGATCCAGATTTCACTCAACAGTGCTGTTCCAGGTAACCAAAGGTGGGTAACTGGGCACTAGCTAGCCAGATGTTTATTGACCCGGGGCTACTGGGTTTTATGGTCATCAATACATATGGTATTGAAATAGGTATGTTATGGGCTTTTAATATATAAACAAGATAGTATTTAAAATTGTTTCTTTGGGGTCATTTGCTGCCTCCACCATTATTTTTGGCTGTGCTCATAATTCTTGAGCAAAGAAGTAGAGAGGATTCTCTGTCTGGTCCTAAGATTTGTGGCTTTCTGGCAAATCCTTATGGTTTGTGGCCACTAAATATGATAGGCATGTGAGTTTCCGAATTTGTATCCTACAGAAAATTCTTGCTAATGGAAAGCTTGTTCTAGTAACTTTCTAAGAATCCACTTCTTGGTCATTATTTATCTTTTTTTTTCATTCATTTGATTGCAAGTGAACACTCGTTTGTGCACAGTCATTTAAGGGGCTGTAACTGATAGTCACACACACGTGTGTGTGTTTGTGTGTGTGTGTGTGTGTGTGGATGGAATCTATTGAAGTACACAGGGGCATCATATAAGCCCTGCTCTTTGGATATGATCCTTGGATTCCTCATTTTGTTAACTGCTGAGTGTTTTATGTAGCTGCAAGTAAACTGTGCAGCATGAAGTCCACCACATTAATGTTAACATTGTAGCCATAAATACATTTTTAATTTAGCTTGTTTTATTTTTTTTTTTCCTGGTATGCATGTGTGAAATGCAATGAACTGTGTTAAAACAGTTTGTCTGACACTTAGTGGAGAGGAATAAGGCGAAAAGCTGTTAATGAACTGCTTCCAGTAGTGCAGGGTTTGATTCCCATAACATTTATTTGTCTAATTTATGCCTTTGACCAAGTCATTTCACCAGACATATTTATTGGACAGCTGTTGAAAAGGGACAGTTGGAGCCACTGAGCTGTCTCAGGCTGTTAGCAAACGCATTACATCTTTGCCTTTTGAATTCCCGCACCTTTCACTTAGCCACTAATTAGAGCTTCACTGTATGCTATTTAACTATTAATCAACACTTTTTGTAGTTTAATTGGAAGCCTGATCCATTCTCAATAAATTTAAACTTCGAGGGAAGAGAAGTTTACTGGTGCTCTGTCTGTTTTCAGTGTGAGTGTTATGTTTATTTAGCAAATGGTTGTCTCTGTTTTGACTAATAAATTTGAAACATAAGGTTTAAATTAAACTCAAATTTCTGTGTTCAATATAAAAGCAAGACAAAAGGTAGTAAGCACACTGGCAGATTTAATTAATGTTTAATGGTAAGTGGGGAGACACAGCCAGGTAATATGATACTGGCATGGCCGAGGGGTGTCATTACCCTTCCTAGTGTTCACATCTGATCATGATGTGGCTCTATGTACATTTTCAGTAGTGAGTTTACAAAGCAGGTGGACTTTGCCTTGTCTCAGAGTCTTTAGTAGTATTAACTGTTGTCATTTTTAACATTCACTGTCCTGAGTTATTTTGTCTGATTAATGCTATTGTGGCATGATCCATCACTTCCACGTTTGTCTGAAATGCATTACCAGGACTTTAAGAATCAATCTGCAATAAATGTAAGGCAGCATAAAATGTATAGTGCAACTTTAATGTACTCATTTTTGCTGAAGTTTTCCATTACTTCTCAACAATAACAATATCCTGGTGTAATATACAACATTGTGGTGAGATACCTCAGTTTGTCTGGGGGAAGGAATCTATGTTGACCTTGATTAGCCTTTTACTTTTCTATCAAAAGACAGAGTTGCTTCCTTTACTACAACCTACCATAATTTGCAGGTTTGAGGGTACCGCAAGTGGCATGTAATACTAATTTCTTCAATGTGTACACATGTGAACTCAGTTCACCTCAAAACTGTAGCTCATTTTACTTGGTGCTTAGACTGAACTCAAGTATCACAGTGAACCCAAGGCACTGAAAAGATGAACTTACAAGAACCTCATTTATTATACTAGACTGTACTAAAATTTACAAATTTGAAATAATGCCATTTTTTGCATGGGTCATAATTCCCTGCATTTTCTAAAGTAATACTATAACAACTAAGTTTAGATTTATAAGCTACAGTTTCTTCTGGCACTTGTCTTTATGAGTTGTTTCCGTTTTTTCCTACCATGATTTTAAGGACACAGTCTTTAGACAGCAAGAACCTTTGAAGTCATAATAATTGTCATTCCACAGCTTGGTAGTTTTCTTCAATTGCTCACTCATCAGATCTATTTACACAGCATATTACTGTAGCATTCTAGCACAGCAGGACCAGGAACACATCTGGAGTTCCTGTAGCTGGGATGGGAATGTGATGTCAAGGCCTTTATGTCAACAGTCATAATGCCATAAAAGGGCAAGTGTCCCTGCAATCCCTGATGTGGATGGCAACCCTCCACCCACACCCACACTCCAAACTTATATTATACTAACTCTGAGACTGCCACACTTTGGAGAAAAGGGAATATTCCCAAAAATAGCCATCTTGGGCTTAATATATGTAAGTCTGTTTTTTCGGCCATTCAGTCTCAGCATTACAGGAATTGCTAAAATGGGTCCTGGCATTTCAAACGGTTGCTGAAGTCAAACAAAATTAAAGGCTACATGGATTCTTTTTTCATCTTTTTTCCCTTTTCTGGCTTCATTTTTTGAAGATGTATACACTACATACTCTGTACTACCACTACTCAGTAAAAAGGAAAGCTGCAGTTAGGATACTATTTTCACTTCATGTCTCTATCTTTCATGTCTCACCTTGAATTCTAAGCTTGAATCAGAAGGAAACCCCATTTGATAGCAGTATATGGCTTATGAGACTGAAAGTGAAATTATATGTAATGTTTGTGCATTATAGAGCTGCGAGTTTTGATACTAAGACTTTCTTTTTTTTTTTTCTCCTTTCTCTTTATGACTTCCACCACTAATTGTCCTAAGGCCCTGAAACTAGTACATTCATTTTCTCTTCCCAGTGATTAGACGCATCATGAGGTAAATATGTCCTGTGCATGTGTAAGGAAGCCATCATTCTATTAAGGGTTTAGTTGCTGACATGGAAGAGAAGGCCGAGGGGAAGACAAAGGAGTCATACAGCACCAAAAGCTGCTTTTTTGCCCTTTGATTCCTTAGGGATTGTTTGCTTCATGCTTCTGTGCATGATAATGCTTGGAATATCGGGTCTGTATTATATTCTCGAAAGCTGACAATGTCGAATCTGACATTGTTGGCATGAGAATATCATACACTCAGAATCTTGAGCCTGTAAACGGAAATCTCCGTAAGGGGAGATTTCCATTTACTGCAATGTAGTGTGGTCTCGGAGTTGGTATATTTAAGTAGCAGGGGCTGTGGGGGGTGCAGGGAGGCTTGCCTCCCTGCTTAAACCTGTTAGGGTAAAAATTTAAAGTTTTGATTTTTTTTTCATTTTCGAAGTTACAGAACTTCGACAATATGGTGTCGACCATATTGTATTCGATGTTCCGTAACTTCGGTGTTATAATATAGACCTGGAATATCTTCATACCATCTATGTACCCTGTAAGACAGTCATGAGGTACTGTGACTTTCTTATGATAAGCATCAGCTGTAAGACCACTCATATCTCCCTTATATGGTTGAGTCTCTGACAGCAAAACTGCTAGTTTCACTCCATTTATTGGGAGTGAAACTAAGTATGATATCTGTCCCTCCATGATTGCTATTGGAGGTAATGTTCTTGCATTCTAAAACAGACCAGGTTTCCAAACAAGTAACAGACCCGGTACTGATAAATCCACTGAACTGGAGATATGGAATATGTGAGAAAATGCTGCAGTGTAAATGTGTGGCAGTGTAAATAAAACAGTCAAAGGGGACTCCACTGACTCATAAAACCCATTTGAGAGACTGCTCAGTCTAAAATGTGTGGAACATAACTTGTAGAAAGAGTAATTGATTTATTATTTCTTATTAGAAACCATCTATGCTTAAACCAGTGATTCAAAATAATGATTCTGAATAAATTTTCATCGCTTGAACTTATAGAATCACTTTATTACATCTCCCAATGGATATGTTAGCAAGATATGCAAATATTCGATTAAAGTAGGTAGGACATTTTCTGTCTGAAAAAGATAACCTGCTTTTGCTATGTGCAGCTGTCGTGAACACAAATCATACTCAGCTGTACAGAATGTTCCTGTGACTTTGAAGTTCAAGATGTAAGAAATTCAAAATGCAATTAGAATTTCTTCTGTTAGACTTTATTATTATTATTATTATTATTATTATTATTATTATTAATGATATTGTTAGCTTGCAATACTGCAGAGGAATAAGTAACATTTCCAAACAAGAGATAATTTACATTGTAATAGCTTGGTATGATACTGTAGCTCTGGAATAAACTTTTATCTTGAATTCCTTTCAAATGTTCTGGAAAACATTTTCCTGTGTCAGGTGGGAAGTAAGGTAACTGGCTGGTGTACTCCATACTGTTTGGAAATATTTACTATATGACATTATTTCAGTGCAGGCATTTACCATAATGACATTTTTAGCTTCTTGCATGCTGTTACATGGAATAGTTTTGAGAAATGATGACCGCAAATCAATGACATTGAAATGTGCTATCTTTTCCCTTAGTAGACATATACATGCTGCTATATTTCTCCTTTTTGGAGGGATCAGATATCAGACTTGCAATACTTTCAGTGCTGTGCTTTCATGTTTCCCCATTTAGTAAAGAAAATGTGGGCATCATCGGCTTAGAATACACTGACATCTAGTGGTATGTGCAACCAATGAAACCAAAACGTATACTTGGTTTTAATACTGATGGACACTTATATGGCCCTGATATTTAAAAATGAAAAAAGTAAAGTTAATTTTATAAAATTACAATGTAGCACTAGATTCCTTAGCTTAATATACTACATATACTCTTATATATGGTGTTTTGCTACCTTACTTTTAAATACACTGTTGATGCAGAAATATCCAAAAAGGTTAAGCAGCCCTTGAGAAACATGATTGCAGACAACCTGAGTAATAAAAGCCTGCGTGCACATAGGTTAGCTTCTCTAATATTTTTAGTTTAAATGAGAACATTACTAGATGTATTCAATATACACCACAGTAGAGCAGTGATCATAGTCTGATGTGTTGTTTAGATTCTGTTTTATCTTTTAACAATGACTGAAAAGATAAAAGATTCGTTGTCCATGGCACCAAAGTTTTTGCTTTGCCTTTGTGTCACAAATATTAATACAAAAATAAACAAAAGTCAGGCATACGAAACCTGTGATGCATACTGAGGCAAACATGATCTTATACTTTAATATGAAAAAGACACACATATTTTCCATTCTTTGAAAGTTAGAAATTAGAGATAGCTAAGGATTTTTTTAAGTCAAATTATCAAATATAAGTCATGCTATGTGGCTGTGCATTACCATATTAATAATGCTTTTTCATTTTTCTGGCAACAGCATATTCCAGATTTCAGGCCTGTCAAAAAAGGTTGTAAATGGGCAGACATACATGGACAATTTGTTCCTCACACTGAACTTATATTAATTTATGCTTGCACTGCTGTCTTAAGTATGTTGACTCTCAGTGAATGAATTAACCCCACTACTGTCCTTCACTTACTTTTTTTCCATGTTTCATCCCCTCCTCCCAACTGAAACATTACTGTAAATAATGTATTGTGTCTAGGAATGACTCATTAGGTTAATTATGAACTCTGATAATTATTTTTAATTGCTTTTTATTATTTCATGAATAAATGATATATATGCTGATAAACTGCAAAAAGGTATGTGGATAATGAATGTCTTGATTTTAGTCCGGCAGCGAAAGAGATTTCCTCAGATAGCTCTGTACCACAAGTTATCTAATACATTGGTTATTTAGCTGTGATGGCAGTGAAGGCAGAAAATTAAATTATATTTACTGGGTCTGGTCCATTTAGGTAGCTGATATCTTTCATTTGACACTCTTGTCTTGTTTTCCTTAGTCCATCTTGGTCTTATTAATTACTACCTACTTAGGATACTTGTTTCATAAGTACTTTCCAATATCTAGACTAAATTATTTACTCTGTACTAATACACTTTATCCTCACCTTCCTTTTTTACACTGTATTTGTAAGAATTAGTTATGGCTGAAGTGTTGCTGTATTAATGGGAAAATGGATGATGACACCCAGCTTGTAGTCATCAATTTATAAGGTTAACTTCTGGTCAAGATTTTTGACATGTTGGTCAGAAATGCATATACCAAAAAAGGAGGGGATCCCAATTCTGAGGCTTTTGGTACTCTATTATTTACCTTCTTACTTTCTGAAGTGACAATTGTCACCTTAATTGTGTGAGGTTACTCCTTCATTCAATTTGCAATCTAGTTTATCATCTAAAAGTCTATCTTTTATTCTTTTAGCTTGTTTACAATGCCAGCAAGGCATGCAGTGTCAAAAGTTTTGGCCTGGTCCATATATGCTTATGGACTGAATGGCCATTGTCCACTGCCTCAGTATTCTTCTCAAAGAAGTTTTACTGTGTTGAATAGACATATCTACCCTTGACAAAACCAAACTGTTCTAAGTCCATTTGTATAAATTTTTTGATATTACCTTTTAAGAGGGCAGTCAGGATATATTCCACAACCTTGTAAATTACACTAGTTAGGTTAATGGGTTTGTAATCCCTAGGACTGTGGTAGGGCCTGTTTAGTTCAGGGGCACTTCTACAGCTGTTTTCTAAACATCAGGGAAATACCACGTGGCTAGGCTTAAATTAAATGCAGGAGGGGTTCAATGAGGGCATGAGTGCATGTCTAGCATTATTAATTAAAACAGACAAAAGAATTGCCCAAACCTATAGAAGTGGTATTTTTAGATTTAAGCAGCACAGCCATGACATGCTCCATGATCATCTTAGGTGTGAGTGGGACTCAGGAATTTGTTGAACTTTAGTAAATGCTTCTGGAATAAAATTAGCACCAAATCTGTCTGCAAGTATGTTAATTATGTCTTAAAGGTCAGAGTGAGTTATGTGATTTTGAATTACGTTTGCATATTGCAAGGTGTTATTTCTAAGTTTCATAAAGAAACCAAAGAAGGATTTGAATGTGATTTTGGTTTCTGGTGCTAGTTTCAGTTTGCATTCAGCTTTGATCTTCTCGACAGGTCATTTTTAGTTCCATTCTGATCTTTTTGCTTAAGTCTTAAATGTGGGTAGATTTGTTATGGGACTTTAATGTTTTTTTTTCTTTTTGTTATAGATCATATTTACAGTGGTAGACCATATTCTTCCATTATATTTGTTTCAAGTGGAAAAGTCAATATCTATATACTTTTCTATATGAAAGTAGAGGTCAAATGAAAAAGTAGCAGCTGAAACTTCATGGGGAGTTGTGACATTGCAAGTAAACTTAGATAGCTAATCAAAGAATTTAAACAAGTATGCATGTTTAAGGTCCTGTCTTTGAATACAAAAATGTTACCATTCTGGAGTTAGTGACTTTAAAAGATAAGTTTACTGATATGTGCTCCTTCATAACCACTGATGGAAATTTTAAGGCTTGGTACACTTGGGGGCAATGTTGATCATGATTAGGTCCAGATTGTTCTGGCCCTTTGTGGGCTGGTTAAATCTTGTTCTAAGGTGCAATCATTTTTTTAGGTCAAGGAATCTTTAAGCATAGTCACCATTACAAGTGTAGGTACACTGGTTAACTGAAGCTAAATTGAAATCATTCAATTGAAAAAGTATTTTTGATAAGGATAGTTTACTAAGTACATTTAGGAATCTATCAAGCTCTTCTGAAGACACGGACTACTCTTCTTAACGGTGATTTGGGATTCAGTAAGTTTAGTATTATGGTCATAGGGATTTACCTACAGGTAATAGTACCCCTAACAAAATGGAGAGGCCTCCATAGTGTTCCTCAGGTCTGAAGGCATGGTACATGTTGAAGCTATGTAAGGAGGGGACGTAACCTTTCATTGAAACCAGGTCTCAGGTACAGCAGGACAGTGACAAGGTCAGGCATCTTAGTTAAGATATGTCATATTAATGCTTTTTGTTTGTTGTGCTTTAAAAAAACTATCTTTTCTCTTTGTATCTTCTCTAAGGCTTGTCTTGATACTGACTCTTGGATTATAAGTCTTAATTTCTGTAATCTGCCTTAATTCTCTCTTGTTGAGTAGTACCACCATGGCCTCCCTCTGTGCTTCTAGAACCTTGTGCCTGGTATGCAACTGGTTGACAAGCTCTGACAAAGGAATTTAAGTGCAATTGCTAGGTTTTTAGGATCTCACAGTGTATGCAGTCAGAACCTCATGCCTTATCATTTCCTATCTCCATGACTTTCCTTTCTACAATTGTCTACCAGGTCTCAGCCTTCTTCCCCTTTCCCCTATTAAGCTGGGATTCTTTTTACATATTTTCTGTGAAAATGAAGTCTGTAAATTTACTAAGAATTACTAAGAATTTCTGTTTCTTCCCTTTCCTTAATGTACTGCTTACCCTATTTGATTAATCATCGTCATAATTCTGTTTGGGTCTTTCTTCTTTACTCATTTAGTCTAAACAATCCTTTTGTATCTCTGTTTACTTCTTGTCTTAAATCTTTCTCTAGATTTGTCATTGGCAATCTTATTACCTTTGTAGCTCATTTTCCTTCCTACATTCCTCTCTTCTATTAGTTAATTCATGACATATTTTTCTTTGCATTTATAGCTTTTGTCTTCCTCTTAAACTGCATTGACCTCTTTCTTGTCACACCGATGTATTTTCTTTTCTATCCCCTTTTCTGTAGATGTTTCTTTCTATTTGTTTATCTTAATAATTAATAAAGAGTCATTTGTTCACTATATTTTCAGTCTTCCATTTCAATCCCTGAAGGTCTTGTGCCTTAATTCATTAGGATTGCCTGCATTGTCGGTTGCTTAAAATCACCAGACAACATATATAACTTTTAATCACCTTTCCATAAACAGTTTGCAGACAGCACATATAACTTTTTTAAGCACGCACACACACATACACACGCGCACACACACACATGCACACACACACACACACACACTAACAAAAAAAATAATCACCTGACCGAAATATAAAAAGTCAGTTTATAGTAGTTTCTCAGTTAAATATTTTTTCAAGGCATTTCATCAATGATTAATGATATGTTATCGAAATGTAGGACCTATACAGATGATTTAAGAGTTTGCTTAATTGGTGACTGGAAAGTAAATAAGGTTCATAAACCAAGAGTCAGAGAAGATTTTTAAGACATATGAGTTCCACAACCTCCCAGCTCTGTGGTCAAAAATGATTATTTTATTGAAGTGCTGGCTGAAAGCAAGACAATAATCAGATTGTTATTCCTAGTAGGTACATTATGATTAATAAAAAATGCCCAGTGTAACAGCCATGATTTCATTTCCAAGGCATTTATAAACAGTAATTAAGTAATATTCCCAATTTGTAGCATATAGAATATAGGAACAGTTGTTCAAGTCTCCTCTTATATGTCATCTGCTTAATCCCAGATAAGTGCCTTGTGTAGATTCTCCAGATGCATTTGAGCATCTTCTAATGAGATGATTTATACACACAGAAGGAAACCATGGTATTCTATGCTAGGCTGAATATTCATTACAAACAATGGGAACAGAACCTTCTTATCCCTTCTAATAATATAGTGCATAATATCTCTGATAGTCTAATATGAGAATCACATTTTAAAGTGGGTTCAATAGTACTCTTAAGTTCCTAATCTGAGTAGTCAAAGATAGTATGTAGTTATCTTAGGAATATGGGTACATACAATTATGGTATCTGAAGTGTATCACCATACCCTTTTATTGTTAAAACTCCCCTTTGAAAGTGCCTACTTAGCTAAACTATACAGGTAACCTTGGAGAGAAAGGTAGCCATCAATGTTTATTACAGTACAGTCAGTTTTGGTATCATCAGCAAACATGCTGTACCATAAACTCTTAGAGGCAGAGCAACAAGACATTAGGAGACTGAAAAGCAAGGGTCTCAAAACAGATCCTTGAGGGACACCCCTTGGTATGCAGTTATTTTCAAAGTGACAGTCCCTAATATTAACTTTTCAATGCTTTTTCAGTAGCCAGTTTGTCGCCTACTTTACCATAGATGGGTAATTTTAAAATGTTGCCATTATATTTAACAAGACAAATTTGAGGAACTGATTCTAAAGTGTTATCAGAGTCTAAATAAATAGCACTGACTGCAAAGCCATTAGCCAAAGAGCTGATATGATGTTCTTATAAAAGTTAATTAAATTTGTTAAACATGAGCAACCAGGTAGAAAAACATACTTAAAAGGATCCAAACTAAAGTCAAAGAGATGTTAAAATGATAAGCATAAGATATAGTCAAAGCATTTTTCCAACATGCACACAAGGATGATCCTCCTGCAGTTATCAACATTTAAAATGGGTTAACATTTTGAAACAGGAATAGCTATAGACTCTTTCCAAATTTAAGGCACAACACCTACAACTAGTGGTGTTTGACACAAATCAGTGAGACAGGGTAGTATTTTTTTCAACTATTCCTTAAAAAAATAAGCAAATAGTCCATTAGGGCCTACAGAAGACTTAGGCTTAATGACCATTAACACTTTTGAATGGTCTCTACCAAAGTTTCAAAGCAAGTATCCAGGATATCAAGTATCCACAGAGCCTTTAACATATAGGTTATCAAAATAGCCACCAACAGACATCTTTATCATCTAAGGTGGTTCAGCAATAAAACACTCTTCCACCTTTAAGATGACCCCTGAGGTTTTATCCATGTCATAGGAGGTAAAGTGCTTAAATAGGATATTGTTGTTATCCATGACATTACCTATCAAAGAGATTTCATAATCAGTCCTTACCTTATCAACTAATTTAATAAGAATTATTTTGGCCTTGTTATAATAAACTTTATTAAGTAGATTGGGGCACACCTTGTATTCTTCCATATTTTTTCTTCTTGTATCATTACTTACTATCCAATGGGTGGGGGAGTCAAAATTTATCTCATTATAAATAAAATAAAATTGTATCCATCTTTCCTGAATCATAATGCTCCCAATACTTCTCTTTCACTTCCATTATTATATGTCAGATTTAATTGCAGAGAAATCTAAATGTTAGAATTTCCTCATAAAATCCTATCCCTGTTCTTAATAGTTGCTGTTGAAGCTACCTCAAATACCCAAAAAGATGGTCTAATCTTAATTGCTGAGACTCAGTATCACAATAAGAATCTTGATACTTTTTGTTAAGCTGACCACATCAAAAGTGTTATCATTCCAAGTTTTATCCTTCACTATTCTGAAGTACTCATATGACTGATTCCTTAATCAGTTAATTCTGATTTGGAAGATGGAACATACTTGTCCACATTAGGAGCATCAATATCTCCTGCAATGATATCAGGCTTGGAATCCATTGATGGGGATATCGTAGGAGGTTTATAAACAATTGCCACATCCCGACTAATTTTACCTGTATCAGTTTTAACTTCCAGTGGTTCAAGAAACACATCTGTGTGTAACAACCCTGAGGTAAATCTGGTAGAAAAATAAATGGAACCCCTTCTTATCTATCCTAAATATTATGATCTTCATTACCCAGGATGGATATAGGTTAATTCTTTTATAGGTTCATAGGCGGGCTGAATCAGGTCTTAGTAATAAATACATTGTAATGTTTCCCAGCAGTTCCTATCTCAGTTAGTTTATTGCTCAAGCTCCAAACATGTCAAAGACAGTTCAAAGAAGTTTTGAAGTGTTCAATCTGTCTAAACTGGTTAACCCTAAAAAAAGTTCTTAATGACCTGGTCAGCATGTTATCCACCTTGCAATTACTCTGGTGAGTAAAATGTAAATTATCTTTACAAAAACAGACTCTTTTAAGTTCCAGATCTTTGTTGCCTAAGGGCAATGTGCCAACATGCCATATTACATATCTTATTACATATCTTATTACAGAATACATTACATTCAATGCAGTTAGGAATAATTTTGACCCATTACTCACTTATAAGAAGTGTACCAGTCATTATATATTTAACTTCAATTCCATTAGGAGTAATTCTTATGCATTGCTCTCTTATATGAAGTTTACCAGTCATTATATAGCTAACTTTCATTCAGTCAAAAATAATATTGACCCAATACTCACTGAAAAAGTATACCAGTTATTATATAGCTAACTTTCATTCAGTTAGAAATAATTTTGACCCAATACTCACTTATAAAAAGTATACCAGTCATTATATAGTTAACTTTCATTCAGTAAGGAATAATTTTGACCCAATACTCACTTATAAAAAGTATAGCAGTCATTATACAGTTAACTTTCATTCAGTTAGGAATAATGTTGACATATTACTTATAAGAAGCATACCAGTCTTTGCTACCATATACATGCTCACTTGCTAGCTCTGTAGTAGAATAGTTTTAACCATGATTTATTTTTATTCACTTATTTTATGTTTTTTTTTTCTTTTTGACCCAGTTAGTCCCACTATGTCTATGGCTTATTTTTAGGGACACCTTTGGTGGTATTCATACCTTCTAAGGGAAATTTAAATGGGTTCTGAGGAAATTCCATCTTTTCCCATCACAACGGCCACTTGAAAAAGTGAATCAATATGGTAGAAAGGAAAGTGCATTGTGGAAAGCTTTTCTAATGATATAGCATGGTGTAGAAGTAGAATATAATGAGAGAATTACTGTAACTAAGTTGTAATCAGGTGGGTTAACCAACTCAAAGTTTCATACAATGGCAGAGGTGGAACCAGCAGTGTTAATGTCATGGAATGCCATTATGGAGGAAATAGATGTTGAATTGATTAGGCAGTACAGAAATGAAACGTCCAGCATTGTAAATAGATTGCATAATAGAACAGACTCTTAGATATAATGAATGTGAGAATAGAATGGCTGATATTTGAAAGAGTCATGCAGAAGGATTGTGTGCAATGTAGAAAAGTCAAAGTAAACTTTATTGTCATTCAGACAATACAGACAACAAGTGCAACTGAACAAAATTACTTTACTGCAGGCTGTATGTGCAAACAACTAATATATACAACAATTCACATTGCTACATTTAGACATTCCTACTACATAATATTTACTGTTTTACATATCAACAGACATTTAGTAAGCTAAAGAGACATTGTATTTATTACACAGAATTCCACAGCTACTTCTTATTGCACAGGATTCTGTTGGCACTAGTCTAAGAAAACACAATATTTACTGCACAAAAATGTCAGAGCTGTTACTTATTGCACAGGATGCTGTTTTAGCATCAGTGGATATTGCACAGAAAGTGATGTGATATCACCAGCTCACCTCTCCTGTTAAGAGAGTATATATACGGTCCCATGGTAGAACTCCTGAGATAGACTGGATACTACTTGGTAGGACTGTCTCTTTGGGAAAAGGCCAGTCTTGAGAAGTTATGTCACTAGTAGAAGTTTGTGGTGCACCCCTATATTTTCCACTGTATGCCAATCCAGGTATTTGCTGCAGAGGTAAGTGCTAAAAAAAAAAAAAAATCCCTGATGGTGGTTGATTAAGTTACATTCCCTGATAGTTGTCACTTACCCCCCATAAGAAGGAAAAATACATGGGCCGGTTGACAAAGAGGTGGGATGATGGTCAGCATGCAGTAGGGGAGAAAAAGCTTCAAAAAGGCGCTGTTTTCTACAAAAATCAAATTAAGGGATGCTCTTATATGGAATGATTGAACATTTAGTTAAAATCTATTCTATAGAAAGATGTGAAATATATGGTCAATGGGGGCTCAAAAGGCAACTTTACTGCAGAATACATGAAATGTTAAAGAAGAGGGGTGTTTCTTGGTGGACTTCATGGAAGCTGTAAATGCAAAATTACAAATAAATAAAACAGAAACTATGTTACTAATTAATATGTATAGAATGGAAATGAAAGTTAAGAGCTGAATGATACCTACATCTGCAGAAAGTCTAAATGCTACAGAGGAGGTAATGAGTATTGGGGATGGGGTGAAAACATTGGATGACTGCACTATAGAGGTAATTACAAAAGATAAACATAATCCTTTGCAGAGAGGGTATGCCAAAGTTGGTGTCCTAGTGATAGCAAAGAAAAGAAATCTAAAAATACATGCCAAGTTAAAATATAAAAAGTGAAATCAGAATGGAAGATGGTAACTTTAAATGGTATCATTATGGAGAATCAAAATAGAGGATATAAAACATTTGGTTTAAAAGAATTGGCATGAATTTGAGTTTTATAGGCTATATGTATCACAGCTAAAGATGAAAAATGAGACTCTTTGGGGAGGCACAGTAATATTGTCTATCTGTTAGGAAAAGTGTCATTATCTCTCAACTCTTCAGAATTTTAAAGAATGTACCCACTTTTGTCTCAGATATTTTTGTGCCATTTCATCACAAAATATGCAGTTTTCTGGGAAATCTTTGAGAACTGCTGCCAATAAATAATTACATAAATCACTTCATAGTCTTCAGAAAATGATGTTAATGCAAAACTTGTTATTCTAGCCATATTTTAAATTTATAAGGGCAATATTTTAAATTGTCATTAATTTTTGGCCTTTGCCCCACCATTATTTTTGACTCTGTCTAGAATTCTTGTGCTAACAGGTTGAGAGGTATGAACAATATTCATGTGTTACTGTAGTAATTAATGAAAAGTCTGAATTTACAGTTCAAGAAAGTGCTATTGTAATATGATGCTGGGTTTTAATAGCTAATTACTATTAGATAAATAACAAATGTAATTCTTCTCAAATTAAAAGACAATGATTCTAGTAGTAATAATAATAATGAATGTAATTAATCATCCACTAGCTTTAGCATGTTCTTATGACATTTTTATAAACAGCTTTGTTCCCACAATGAATTAAAACTGGAAACAATACATGTAATAAGAATATATTAATATTTTTTCTGTCAAATATATTCATGAATATACATCTCCGTACACAAAATCCTAAGTATTTTAAGAATATTATTAATTATTACAATTTAGCTGCCATCATAGCCAAAAACTTTTAACCAAAATCTTATTGTTAAGACTTAGTGGATAGGAGGCATCTTGCAATATCTCTGAGTATAGCTCTGTAAATTCAGGCTCCGTCTCCCACGGTCCTTTTATCTTATTATTGGAGACTTTTTTCCAGTAGATAAAATAAAAATGTTGATGTATGGAAAGTCTATTCCACAGCATGGGCTATGAATCTGTCCCTCCAGCATGTTCTGTTGATTGTGATAAAGAGGTTGAGGTCTCTGGAGCGTTTGTGTGGAGGGATTGGGATTTCTTTAGCTGTAGCATTTCTAACAGAGCTGGGTCAGATATGACTTTGTAAGTCAAGCAGAGATCACCTCTAAGTAGACGATATGAGACAGAATAATGGGAGTTATTTTAGTCTGTCCATATAGGACAAATGTTTAAGGCCTAGGATCCTCTTTGTGAGGTACTTTTGTGGCATCTCCAGTTGTTGCAGATGTTTAGTGAGGTACATGCCAAGTGGGACATTGTACTCAATGATTGGCCTAATGAGGGAAGAGTAGAGGGAGACAATGACACCTTTCTTCATGGATGCAAAACCCTTAGTAATGAGATGTTCCACATAGAAGGACTTTCTGACCACAGTGGCAATATGGTAGTCAAAAGAGAGGTTGCTGTCCACCTGTGTTCCCAGATCTCTTATAATGCCTTCTGTGTTCAGTGGACTACCATCATTGTGGTAATTCATGGGAACCATTTTTTTTCAAAAGGGGATGACAACACATTTTTTGGCATTGAGCTTAAGGCCATGGTTTTGACACCAGTTGTTGGTCTTTGTGAGGCCTTTCTGTAGGATGTCAACATCACTTGGGGAGTTAATAATAGCTCCCAACTTGCAATCATCTGCAAACTTTGTCAGCCAGAGTTCCTTTGTGTTGGCCTGGATTTCAGACAAGTAGATACCAAACAGGAGAGAACCAAGGACCAAACCCTGTGGGACTCCACTCGTGACTGGTCAGCAGTCTGACTAGGAGTCAGCTACTTTCACACTTTGAGTTTTACCTGTGAGTTAGTTTGCAACCCACCTAGTGATGTAGGGGTTGATGCCTAGCTTAGTGAGTTTTTCTATGATTCCTGAATGGGGAATGGTGTCAAAGGTCTTGGCCAGATCAAGGTAGGATGTATAAATGACCTTGCCTTCATCCACAGCTCTGGTGACTGACTCAAAAAAGTTGACCAAGTTGAGCTGGCATGATCTACCCTTCACAAAACCAAAAATGTGCGGGATCCAGAGTTTGGAGATTCCCTATATCCTTGTTTATTAGGTCCATGATGATGCGTTCCATAGCTTTGCATATCAGACTCATCAGGCTAATGGGGCGATAGTTCCCAGGGTTTGTAGTCGCTCATCCTTTGTGGAGAGGGATGACTGTAG
The DNA here is from genome assembly GCF_019279795.1 of Protopterus annectens. Lineage (NCBI taxonomy): Eukaryota > Metazoa > Chordata > Ceratodontiformes > Protopteridae > Protopterus > Protopterus annectens. The sequence continues at coordinate 1,481,945,068 of NC_056746.1, forward strand.
CAGTGCACCATTCGGTAGGGACAAAGCCTGAGGTGAGGCTGTGACTGAACAGGGCACTCAGGTGAGGTGCCAGTTCACTCTGTAGTTCCTGTAGAACACAGCCAGGGATATTGTCAGGTCCCATAGAAGCTGTAATCTTAGCCTTGGATAGTGCTGTTTTAACTTGTGTAGCAGTAATACTGGGAGTCTGGCAATCTACTGGTATTGTGACTGGTCCCTTGCGGGGAAGGACAGGGAGTAAGTTGACACTGAATCTGTTGGCTAGTATATTGGCAATATCTGTTGGCTTGGTATAGGGGGTACTATTGTGCAGTAGCGCAGAGCAAATAGGGGTATTGCAGTGGAGATTCTTTACATAACTGTAGAAGCCTTGTGGTTGTCTTTACTATCTGCTGCAACTCTGTTTCCATAGCTTGCTTTAGAGGATTTGATGAGGGATCTCAACTTTTTTTGAGGCTGATAAGGGAGTTTTTCCACTGTTGGGACTTCACCTTATTCTACATCAGTTTCCTCCTTCTGTTGTAGAGTTTTCTTATGGCAGGGGACCACCAGATTGGCTTCATTTTTTTTGGAGGAGAGCCATCTTGGTTCTATTGGATATGGCGAGATCCATGCATTTGTGTATGTGTTCGTACAGTGCATTGGTGTTTGATTCAGTGGTCATGCAACTGATCTCCATTTGCATGGGTGCCATGAAATTAGCCACCTCTGTTTTTATGAGCCCAGAGTTAGGTTTGGAGAAGTTTTTCATGGTGGTTACCTTTATGGAGGAGGTGGGAGGGATGTGGATTTCCAAGCTGATTAGTTTGTGGTCAGCTCTAACCAGGGAGGACTTGACTATAGTTGTAGAGCAACGGTCGCCCATGTTAGTAATGACCAGGTCAAGGATGTTGCTACCTCTAGTGGGGGTAAGAATGAGCTGGTCCAGGGCATTGGAATTAATGAATTCCAGGAAATATTGGGCAAGTGTATTGGTACATGAATAGCTTTACCAGTTAATGGAGAGGTAGTTGAAGTTGCCCAGTATGAGAGTGTTAGGTTGGACCTTAATATTCTCCATCGTGTTTAGGAACATGGTGTGTGAGCCTTGGGAAATGGTTTGGGACCTAAAGCAGGCTACGACCTAAATTGCTGTCTTACCAAATGTTAGCTGCACCTGAAGTATTTCAGATGCGTTATGTTGGGCTACCAGTCTGCAGGTGTCCGATTCCTTTATGAATATGGAAACACCAATGCCTTTGGAGCTTCAGTCCAAGTTCTGGGGGAGAAAGGTGTGGAATGAGTTATAGCCTGGTAGTGCAGGGGTGCTTTCTGCTGCCTTGAACCAGGTCTCTGTTATGGCACAAATGTCAATGTTCTCCATTTTAAGGAGTGCTTCGAGCAAGTGCATTTTGAGATTTAGACTTCTAGCATTGAGCAGCATGACCCTCAGATTGCATTTGTTTGTAGATGTTACTGTGGTAATTTGGTCTTTGGAACACCACCTAAAAAGGCACTATAGAGGTGGCAAGAGCCTTGGCCAGTATCTGAAAGCCCAGGTATGACAGATGCAGGCCATCTGTGGCAAAGCATTGAGGTCTGTCAGTCATGTCATCCCAGGCAGACAGATACTGGATCCCCTCAGAATGACACCAGAAACTTAGCCAATTGTTGAAATCAGTCATCTTCTGCTTGTACTGTGGTATAATTCTGGGTGATGGTAGGATGCTGCTCAGGGCTAGGGTCATACCTGCCTGGGCTACATAATCCAAGAGCTCCTCTATGTCTCTTTTCATGTAGTCCAGGGAGGTATGTCTCAGGTCATTTACATCCATATGTACAATGACAGAGTCATATTTGTACCTATTGTTGAGGGACCTGAGTGTGTGCGTTATGAGACAGATCCTTGTGCCTGACTGGCAGCTGTTACTTTCTCCTTATTTAACCTAGTGAGTGGGACATCAGTGTGCCTCACTAGCGAGTCACCTATGGCTAGTGTGTTGGGCATGCTGTTTTGCCTTAGGGGCTTTGGTTGAATGGCACACTGTTTAGAAGAGTTATGTGTCTTGTGATTAGTGTTGTGTTGTGGTGGTGAAGTGCATTTCTGCCCTGGAGGTCTCTGATGTTTGGGCAGATTTTTACTGAGAGCCTCTGCAAAGGTGAGTGTGTGGTTTGTGTTTTTATGTGAAGGCAGTACTGGCATGTGTTCTGGAGGGCTATATGTTCCATGTGGTGTGGTGCAAGTGTTGACCTTCTCCTCTTGCCCAGCTATACCATTCTTGGCTGGAGAGAGCGTGGCTTCCAATGTGTGTATATAAGTGCATCTCTTGCAAGTCTGAGTGTTGGGAGGTAAGAGAGGAGAGTTGTCAGTGTACATGAGGCAGTTGCTACATTGCCTCAGGATGCCCAAGTTCACCAGGTTAATAGGAGAAAGCACAGGGAACTGACCTTCAGACATGCCTGAAGGGGTAGGCATTAATAATAAGAACTGGAGCTGTTTCCTTGTAGAACGTTTAGTGCTGGTAGCACTTTTGTGTGCTACAGTAATTGCTACAAGAAGTCTGGTAAAGTGCTAGATTAATAAGCTAGTAAAAGTGCAGGAGAGGAGAGAACTAGTAGATCTAAGGGAAAAATTGAAGGCCAGACATTGACACCACTCAGAAGCTTACAAACAGTCCTGGATACAGCAAATCTGTATCTGGACAAGACTAGTTACAGGAAAGGTGGGAAACAAGCGCAAACATGGGCTTTTAAACAAGAAAGTTGAAAGAGATAGAAAAACTGCCCATACGGCCACTAAACTACAATTTCTGGGCCAGAACCCACTCCTCCTGTGGTAGATAGGCTACCTAGTGCTTACTACTCCCACTGATAAGCTAGAAGGCTTCCCTCCAGTACAGAAAGATTTGGTGGGCTCAGAAGCTTACATACAGTCCTGGATACAGCAAATTTGTATCTGGACTAGACTAGTTACAGGAAAGGGGGGTAAAGTGCAAATGTGGGCTTTTAAACCAGTAAGTTGAGAGAGATGGAAAAACTGCCCAAACGGCCAGTATACTATAATTTCTGGGCCAGAAACTATTCCTTTTGTGGCAGATAGGCTACTTAGTGCTTACCACTCCCACTGATAATCTAGAAGGCTTCCCTCCAACACAGAAAGGCCTGGAGGGTTCAAAAGCTTACAAACAGTCCTGAATACAGCAAATCTAGACCAGAGACAGGAAAGGCAGGAAACAAGCTTTGTATGCAGATTTTTTTTTTACAGAAAAGCAGCTAAAACAGCACTAAAAACAAGTTAAGTGCAAGCTATCACACTTAAGTTTGTAGCAGTATTAAAGCAAATACAGTTTAAATAAATGCAATTTATTCAAAATGTATTCTGAACTGAATTCAATTATTGTTTTATTCAACTCTGAACAGTTAAAAAGTACAATGTATTGAATCAGGAGATAACTTGTGGTGAAATGAATGTAAATGTAAAGCCCTTTGCAGAAGATATTTTATTATTATCTCTGTAATCTTAATGAATTAATATTGTAATCCACATTTTTTAAATTGTTGAAGGATACAGCAAAATATCAATTTATAAACAGTGTGGACAAATCAATGTTATTCCTTGCAAACAGCATTAATAAATGCAGCATTGCTAACCTTTCACCCAGCTTTTTCCATCTGTTGGATATTACTGTACTTTCTCTCAATTTGAAATTATAGCTATTTAATTGAAATGGTTTTACTGTTTGAACTGCCTTTCAGTTCATTTATGTACTGTTAGTCTGTGTTGCTACATATATTTAGTGTGTTGTTACTTTTCAAACTTGCAACAAACAACTAGCAGTGGACAGGACTTTGAGTCATCTAGAACTTGTAGTGGTTATTCTTTGTAGTGGTAGGCTAACTGTTGCATTTCTGGTGAAGATAAACACTACTAGTTACAGTTTTATCTGTTTTTCATTGGCTCTTTCATTTCCCTGTTTATTTTATACTGCATGACTTGTCAGTCATGGTTGTCCTATTCTAAAACTCCTGAAAGTGTAACTTCTATGTACAATATAAAAAACAAAGCAGCATTTTGACTCCATTTTACATTCATGAAACAATAATACACATACCTTCTTCTAAATTTAAATTTACCTAGCTATTAAATTAGTTTTGAGTATTTTACTGTGCTTTTTGTTCTGAATTTGAAGTTACAGCTATCAATTGAAGTCATTCACAATATATGCTGCTTTTCTAGTGAGTCCAGTGTTGTGCTATTTAAATCATGCTGGAGTAGGTTTGTGATTTTTTTTTTCATTTTATTGCTATTAATAATTAAAGTGGTTTTACATTTTGCTCTGCTCCTCAAGTGCTTTGGGTCACTTTTTGAACATACAGCAAACAGCCAGTTAGTGCCAGGTGTGTGAGTAATGTATTCTTATTGGCAGTAGGTAATTGTTGCGGTTTGTGGAAAGATAAACATTATTAGTTAAAGTGTTAATCATTTTTCATTCGATTTTCTATTTTCCATGTAAGTTTTATATTGAGCAGAGCTGTGCTTATTATCCAGACAGACAGAGTAATTCCATATGCTGACACTATAAGGCCTCATAGCCCTATAAGAATTAAATCTCAGCAAAAATCAAATATCACAGCACATACTATCTCGCCTTTATGAAAGAATCACCATGAGACAAATGGGGAGGGGTTTCAATTCCAGTACACCACACCACTTCTCAAGCAAAAATGTTTTACTGATTGGTGAAGCATAGTGAGAGACATCAATTCCTCACTGAGCTGCACAAAGACAGGAGTGACAGTGAATTGCTTTTCAAGTGTCAGAATCGTAGATGTCTTAAGTGCCTTTAAGACTCTTGCACCAGACAAATATAACTATGGCATGGTAGTTGTGCATGTGAGGTTGAAATACTTGGTGTGAAAATCTCTGAGGGATATGTAGAGTGACATTTTTGAGCTCTCTATGGATTTCACAAAGGCAGGCAAGACCCTGATCCTTAGCAAAATCCTCCTTTCTTCACAAATGATGGCTAGGTACAAAGAAAAGCAAAGTTTATTCTTCAACAATTAATGAATTAATGGGTGTCATTCTAGAGGAATCTAGGATATGTTTGCATGGAGTGAAATGCTTGAAGTCTTGCTTTTAAAAGATGGCCTGCACAGGCTCTTGCAGACGAGCTGAAGCCTTTGCTACCTCATAGTACATTAATAGGTAAAGTTCCGTTAATGGATACTCTAATTTAACAAATGCTTCAACATTAAAGCAGGATCAAAATAAGACTGAACTGATAAATGCCAGCAGTCTAAACAACAAGCTACCAGACTTTGAGGTCCTTTGGCATTAAAAGGTATCTGTAGGCTCATAGGTTCATAGGAGTGAACTAAGTTGATGGTCCGGGAGCATTTACAAGCCTAGCCCATAGGATTACCCTGGCATCATCCCACCTGACCTTAGTTCCTAGTGCCTCTGTCAAGTAGAGCCACTGGAGTAATCCCCAGGGTGAATTTTCTATTTCCCATCCACTCATCAAGATTTCTCTTGAACAGGCCCAGTGAAGTGATCTGATTGATATGTATGGGAAGTCTGTTCCATACCATGGGCAGTCTCTGGGTTATGAACCTGTCCCTCCAGCATGTTCTGTTGATTGGGGTAATGAGGTTAAGGTCTCTGGAGCATGTGGTGCAGAGAGAGTGGGATTTCTTTAGATGTAGCATTTCTAACAGAGCTGGGTCAGACATGGCTTTGTAAATCAAGCAGAGATCGCCTCTAAGAAGGTGATATGAGACAAAGAATAGTTGGAGTTTTTTGAGTCTGTCCATATAGGACAAGTGTTTAAGGGCTAGGATCCTCTTTGTGAGGTACCTTTGTGGTCTCTCCAGTTGTTACAGGTGACTAGTGAGATACATGCCGAATGGGGTATTGTACTTGATAACTGTCCTAATGAGGGAAGACTAGAGGGAGGCAATGACCTCTTTCCTCATGGATGCAAAACCCTTAGTAATGAGATGCGCTACATAGAAGGACTTTCTGACCACTGTGGAAACGTGGTGGTCAAAAGAGAGGTTGTTGTCAACCTGTGTTCCCAGATCTCTTATAACACCTTCTGTGTTCAGTGGATGACCATCAATGTGGTAATTCATAGGAAATGGGTTTTTCCCAAAGGGGATGATGACACTTTTTTGGCATTGACCCTAAGGCCATGGTTCTGACACCAGTCATTGGTCTAAGTGAGACCTTTCTGTAGGATGTCAACATCACTTGGGGAGTTAATAATAGCTCCCAACTTGCAATCTTCTGCGAACTTTATCAGCCAGAGTCCTTTCATGTTGGCCTGGACTTTAGAGAAGTAGATACCAAACAAGACAGGACCCAGGACCAAACCCTGTGGGATTCCACTTGTGACTGTTTGGCAGTCTGACTTGGAGTCAGCTACTTTTACACTGTGGGTTCTGTCTGTGAGCCAGTTAGCAACCCACCTAGTGATATAGGGTTTGATGCCTAGCTTAGTGAGTTTTTCTATGATTCCTGAGTGGGGAATGGTGTCAAAGGCCTTGGCCAGGTCAAGGTAGGCTGTATGAACCACCTTGCCTTCATACACAGCTCTGGTGACTGATTCAAAGGAGGCAACCAGGTTGAGCAGGCATGATCTACCCTTCACAAAACCAAACTGTGTGGGATCCAGAGTTTGGATATTCCCTCTATCATTGTTTATTAGGTCCATGATGATGATGCATTCCATAACTTTGCATATCAGACTCGTCAAGCTAATGGGGTGATATTTCCAAGGGTCTGTAATTTTTCATCCTTTGTGAAGAGGGACGACTGTAGCAATGCGCCATTCAGTAGGGACAAAGCCTGAGGTGAGGCTGTGATTGAACAAGGCACACAGGTGTGGTGCCAGTTCGCTCTGTAGTTCATGTAGAACACAGCCAGGGATATTGTCAGGTCCCATAGAAGCTGTATTCCTGGCCTTGGACAGTGCTGTCAGTAATACTGGGTGTCAGGACTCTACTGGTATTTTGTTTGGTCCTTTGGGGGGAAGGGGTAAAGTTGGCAATGAATCTGTTGGCCAGTATATTGGCAATATCTGTTGACTTGGTGTAGGAGGTACCATTGTGCAGTAGCTCAGAGAAAATCTGGCTATTGCAGTGGAGATTCTTTACATAACTATAGAAGGCCTTGTGGTTATCTTTACTATCTGCTGCAATTCAGTTTTCATAGCTAGCTTTAGAGGATTTGATGAGGGATCTCAACTATTTGTTGAGGCTGATAAGGGAGTTTTACCAGTCTTGGGACTTCACCTTATTCTGCATCAGTTTCCTCCTTCTGTTGTAGAGTTTGTTTATGGCAGGGGACCACCAGATTGGCTTCCTTTTTTGTAGGAGAGTGTCTTGGTTCTATTGGGTATGGCGAGATCCATACATTTGTGTACTTATTCGTACAGTGCACTGGTGTATGATTTGGCAGTTATACAACTATTCTCCATTTGCATGGTTGACGTAAAGTTAGCCGCCTCTGTTTTTAGGAGCCCAAAGTTAGTTTGGAGAAGTTTTTCATAGTAGTTACCTTTGTGTGTGTGTGTGTGTGTGTGGGGGGGGGGATTTCCAAGGTGAGTAGTTTGTGTTCGGATCTAACCAGGGAGGAGGTGACAACGGTCACCCATGTTAGTAATGACCAGGTCAAGGATGTTGCTACCTCTAGTGGGGGTAAGAATGAGCTGGTCCAGGGCACTGGAATTAATGAATTCCAGGAAACGTCGGACAAGTGTATTGGTACATGAGTAGTTTTCCCAGTTAATAGAGGAGCAGTTGAAGTCACCCAGTATGAGAGTGTTAGGTTGGACCCTAATATTCTCCAGGGTACTTAGGATTGTGGAGTGTGAGTCTTGGGACATGGCTGAGGATCTATAGCAGGCTACAACCTGAATCACTGTCTTACCCAGTGTTAGTTGCACCTGAAGTATCTCTAATGCGTTATGTTAGACTACCAGTCTGGAGGTGTGCTAATCCTTTATAAATATGGAAACACCACCACCTTTGGAGCTTCGATCAAAGCTCTGGGGCTGAAAGGTGTGGAATGAGTTATAACCTCGTAGTACAGGGGTGCTTTCTGCTGCCTTGAAACCTTGTCTCTGTTACCACACAAATGTCGATGTTCTCCATTTTAAGGAGTGCTTTGAGCAAGTGCATTTTAAGATTTAGATTTCTAGCATTGAGCAGCATGACCCTCAGATTGCATTTGTTTGTAACTGTTACTGTGTTAATTTGGTCTTTGGAACACCGCCTAAAAAAGGCACTATAAGGGTGGCAAGAGCTTTGGCCAGTATCTGGAAGTCTAGGGGTGGCAGATGCAAGCCAGCTCTGGCAAAGTATTGAGGTCAGTCAATGATGTCATCCCAGGCAGACTGATCCTGGATCCCCTTAGAATGACACCAGAAACTTAGCCAATTGTTGAAATCAATCATTTTCTGCTTGTACTGTGTTATCATTATGGGTGATGGTAGGATGCTTCTCAGGGCTAGGGTCATACCCACTTGGGCTACATAATACAAGAGTTCCTCCATGTCTCTTTTCATGTAGTCCAAGGACGTACATCTCAGGTCATTCACACCCACAGGTACAATGACAGAGTCATATCTGTACCTGTTTTTGAGGGACCTGAGTGCATGCATTATGTGGCAGATCCTGGCACCTGACAGGCAGCTGACTGTTACTTTCTCCTTATTCAACCTAGTGAGTGGGACATCAGTGTGCCTCACTATTGAGTCACCTATGGCTAGTGTGTTTGGCATGCTATTTTGCCTTATGGGCTTCGGTTGAATGGCACACTGTTTAGGAGAGTTATGTGTCTCATCATTAGTGTTGTGTTGTGGTGGTCAAGTGGGTTTATGCCTTGGAAGTCTCTGCTGTTTGGGTAGATTTTTATTGATAGCCTCCGCTAAGGTGGGTGTTTGGTTTGTGTTTTTTGATGAAAGCAGTGCTGGTGTGTGTTCTGGAGGGCTATGTGTTCCATGTGGTGTGGTGCAAGTGTTGACCTTCTCCTCTTGAACAGCTATTCTAGTCTTGGCTGGAGAGTGTGTGACTTCCAATTTAGATATATAAGTGCATCTCTGGCGAGTCTGAGTTTTGAGAGATAAGAGGAGAGGGTTGTCAGTGTATATGAGGCAGTTGCTACATTGCCTCAGGATGCCCACATTCATCAGGTTAACAGGTGAAAGCAAGGGAACTGACCTTTAGACATGTGTAGAGGGGTGGGCATTAATAATAAACACTGGAGCTGTTTCCTTTTAGAATGTTTAGTAATGATAGCACTTTTGTGTGCTACAATAAATTCTACAAGAAGTCTGGTAAAGTGCTAGATTAATAAGCTAGTAAAATTGCAGAAGGGGAGAGAACAAGCAGATCTATTAGAAAAATTGAAGAGCAGACTTTGGCACCTCTCAGAAGCTTACAAACAGTCCTGGATACAGCAAATATGTTTCTGGACTAGACTAATTACAGGAAAGGCAGGAAACAAGCGCAAATGTGGGCTTTTAAACCAGAAAGTTGAAAGAGATGGAAAAACTGCCCACACTGCCAATAAACTATAATTTCTGGGCCAGAAACCACTCCTCTTGTGGTAGATAGGTACCTAGTGCTTACCACTCCCATTGATAAGCTAAAAGGGTTCCCTCCAACACAGAAAGGCTTGGGGGGGGGGGCTCAGATGCTTACATACAGTCCTGGATACAGCAAACCTGTTTCTGGTATAGACCAGTTACAGGAAAGGCAGGAAAAGTGTAAACGCAGGCCTTTATACCAGAAAGTTGAAATAGATGGAAAAACTGCCCAAACAACAAATAAATTACAATTTCTAGGCCATAAACCAATCCTCTTGTGGTAGATAGGCTACCTAGTGCTTACAACTCACACTAATAAGCTAGAAAGCTTCCCTCCAGCACAGAAAGGCTTGAGGGGCTCAGAAGCTTACAAACAGTCCTAGATACAGCAAATCTGTATCTGTACTAGACTAGTTACAGGAAAGGTGGGAAACAGGCACAAATGTGGGCATTTAAACCAGAAAGTTAAAAAAGATGGAAAAAACTGTCCAAATGGCCAATAAACTACAATTTCTGGGCCAGAAACCACTCCTCTTGTGGTAGATAGGCTACCTAGTGCTTACCACTCCCACTGACAAGCCGGAAGGCTTCCATCCAACACAGAAAGGCGTAGTGGGCTCAGAAGCTTACAAACAGTCCTGGATACAGCAAATCTGTATCTGGACTAGGCTAGTTACAGGAAAGGCAGGAAACAAGCTTAGAATTTTTTTTTTACAGAAAAGCAGCTAAAACAGCACTAAAAACAATTCAAGTGCAGTGCAAGCTAGCACGACTGAGTGTGTAGCAATATTAAAGCAAATACAGTTTAAATAAATGCAATTTATTCAAACTGTATGTTTTATTCAACTCTGAACAGTTAAAAAGTACAAAAAAATATACTTATCAGCTGAGACGCACACTCAGCCAGAACACAAGCAGATTCTAGCAAACATTTTTATTTAGTTATTTATTTATTTTTTTTTTTTTTTTTTAGTAAAGTGGAAAGGGAGAAAGGAGGAACAGAAGATAGTTCAAGGTTAAGAACCTAAGTGGGTTGGCCTTCTCAAATGTTCTCTCTGTATTACGTAGAATGAGCTAATGACATTAGACTGGGAGCAGTGTCCCAGATCAAATTTAAAGTAGGGGTTGGCAACTGCAAAGCCATCAAGTATAAGAATAAGACACCAATAGGGATTGAGGGTGAGAAACTATTACAGCTATTAGCTACACTATTTTAGGCATAAAATACTACAAAAATGTTTACCACAGCAGAAAAACAGCAGTGAGTCACTAAATGAAAGCTTTAAACAGATAAAGGAGCAAGGAGACTCTAGAGAATGATTTTGACTGCAAATAAATCAGTTATATGATACACTCCTTGGCAGTAAATCAGAACAAACAGATGTTTAAGAAATGGAGAAAATTTCCAGTTAATACCTTACACACAGTGAAATTAGCTAGAAAAGGTTTACAAACAGTGTGACAGTAAAAACCTTATTTATCAGACCCTTTAAGGAAAACTATTTTAGTACAACCGTGCAGATTAGTTTTTATGTGTAATCACTGAAACCATGTTTAAATGACCAGAAATCAATCTCTCCATACTTGGGTTTAGTGCCTAACACACCTTCAGATGTAATGGCAACTGTGTTGGCATTTCCATAAATTTTGTACACCATAGCACCTCTAGACATATTACCAAAGACATACAAATTGAACCTAACAGACTAATAAACACACTATACAAAATCAACTATCAATTTATTGCCTGTTACAAGACTCCTTCCATGATCCTGGAAGTTCATTTAGGTTCCTAAATGTCATGAATGAATGCCACATAAATAAAATGTCCACCATTCTGGAAGAGTTAAACTAAACATCAATTGACTGGAATACCCACATCAGCACAATAGGATATGCTCAGAAGTTTATAGAACTAATAAGTTAAAATTCAATGGACCAGATTTTTATTAGCCCAGCTAGAATACAGAATATTATTTACCTTATGCTTACAAATGTAGCATCATCATGCCCAACTCCCATAGTAACTCATTCTCCAAATAAGTCAAATCATAAAGTCATAAATGCTTTCTGCAAACTATTGAATTACTCTTAAATCAGTATACCAGAATTCAAACATTTTAAATGCACAGATCTCAAATTTTATGATGAAGTCTTGAGATTCACTCATAACAATATCACATCAGAGATTGCTCAGCAGATAGATTCAAAAAGGAGTTTTATTCCCACAGAAATAAATGTATGGAATTGACAGTCTCATCCAAATTGACGTATAATGGGAAATTTAAAAGCAAGATCCTGGTGGTTCACCAACATAAATAAAATATGCAGTAAAACATAAAAAAAACATTAATGTAAACAGCAGATTTAAACACCCCAAGTCAATGAAAATATTAGGAAGTTAACTAAGCATTTTGAAAATATTATTAGATCAAATAAATAGTAAAGCAGCCTTTGAACTTAGGTTGGCATCTGAAGCCAAGAACAATTAAAAATCCTCCTTTAGTTTTTTAGAAAACAAAGAAACAACACTCAGCAATGTACAAGTTTCATAATAATGAAAAAAAAACTATTTAGACTTAGTGGACATTGTCAATATCCTAGTAATACATTTAGTTCAAATTTCACTCTTGATATGACTATTCAAAGGCTTAAAATCCCTGTAGCACTCAAGCCCACCATCGTCAAATAAGAATATGTTCAGAAAGCACTGTCAAACACTAAGAACACTTCCTCCACAGAACCAGATAGCATACCTGGTTGTTTGATAAATAGTTTCAAACATGCCCTGGTACAACTTCTACATAATCTATTTAACCTACGCCTTGCTACAGTCTCAGTTCTGGAAGTATGATATACAGAACTGGAGATGCCAGCCCATAAAGGTGTCCTTTCTATCTACTCCAGAAACTATAGGGACCAAAAGATTGACAAGGCTCATTTGTATGGCCATAGAACACATTGCAACAATGACATTTAAAATCTCATCAGGCTCGATGTACAGCAATTTGGTTTTGTAAAAGGTAGATCTTGTCTAATGAACCTGGTTAATTTCTTTGATAAGGTAAGGACAGCAGTCACACTGTGCACAACATCTTACCTTGATACAGCCAGGGCATTTGAAACTATCTAACATACTAGAATAGTTAAAAAACTAAATGTATTATAACTGGATACTTATGTGGACAAATGGATAGCAAACTGGCTGTAAGACAGAATCCAGATGCTGCAGGTGGCAGCAACAGCATCAGATGAACATGATTATGACTAGTGGTACCCTGAAGGATGTGGTACTAGAACTGCTTTTGTTCAGTACTTATTGCTGTGACCAACAAATTAAAATCAAGACTGATGGCTAAGTAAATTTTGTGGATGACTGTAAACTGGGAGCCATTGTCAAGATACCCTTTGACAAAGAAGCCCTACAGCAGAAAGTTATGCTTAAAAATTCATTGTGTGGTAAAAATGGGCTTTAATTGAATGTTAAAAAGGCAGCATTGTTGTATTCGCCAGAGAAAGCTTCCCCCTAGCATATTGCACTAAATATTCCCAGTTGAAAATACTCTGTGCTTTAGCAGCCATTCAACAGTAGTTGTCAGGAAATTCTTTTACTCAGAGCAGGTGAATATCATCCATAGCTAAAGAAGTAATTGTCCCCTTTTATTAAGCGCTTATCAGGCCAATTATAGAATGCAATGCCCCCTTTTGGACGTACCTCACTAGATATATGAAACACCTGGGAAGACTTCAGAGATTCCTAATAAAGAGAATTAGAAATGTAAAATCCCCAAGCTAGCAGAAATTACTAGAAGCACTGTACCTCCTTTCTGTGTTTAATAGGATCCTTAGAGGAAACTTGTGTTTTGTCTTCTGAGCAATCAGGGAACCAGTAATCCAGGAACTCTTGCCCCTTCTCAAATCAAACAGTCCAACAAATACCCGAATAAAAGATTCAAACCCACTTCAGCAGCTCAATAAAACCATGTAGAAACACAGATTCATAGGATCATAGGATCATAGCAGGTTACCAGGCTAATAGTCCTGGGGCCTTTGCAAGCCTAGCCAAGAGTTTATCTTCAAGCAAGAAACCTCAGTCAGCACCTGTCACCCCTGTCAATGAGGGACACGGGTGGAAGCTGTGAGAAAAAGTTGTGGTTTCCCATCTTTATTCAGTTTGTCCCACACCTCTGGAATACACTTCTGCTGCAAACAAGGCAGTGTATTTCACCATATTACTTCAAACAGGAGCAGGATAATTGAATGGGTATTCATAAATTCACCCTGTGTGCCCTTATTGGGGGTGGATGTACATTCAAGGCTGGGAACTGGCAAAATATAATGGTCATGAGACTCAGTAGCCTTGAACTTCTTCTGATTCTCAAGAATTAAAATAATTTGAAGTCAAGCATAAGCTATCCCTAATACAATTTACTTATGCCAGTATGGGTCAAATACATAACAAAATAAATAGGGTTTCAAGGTCTGGTCGAAATTTAAAGGTAATCTTCTTATTAAACCATAAATAGTAAACATGAACATCTTTCTAAGGATTTTCTATTTCTGTAATAAATCATTCGCTTACACAACTAAGAAGATACTAAATTCAATAACTAAGTAAATTCCTAAATTTATATGAGATAACAATAAACCAAGAATCATCTTAATTAAGATACTCAACATAAGAAGTTTGATTTTACAATTCCAAATATCACTCCATTTAATTAAGTATTAATTCTGGATCTTCAAGTTTTCCTGAAAAAAGTAGATTCAAGTGATTCTTATTATAGCAATTATTACAGACTCCAAATATTACAGTTGCTAATACCCTTACAGCTCTCTGTAGAGTTCCAATGCAAAAGAAAGTTTAAAAGTTCAATTAGTTGATTATTAATGTACATTATCCAGTAATGTTAAGCTACTAAATGTTTTATTTCCCTCTGCCTATCCCTTATTCATCTTAACTAGTTTGCCTGTCTTAAAGTTCTTTACCTCTTTGAAGCACAACAGGAATTAATTTGATTTTGGCCTCATTCTGAATGTGGTTTCCCAGAAAAAGAAAATACATTTTCTTTTGCTCGTTTTATAACACAATAATCAACTTTAAATACTACTCTGATAATTGCATTTCCAAATTTGGGTTGTGCTTGTACAATAAATAAGTATACTTTCTAATTGGGATAATATTTGAGAGAATAGATGCAAAAGACATCCATATCCCAAAATAATTCATCAACCATGTAGGTTACTCAAGAATGCCTAATTATCTGTCCCTTATACAAACAATATGGGAAAAATACTTAACCTATCATGTGCCATATGTAAAGACAGTGTGGTAGATCTACTGTGTATATTTTACATACTTGGACAAATCAATGGCTTCACAAAACATCAAATAATAAATATCCAATATTTTTAATTGTTCAGCTTCTTTCACCAATCACCACTTTACAATAATTCCAAAAACAATATATTCTGCTATGCACATCAGCTTAGGTAAAATTATTTTGTAGTAAAATCTTGATTAAACAGAGATGAGTTTTCCTTAGCTCTGTTGAAGACATATCAATTCTTATTTGAAATCATGGAAAATTGTACAGAAATATGTAATCAGAGCAAACAAATGTCAATATTGATGGACTATTCTAGATAAAATTTCAATGGTTCAGAAAGTCTGGATGATATTTTGCCAATAGATAACATGTAATGACTTGAGAAGCTTTGATAACACTGCCTTCATTTGGTAGTCCTTTAAGGTAGCACAATATTTTTAGACTGATGAAGTAAACTTTTACATTTAAGATACATTAATTGATGTTTGTTAAGTCTATTAGCTGCTTCCACTAGAGTGATAAGAAGGACTTATAAATTTTAGTGGGAAAACTACATTCCTTATGAGAACTGTCACATTCCCTTTTCAAAACATAATTTGCTTTCTGTTCTATATAACATCTTGATAAATTAAATTAGCAATAAATGTTAAAAAAGTACTGCTGAGGAAAACATGACTGATGTTAAGTTAATGGCACAACTAGAAGAAAAATATACAGAAAATGTTACTGAGATTTCAGAAATATTAAAAAATGTAGGAAATGTCATGAGAGGAGATATATCTAAAACAATAATTTTGCTCAAAATGACATGACAAGGATATTAGAAAAACATGGTTTGGGTGCAAACTTCTTCCGTTTTATAGAGGAATCTTATTCTAATTCAGGGATGATACTTTCAGTATTTTTCTTCTAAGAAAGAGAGTAAATGTGCAATATGGTGAAAAAATATATGCCTTTTGCCCCCTGTTCTTTGCACTATTGATGGTTGTTTTGATTGCAAAATGCAAAAAGGAAATGGTTAAGGCTAGAATAGCATGTTTAAAATAATAATATATTAGCTTATTAATTCTTTCCCTTAGGAACCAGGGACAATTAGTTGTGTTTTTCGTACATGTTGAAAACACAGCTGAATGATCCACTAGAAATAGATAAGGGGTTTCTCATCTTTTTATTACCTACTGGCACTTGCACTATTACATCCTTAACTGAGAGTATCTTGTCTGCTGTATTTCATGTCCTTCATGCAATAATTGTCAAACAATTATAGATTTCAGGGCCAGAAACTTATTTTGCCACACAACTGTGTTTTCGTAGAAGACATAGCCATCTATGATTCTACAGCCATCAGGATACACAAAGCTAATATAAGTATACTTTTTTGCACTTGATCTGGTTCAGTGATAGTTAGCAAAACTGCACTGAATTTATTTATTTACTTTACTTGACTGAATATTGCTGATCTCTGTCTGCATTTTGTTTTTCCCTACCCTCCCACCCAATTGTTTTTGTATTCTTAAACTTAGTGGATTTGGAACTGCCCATACTGCTGTAAATTTGATTTGGACACTCCTCCCAGTCCCATCTCATTTGTCACTCTACTGAATCCAGTAAGATCACTTGGAAAGGACTAAGCCCTTGCTTCTTTGATTATGGCACTCCTCCCAGTCCCATCTCATCAGGTCATTCTACTGAGCACAGAGAGAGCACTTGGGAAGGCCAACCCCCTTAGTTTCTTAAGTTTGAATTATCTTCTGTTTCCTCCCTCTCCAGTTAAAAAAAACTACACTTTATTCAGCTGCATTTACTTTAATTATGTCCCTTCTACTTTATTACCTTATTTTGCTTTGCTGGTTCTTCTTAAGTGTTCAAGTGTTTTTATTCTGCTACATTTATTACTGCTTGTTAGTAGCCTGCTAAAATTTGTCTGTTATTCTAAGCTTCTTAGTTTTGAGTTTAGCACTTGGACTTTAAGCCAGTTGTTTTACATTTAAGAAGGTTTCTGTGGTCTACATTCTTGTGGATAAACTCTTATCAAAACCCTCTCTCCATAAGTCCATCGAACATTTCAGAACACTATGCCTGGACAATTCCAATCAGTTTCTCTTGCCAGCTTGGTCGACATGGGCTTACTGAGACAGTGTAGCAACTGCCTCATATTCACTGATAACCCTCTTCTACCTCATAATTCTTATATTTGTGAGACATGCAGCTAAATCAGTAACCTGGAAGCCATGTAGTCTTGCTCCACAGTCACTACTTCTGACAAAGAGGAGATTGCCAGCACAAACATCACACCACCACATGACATAGCCAAGCACAATACACACCCACCTATGCAGAAGTCCTCCATATAAACTTACCTAAACAGCAGAGACCTCCAAAACACACTCACAATTATTCCACACACAACACCAAACACAGCACAGACAGCAGACAACACACCAGTGTCTCACAATCACAGCCCATAAGGCATAATAATAAACCAACACAGCCCATAAGGCATAACAACAAACCAAACATACTAGTCATCGGTGATTCAGTTGTGAGACACACTGATGTCCCCCTCACCAGGTTTGACAAGGAGAAGATCGCAGTCAGTTGTCTGTCAGGTGTCAGAGTTTACCACATCATGCACGCACTTAAGTCTCTCCACAACAAGTACAAGTATGACATTGTCATTTTTCATGTTGGTGTGAATAACTTGAGACATACCTCTCTGGACTATATGAAGAGAGACATGATTAGCCTCTCATAGTATGTGTCCCAGGCAGGTATGTCCCTAGCCCTAAGCAGCATCGTACCTTCCCCAAGAATGATACCACAATATCAACAAAAAGTAATTGACTTCAACAACTGGCTTAGTTTCTGGTGTCATTCCAAGGGGTCCAGTATCTGTCTGCCTGGGATGACATGGTTGACAGGCCTTGATGTTTTTCCAGAGATGGCCTCCACCTGTCACCCCTGAATTCCAGATTCTGGCCAAGGCTCTTGCCTCCCCTATTGTGCCTTTTTTAGTCAATGTCCCAAAGACAAATCTTCCAACATAAATGATCTGTCAAAAATCAAACTGAAGGTCATGCTGCTTAATGCTAGGAACATTAACCTGAAAATGCACTCACTGGAAGTGCTCCTTGCATTGGAAAATGCTGACATCTGTGCAGTCATGGAAATTTGGTTCAAGGCTGCAGAGAACACCTCTGCCTTACCAGGCTATATTCATTCCACACATTCCAACATCAAAATGAGGTCAGGAAGACTAAGGGTGGTGGAGTCTCTATCTTCATTAAAGACAAGCACACCTCCAGACTGGTTCTTAGGTTCATAGGTTCATAGGTAGGTACTAGGCTATCGGCCCAAGGGCCTACACAAGCCTAGCCAACAAGGTTCCTTGACTTACACCACCCAAGAAAGTTATTTTCCTGTGCCACTGTCGAGCAGAGACATAGAAGTGATTCTCAGGGTGAATTTCCTATTTCCCATCCACTCATCAAGATTTTTCTTGAAGAGTGCTAATGAAGAACTTATAGGTTATGGTTTGCCAGCATGATGCACTAGAACTACTCCAGGTGCAACTGACATTTGGCAAGACATCCATCCAAGTTATAGTCAGCTATAGACCCACCTCCATGACTCAGGACACCAACTCTTCCTACCTGGACCTACTTGACTCCATCAAGGTACCCCCTGATACCCAGATTCTTGGTGACTTCAACTACCCTATCATAGACTTGGTTAACTATCCCTGCACTAATGAACTCACCCAATGATTCCTTGACTTCATCGGTTCTAAAGCACAAGATCAGCTAGTCTCATCCCCCACAAGGGGAAATAACATTCTGGACTTGGCTCTCACCAACATGGGTGATTGCTGCACCACTCCCATAGTAAGGTCTTTCCTGGTGAGATCAGACCATTGGTCTGGCTCATTCCAAGTTTCTATCCCAGCCAACCCCCTCCCCAGGCGTAACCAGGCTGAAAAACTTCTCAAAAACTCACTACAACCTCCTAAGGGAGGTTATCAGTAGCTTCACACCACTGGCCCCCTCAGAGGATGCAGACAACTATGTAAAACAGTACATCAATGCAGTATAGAAGCTCCTGTACAACTGCATGGATTCAGCCATACCCAACAGAACTAAAACCTGCACCTCAAGGAAACATAAACCTATCTGGTGGACATCCTCTATCAACAGGCTTTATAACAAAAGTAAAACACTGTTGTCCAAGGGTAAAAAGGCACAAATTCCCAATGGAAAAACTCCCTCCTTAGCCTCAACAAGCAGATTAGATCACTAGTGAAAACCTCCAACTCAAGTTATGAACTGAAATTGGCCTCCAAAACAAAGGGAAACCACAAAGCGTTCTTCAGTTACATCAGGATACTCCACGGCAAAGCCCAAGCTTGTTCTGAATTACTACTTAATGGTACCACTTACACTGATCCTGTAGACATAACCAACCTGCTGGTAGATAGGTTCAGTGCAAACTTCCCCCTACGTCCTCTCCAAAGGCCCATTTGACATCCCTGATACTAGTCCCACACCTCACATCTCCATAGAGCAAGTGTTAAAGGCTTTATACATGGCAAAGAAAAACAGCTTCTATGGGACCTGATAGTATCCCTGACTGTATTCTGCACCATCTCCAGCAAGAACTAGCTTTGCCATTGAGTACACTTTTCAACCACAGCCTAAGTACAGGCTTCAGTCCAGCAGGGTGGAAAACTGCCATTGTCATCCATTTGCACAAAGGTGGTGCCAATACTGACCCTGGAAACTACTGCCCCATTAGCTTGACAAGTCTGATCTGTGAAGTCATGGAGTGTATTATTATGGACCTCATAAACAAGGGCAAAGGCAAACTCCAAGCACTTGACCCCACCCAGTTCAGATTCACCAAGAGCAGATCTTATCTGTTGAACCTGGTTGACTTTTTTGAGACTGTCACCAAGGCCCTGGATGAGGGGAAAGTCAGTACATACAGCTTACCTTGACTTGGCCAAAGCCTTTGACATAATCCTCCACTCAGGCATCATCGAAAAGCTAGCATAACTTTGTGTAAATACCTGTCTCATCAGGTGGGAGGCCAACTGGCTTACTGATAGGACCCACAATGTCAAAATATGCACCTCAATCTCCGAAAGCAGACTTGTCACTAGTGGTGTTCACCAGGGACCTGTAATGTGACCCCTACTGTTTGGCATCTACTTTTCAGAGGTCCAGGCAAAGACAAAAGATCTCTGGCTGACTAAGCTTGCACACAACTACAAGTCTGGTGCTGTCATTGACTCCCCAGATGATGTTAACATACTATGAGAGAGTCTCACAGCAGCAAATGACTGCTGCCAAAGTCATGGCCTTAAGTTAAATGCAAAAAAAAAGTATTATCATGCCATTCAGCAAAAACATGGCCCCTACTGATTACCATATCAACGGCAACCCCCTAAGCACACAGCCTATGGTGAGAAACTTGGGTACACATGTTGACAACAATCTCACATTCGACCATCATGTAGCCGCAGTGGTCAGAAAAGCCTTTTACTTGGTTCATCTCATAAGTAAAGGGATTGCATCCAGAAAAAAGGAAAATATTACCTCTCCTTCATTAGGCCAATAATTTAGTATAATGCCCTGTTTGGTATGTACCTCTCCAAACACCTGTACCAGCTGAAAAGGCCACAGAAATACCTTACAACGAGAATCCATGGCCTCCAACACCTGTCCTATGTGGACAGGCTCAAATTGCTATCACTCTACTCTGTATCATACAGATTGTTTAGAGGTGATCTGTGTCTCAACTACAAGGTAATTGCAGACCCTGCCCTACTAGAGATGCTCCATATCCATAAGTCTAACTCCTCATGCATTACCCACTGAAAAGGCCTAAATCTAATGTGTGACATTAACAAAACCTGCTGCAGAGACAGGTTTGTCTTCCAGAGGCTGCCCCATCTCTGGATTAGATTTCCTATACACGTCAAACAGAGTACATCACTGACTCTCTTCAAGCGCAACCTTGATGAGTGGATGAGAAACCATAGATTTGTCCCAGGGGTTCCATAATGACAGGGGTGACAGGTGCTGACAGAGATTTCTTTTCTGGGGATAAACTCTTGGCTAGGCTTGTAAGGGCCCCAGGGCCATTAGCATAGTAACCTCCTATGATCCTATGATCCTATCAGAGTTATACATTTTTGTCTCCACTCTATAAGAGAACAAATACAATTCAGCTATCACTGTTATGATATGTTACAAGAGCAATTTTCCAGTGCAGTTTCAGTTACAAACATTACAAAGTTTAAATATAGCATATAAATGTTTTACTGTCTGAATTAGAGCGAAAAGAAATTAAAAGCATTCACAACAAATTTTAAATTGGTTTCTTTCCCATGCCATCACAATTATACTGGCTTTTTCCATTCAACATTATCAAAGTGGATCCACCTCTAATTACTTCTTCCTTCTGCATTGTAGAAGACATAAAAAGATCATATATTATTTAGAATTAAACTCACACTTGACCCATTCTTTTCAGTTTCATCTCTTTCCACAAGATCTCATCCAATGCCCTTTGGCCCGGATACACATCTCCTTTCTTTTCAATCTTTTTCAAGGTATCTATTGTTGCCACAGAGTTTCCACAGAGTTTGTATCCATAATAGTCTTCCATAATAACCTACTTATTTTGCCTTCATGCCATTCTTCACAATTATGTTTTGGGATGCCCCCTTTGTCACATTTCAGTCCTCATGAACTTCCTTTCCTATGCCAGATTTATAATGTACATGTCATTGGTTTACATCCACACTAATTAATTTCATCCAACTTGTATTCTTTCAGAAGCTGCTATAAAACGTTTAGCTTTATTGCTCAGTTTTGCTTGTTCTACTAGATCTGATCTATACACTGTATTCATTACATAGATCAATCCTTCTACTTCACTGTCTGCTCCTCCACTTTAATGATCCTCTCATTTCCCTTCTCTGCTCTTAGACTGACCTTCCATATCATATTCTCATGTTTTTCTACTTCATGTCTATTCTCTCTTTTAGTCTTTGTTAGGTCTCTATTTGCCTTTACCCTTCCATCTTTGCTGAGGGATTTCTCTCTGGTGCTTTCAAAAGAACTGCTCTTTCTACTAAAACTTTAACCATTGATTAAAACAATCATAGACTCAACAAAGTTAACCACCTCCCACCTAAGTCTTTCCTTGGCTTTTCTCAGTCTTAGTCTTCTCTGTACAAACATCTCCCAAATTCTTGGAAGTTGATCGACTAGTTTCCATTGCAAGCACTTGGGATGTGTCTTACTATATAGCATTTCTCTGAGCTGGTCTTCATTTTATTATTTAATCTTCTAGGAATGTTTCATAAGTACTGCAAGAGTCACTTAACTATTTTCTGAAGTAATCTTTATTGCAGAATAGCATATGTTAACATGCTGCAGGGCCCCTCCACAGTGGCATAGATTATCTCAATCTCTGGTCCCATTAATATTTTGTCTTACTTTCTTCTTTATCTCTCTATCTCCCTTTTCATTCAGAACCCTGGCACTGCATATTTCTACATAATATCCTTTATAAAATAACTAGTTCTACTCCTGCAATGATTTTTTGCAGACTTAACTATATCCCCTCTCCAGTCATAATCAAAACATCTCTGACTTCTTGTTGACTTAACTTGAGTTATCTAATTAGCAATTCTATTATAAATCAAAAACACAAACCTTAAAATTGCATTAACTTTCACTGCTAAACTGCTTGCTTTTTCTTTAGCACTTTGCTGCTCTACATGACCTGTCTAGGTAAGCCCCACTCCTTTCACCTTTGCTATTCTTGGGCTCACTCCACTCTTCACCCCACCTCAATTCCCACCCACCCCTCATACTCTACACCAAAACTTCTCTGTCTCCACCCCTCCCCTAATCCTCACATAGCATCTTTCACCACAGTTCCAATAATCTACTTCCTCAACCCAGCCTCAACCACACATATACCTGCTTAACCACTTTATCTACCTCCAACTAAATTACACAATCAAACCTCACAATCTTAACCATCTATACAATCCCCTCTTCCTACCTGATATCCACTATCCTTTACACATCATTTACTCCCTCCTGTATAAGTACTCTACCACCTTTTCTCCCAATAAATCATAGTTCCCCATTTATATTATACCACTATCCAGTACTACCCTATATCAACTACTTAGCCATCCCTGTCGCAATTTATAACTGATTTCTCCTACTCCATAATGCAATACATTTTTCATTCTGTTTCTACCATCACTTCCATCTTTGTACATATTTCAACCATGTCAGTACATGTTATACTCACAACTGGTTATCTGACATCTGCTCCTACTCATACTTCAATTAACTTTACTTCTTCCTTACATCTGTATAAACTATAGCCATTATCATGCCACAAACTCTGATGACCTTTTACCAAACCTCAATCAGAATCTCTTCACAGAAGATAACTTCACAATTGCACCTATATGTCTTCATAAATATATTCTTCACCATTAAAATCCAGTAATTGTGAAAAACACCAACCCCCCCCCCCAAACAAACTGGATTACCCCACCACCACCACATTAATCAACACTTAAAAGTAAGTGGTGACATTCATCCCAACCCTGGTCCAATAGATCACCAACAATGCAAACAGCTGACCACCACTGCTCAAACTAATAACAGAGCTGCTCATTTTCATAAACCTTCCTCCCTCCATATACTTCACATTAGCTCTTGACGTGCCTGCAATAAATTGATTTCAACCATGACTAGCCCTACCCACCTCTGATAAAGTTGTACTTACAAAAAAAATGGCTAAAACCAGAAATTAAAGATAAAGGAATCCTCTCCACAAGCTAAAATATGATAACAGCTGATAGGAAACATAAAGAACAGAAGTTGCTACTCTTTACAAAAACACCCTCAATTGAACTCATACTCCACACAACCCTCTCCAGTTCAACAATGCTGAAATATTCATCGCATCCCTCCAAATTCAAGCCATTCCAGTTCTTTTAAGGCGGTACATTGATGGCTGTATCAGAGGAGATTGATTGCAAATCTGGCTATTTTTTATAACATGCTGCTAGTTTAATTTTAATATGTAGTTGAGATTAGTTAGTATAGGAGATGCACAGAGAAATGATGGTAAGAGGGAGGTGGTTGCTAGAGTTTTTCTGTTGGTTTTGGTTAGGTAGGATGTAGATCTATAGTGGCTTCCTAATTTTTAATGTATTTTTATGACACTGTCAAGAGCTGGTGGTCAAGTATGAGGTATTCATCTATTTTAACACCACAAAGTTTGGTTTGAGTTACAACTTGTAGGGGTGTTATAATAAAAGACTGCTTTTGTTTTGTGAAAGTTTAATGGATAAAGAGAGTCAGGTTAGTTTTGTTGGGATTGAGAAGTAGTTAAGCATTTGATAGCCATGATTCTATGGATGAGAAGGAATCTTGAGTAATTTCTTTCAGTACTGAGAGGAAAAGAGCAGAGAAGATCAGGGTGGAGTCATCAGTATATTGTATTGTACCTGCACTTTTTGCTGCCTTAAAATGTGAGTTGATATAGGTATTAAATAGTAAAGGAACTTGGATTGATCCTGTGGAAACCCTGTAGAGATTGAAGGTAAGAGTATGTTTGGTGACATCTGGCTGCCTGTACTCTATCTGAGAGGTAATTATGGAACCAAGATATTGCATCTTGGGAGAGCCTGAGGGCAGAAAGTTGATGTAGGAGATTTGATGTGGGACAGTATCAGCTGCCTTATAGAGATCTACAAAGACAGAGGAGACAAGAGTTCCTTTGTTCCTCTCCAAGTTTGTTGTGTTTCTGAAGTTAAGAATGGTGGTTGTGGTACTATGCTTAGGTCTGAATCTATTCCATTTTTAGTGATAAGATTATTTTGAAGTAGATATGCCATGAAGTAAACACATTTTCCAAAATCTTTGCATGTGGGAAACAGAATAGCTATGGGACAGTAGTTTGACAGATCAGGAGAAGAACCATCTTTTTGTAGGAGGATTATATAAAATGCTTTCCAGAAGGTAAGGATTAGATTTTCAATGATGGAACAATTTATAATTATTGCTATTAAGCTAATGCTTCAACTGCTATTGTTAAGTATTCCAAAGGTAATTTGTCTGCAGCTAAAGTTGTTGATTTTAGCTTTGGGAAATACCTGTTTGCAGTGGTTGTTGAGACTTAAGTTTAAATTGGTTGCCATATGTTACTGGTATTATTGGTAGGGTAAGATCTGAGGATTTATTTTTGATAATATTGAGTTTAGCTTGCATGAAATGGGTATTGAAGTCATTAGCTATACAGGCAGAATTTTATTTTTGTTGGAGCTGGAGAAAACACTCTAATCTCTAGTCTAAATGAGGTAAATTGTAATGACATCAAATATCTCCCTCTAGACAAAGTTGCTTCTGAGTTCAATAATACCTTCTTAAATATTTTGCCTCACTGAGAACAAAATAAGTTAAAGTCAATCATCCACCTTCCTATCTAAAATACTAAACAAATCACAAAAATGGGAAATAATAGTTGGAAGCCTAGCCTGTAAAAAAATCCAGAAAAAGCTTCAGACTTACAGACAGCACAGAAAACATGCCAAATATTGTATAAAGCCTTTAATAGAAAAGCTTTTACTGTAATCCTCAAGAGTCAGCCCATATATATCCAAAATCATTCTGGTCCTACATAAAACAGCTATTAAATTGTGGTCATTCCACTGAAACCTCTCCTGTGACAACCAACCATAATATTTCAAAAACTATTCCAGTCTATTTAACTCCTACTTCATTAACTTAGTCTCCACATTATTTAATACATTAGATCCCTCAACTCTTCATATTCCAACACAACCAGTTAAATATTCTCACACCTTCTATTTCTAACCAGTGCCTACCTCAGCCATTGGAAGACTTCTTCTAAAGTTAAACCTGGCTTCTATAGCACATCAAAATCTATCAGCCTAATATAGTAAAGTTGCAGCTGAAGCAATAGCCTTCCCAGTATCCATCTTAATAAACTGTCCCATCAAAGAATGTTATGTCCCCCGACTCTGGAAAAATAACACTAAATGCTTCTGCTTCATAAAAGTAGTAGCCATACTGACTTCACTAACTACAGCCATATTTCTGTTCTACCCTCTTCAATGGTATTAAAAAAAGATATATTGATTCAGTTACTTAGTTACATCTCAGAATTTTTTTCTTATATCCTCATCTCATGATGTTTTCACCCTTACAAGAGTATTACTATTGTCCTCTTTAACTTCATTAATGCAGTAAGTAAAAGTAGAAATGCAGGTAAATTTGCATCAGACTTTTTTTCTTAACCTTTCTAAAGCCTTTGGCATGATCTCTCTTCACATTGTCTTACAAAACCTCTCTTACCTAAGATTCAATAACTCCACACTGGCCTGGCTTGGCAGCTCTCTGTTAGAGCTCAAACACTTAGTTAAAATTATCTCTCTCCACTTTTCTTCCCACAACTGGTGGCATTCCCCAAGGTTCCATTCTCAGCCCCATGCCTTTTAACATTTTCAACAATGACCCCTGTATAACAACCAAGAATGACTCTATAGTACAATGCACTGATGACTCCACTCTTATATGCTCTGCTGCAAACCTGGAAATTCAACCAAAAATAACCCAGAACTCCTTTATTTCAATGAAGACGAGGTTAACTAAATCAGTTATTTCTCAGCCTTAAAAAATCAAAACTAATACTTTTTTCCCCAAACACCTAAATATTCAGAAATATACTGCATTCTCAATTACCTCTGCAAACAATACTGAAATTGAACTTGCCAAATATTTCAAATTGCTAAGTGTATATGTAGACAAACGTCTGAAATTTAATTGCCACACATAACACATAGTTAAAAAAAACACATCAAAAGTTAGGTTCCCTCTACAGAGCTAAACCTTTCCTTACCAAAACTGAAAAAAAAATATTAAATCCTCCCTCCTTCTGCCTATTTTCTTTTACTCAGCACCCATCTTTACCAATAGACAAACCACCCTGCTCAACAAGCTATAACAATGCTACAATAAGGTTGCTAAATTTGCTGCATACTTTCCTTACCGGACTCACCATTGCATGGCTCTCAAAGAACTACACAGGTTAGAACTTCTCCACAATCTAACATACTCCCATCATCTCATAATTAATAACTTTATAAACTAGACAAATTCCATCAGTTGACAGGTTTATTCAGCCCTACACTCTAACCAGACCTCTGAAATCCACCAGCAAACTCCTACAAGGTATCTCCTAATCTAAAAATTCAGTCGGTGACTCTTTTCTCTTCCAAAATTTGGAATGCCATTCCTTTCTCCTTGAGGAAAGAACATTTCTAAGTTTCTTATAAAAAATCTAAAACGGTATTTTATAAACCAATGTCTCTGCCAGTGCTTCTCCCCTGGATAGCCTAGCTAGATGGAATAGTAGAACAGTGCAGCAAACCAGCACCCGTAATACTTTTTAATGCTCTCTGGATATCTTATTGACAGTCTGGCTTAGCTACCATTGCAGTCCCACTGCTCATTTCACTTTAGGACTAAGCAGTAACTCTTAGCTTAAGCACTTTCGTTACTTCTTCTTTTAATGTTTTTTTCTCCTTTGGAACTGCCATACCTTGAACAGCTTCTAGTTTGCTTTCTTCCTGGTACATTTTTTTTGTGATGCTGTATTACAGTTGCCCTACCAAGCAGGTAAGAAAAAAAACCCTCTGACACAGTAACAGCTCTTTTTACTTTTAGTTTTTTTTTTGAGCCATATATAGTGTTTCACCAATTTGAGAAGCTGGGAAAGAATTCTCAGGAAGCACTTACTGTTTATTTAAGTTTTCAAGCCAGCTATGGAAACCTCAAAATCCCTCCAATATTCTAACACATTTATGTGATCTATTTGGTCAGGTTTTCTCTTTTTATTCTATACCATTTTGTAGCTTATTTCATTTATTTGTTTTGCTACTTTACAGGGTCTTTGTCATTTTTGCAGTAATGTATTTTCAGTAGATAAATCCAGCACTGTCACGTGTATTGCATTCTCTGAATCTGCCATTTTTATTTTGCACCTTGTTTTGCATTTATTGTATCCTTGTCATGCGTTTTCTTTACTAATGACATAAGAATGTTCAACCTATCTTGCAGATCTGTGAAGTGTGCTTCCACAACTTTAAATAAGTTTTCTTCATCTTCCAAGGTTCTTTTGCTATGGCTATGAATTCTTTTGAAGGAGTACTTCTCTCACAATAAAAAAGCTAGGTAAGTAAATGATCCCATTTTTGTACATACAGATCAATAGCTTTCTTTAACTTATACTTCAGGATTTTATTAAAGCATCACACTGTCTGAGGATGGTACACTGTAATTCTTAATTGTTTTTCTTGAAAATAATGGCAGAGCTGCTATATTATGCTGCAAATAAACAGAATGTTCTGCTTTGTGTTTCTTTGGAAATCTCAACCTTGGAGAAAACTAACACCAGTTCTATTACTATTATTTCAGCAGTGGTCTTTTGCAGGGGTACTACATCAGGAATATTTGTGAGACAGTCAGTAATTAGTAGTATGCACTGTTAGCCAATAGCAGACTTTAACAGCAGACACCCAAGATTCTTGGTTATCCTTCAGAATGAAATTAATATGTGTAGTTATCAGAGGACTTTTGAGCCTTGGATGTAGTGCCATATTTCGGTATTCTGGGTAGAGTGCATTGATGTTTTTAGTGTCCTTATTACACTAAGCTAAAAGATATATAACTAAAGTTCTACCTTTTGTTTTGTCCATCCTTAAGTGCCTTTCAAAATATGACCATGTGCCATTTTCATAACAAGTGTTACAAAAGGTTTTGGGATTGACAGCTGATTCATCACTTCTTTTTCTGTTCTTATTCACTACAGCAACTCATTGTTCAACTTAAAATATAGGCATGGTATAAGTCCAACCTGTTCCACTGTTTCTCCTTCTACCACACCTGTGTTTTCTCTGTCCCTGCTTAAATTGTAATCCTCCAAATTTACTTTCTTCAAATTTTAATTTCATATCCGATAATCTGTTATGTCAGGAAACATTTCTTTTTATACAGACATGGAGTAGATAGTATAGCATTTCTTCCTAAGAGCAGAGGAATATGTAGTTCTTCTTTTAGCCTTTCCTCCAGAAAAGATAACTCATGCCAGAGAATTTCTTCAGCCATTGGATTTAGCAGTTTCTTGGCTTTTATTTCTATAACTTCTGTTTATAAGAACCTCCTGATAAAAGTCCTGGTTCTGATTTGCTTACTGTTTTGATATTATAGAGTTCTATTTAGATTCTCTTTTTTCCTTTTTCCTCTCTTAGACACTTTGAAGCAGTAGGACTTTACCACTGTGCCACTGCCCAAACAGTGGCTGGAATCTTCTGACTAAATTCTGCATCATGTACTTTTTTCATTCTGTGTACTGGTTTCTTTATCTAACTTAACAACTGGGATAACATGATTCTGAATATACACATTTTCTCTACCATTCCAGCCATGGCAAGCTTCTAGTTCATATCAAAATTTCAAAGGAACAAAATAATGGTGGTTCAGGCTAGTATCACAGAGTTTAATCAAGTCAAGTGCTTTCATTCCATAATGTGAGGAACTTTTTCAGAACCATTTCAAAGTTTATACTTCTGTTCATCTGTTCTTTTCTCCTTTTATTAGCTGAGTACTTCTAAGAGTGTGTCAAGCTGTCATGCCCCCCCCCCCCCACAATTTTTACATCATGAATATGGAGGACGGTGTGTATTCACAGTAGTATGTCAAGTTACTGCTTTTACTTGAGGTATATTCAAGCAGAGTATTGAACAGCTGCATCCCCTCAGAATCTACACAGTGTCTTGAAATGAGGGAATTCATGACCTATTATAATGCCACATGTTAAATTACAGACTAAAACTACAGTATGCAATACTTTAACCAACAGTGTCTGAGTTTCTACATGTATTATACAATATTCTTTCTTATTCAAAGAGTAAAAAGATCACCCAGAAAAAAAAAAACAATTAGTGAAAAAACTACAAGAAAAACCTTGCCAGGCTAGATTTTTCACTGTCTGACACCTTAGAACTTCCTGTAATAAAGGCCCATGGGATATATGCAAATGACCTGTTAAGGACATCAAGTGTTTCAGCTATATGGCTTCTGAATGCCCATGACTTTTTACTTTTTAAGTCTTTATGGACACATTCAGGCTAATAAAGGCCAATAAAGCCAAACTCCACTTGAATGTGTCCATAAAGATTAAGAAAGGAAGCAGGAAAAAGTCATGGAGATTCAGAAGCCCTATAGCTGAAACACTTCATCGCCTTAAGCGTCATTTGCATATATCCCATGCTCCTGTATTACAGGAGGATTTAAGGTATCACACAGTGAATATTCTTTCTTATCTCAATGAATATATGTCACTTCTTCTTTTCTCTTATCATTTGTTTAATATGTGTATACTTACTTCCAGAATGTACTAAGCATCTTTGTTATTTCACTTCAGTTAATAATAAAGTGCCAGACTGGCTTGGTTGCTTTGTGCCACATCTTTTTCCTATACACTGCTGAATGATTCAAAAGGTCTAACAAGGTATGACTTTCTGTTTTGATGGACTGCATTGTGCTACATTTCCATACTGCATACGGGAAGTCAATTGACTAGTTCTATTGGATTTTACATTACCAGTCCCAAAGACATTAGGGAAGCATTTTTCATTTAATCTAGTTTCATGTGGCACTTTTAAAGTGTATTTGCTGTTAATCTGTTATATCGTTCATTCTGCCAGAGTTTTAATTATCACTGACACCTTTCTCTCTTTTTCTAGTGACAGTAGGAAATATGCTGGTGTTCTGGGCATTCTACTTGCTCAAGGTTTGGAAACATAGAAACAATACTAGGTAAGTGTTTACAAGGCTGCACTGTCTTGACTACTACTGCTGTATGTTCATAGGATCTCCTTAATTCTTCATCTGACCTGCACTGACTTCTACCACTGTTGATGGTTATTAATAAAATGTTTTGTTTCCTGCTAGTCAGTTGATC
Organism: Protopterus annectens; assembly: GCF_019279795.1. NCBI lineage: Eukaryota > Metazoa > Chordata > Ceratodontiformes > Protopteridae > Protopterus > Protopterus annectens. Next base: position 1,481,976,062 of record NC_056746.1, read on the forward strand.
AAATTGTTATTGCTGACATGACAGCCTCTTAATACTCCCATACTAGTTTACAGCTGTCAACAGCTGTTGATATCCACATTTCCCTTTGCACTAATGCTAGTTATTACAATTAATTATATTTGGTGCATTCCTTTCATGAGGAATTGGAGTCTGATAAATCCTAGAAATAATCATTCCTGGGAATTCAATAAATTCTGTTTAGGCTTAACTCAAAGCCTACACTGAGTTTAGTGTTTGTGGGGTGAGCAACAACGATAATTCCATATCCATGCTAAGCACCATGTTTAAACATAAACAAGCATGGCGTAGTGACCAGCAGCAGTGCTGCCAGCCAAGAAACCATACATAGTAACATAGACACCAGCAGTCATGTAAACCTGTTTACCTATGAGCAAAGTAGGTCTGTGCGACTGTGCAGAACGGCATAATGATTACAAGGGTTAGTAATAAAGCAATGTATATATGTCCAACATATTACATGAAAGTGTATACAATGCAGAGTATTGTGGAAACCTGTGTCAGGTATACTGAATAAAGGTGTTGTCAGTGATCAATAAGGGTACATAGAATGCATTATAAATAAATAGTCAGGGGAAGTGTGTATATTGAAAAGGGACACACAGATAAATTGTAGGAATGAACTTAGTGGACGAGCTAAGGTGAAACATGGTAATATACAGCACATGAGGGCATGCCAATGAGGACAGTGGTAGCATGAACACTATTCACATATTGGACTGCAGAGTAAATTGTATATTATGTGAGTGTCACACAAGATGACATATCAATGGAGTGGATACTTTGTGATATAAGGATCCTGATATGAGCAATGGACACAACATACATCAAGGATGGTATATACAATAGGGATTATGTGCATATTCTGAATTTATGCAAAATTAGTTGCCTGAGTATGTCAACATAGTTCTCAACCAAGCAGGACACATAGTAACAGGCCAATGGAGAACAGTAGACAGAAGCATGCACAATCAGGGACAATATAAGAATAATACCACCAGTTTTCCACATAACATATGTGATTGTGAGAGATCATAGATGGTTCTGCAAGAACATACTTGTATAATTATTCTGATTCATCAGCAATCTCTGAGGGGAATCAAGCACATTACCCTCAAAATGTAACATCTGCCAGAGGTGTTCAAAGAGACACTGTTACACCTGTATTAGAAATAATGAGCAATCCTGGCTAGTTAACAGGTGTGCATGCCACTTGGTCTAATAATAGGGGTGTGTTGTCAATAGTGTAATTATCTTGCATATTTGCACTCATAAAGGAACTGCTCCCCCCAAGAGTTTCCTTTGTCTACTGTGTCCCCACGTCTGTGGCATCAATCTTTTGTGTGCGTTAATGCTGTATGCATTATATCAATATCACACTTGGATTCAATGATTGTCCACAATTTGCAGCCTTCCACAAAGTTAGTTGGAGAAAAGATGTGTAAGTCAGTTTTGATGTCTGAGAATTAAATAATGGACAGAAGAGGGCTTTGCATAGACCCCTGAGGTATGGACCTGGTCACTGGACTCTAGATAGAGGTGACTTCACACACTGCAACATATTTCTGTCACATACGCATTCTAGTTCTCTAACCAGTTGGTGATGTAGGTGTTTATGACCACTTGTGACAATTTCTCTGTAATATATGACTGTTGATTTGTGTTAGATTCCTTGGCCAGGTCTAGTTACACAGGAAGATAGTGTTGTCATCATACCTGCCCCTGATAACCTTCTTGAAGACAGTGAGCAGATGTAATGGACATGACGTAGCCTGAACAAATCAAATGTGGGTTAATTATACAGTCAGAATATTACCTGTGTCCTTTTAGAAAAGGTCCGTGATGACTTCTCGGCCTGCCTTGAGGAGAGTAAGGTTGTGTCTATATCTCCATGCATCAAGTAATGGTCCCCCCAAGTCAGAAGGATGCATGTTGCTGTACACCTTTCTATGGGAATATAGACTATCTGGAGGCTTTGTTGACATATGGATCCAACTGTGTCTGGTATGTCAGGTATTTAATCATGCTATGGACAACCTGTGATGTTGTCAAGGCCCATTGCTTCTGTTTGTCAGCCATAGAGGGCACCCAGAAATGCTGGCCTGCTGAGAATAAAAAACTGAGTAATGTTTGCATGTGTACTTTGGTTGATGGCCACTGGTGACAGGGTGGTGACATGTGAGACAAACTGTCAGCTAGCAGACTGTCTATGTCCTCTGGGTTGGCATGTCTGCTAACATCCACCCACAGATCTGTACTTAGTTGCATATTCCATTTAATATTCCATATGCACTGGAATAAATGCTTTGTGACAAGACCTCCTTATAGCCTTAGTCATTCATCACATTCCATAAATTGTTGTTATGCACACAATCATACAACTGTGCCAATGTCACATACTTACATCACTTGCACAACATATGCCTATATCTGTTTCATGGGCAAGCTGTGTTTGATTGGGCTGATGTCATAGCAGGACACATTACCAATCATTTTCCTGACACTAATACTAATAGTCACACAATGGTGCTGCTGACCACCTCAATAATATGTGGGTGTAGCAAAACAATTGCACATACAATGACTTCCACAAGGTAGCAATTGCATCAAAACATGTGGTAAATTGATTGTGCATATCACAGCATAACAGCCAGACAAGACTTATGTGACCATGTAATCAATATGAATTGATACTGATGTCAGTCACAGAACATTTAATGATGGTAAGTACTCACATGCACATCTGTGCCATACTGCAAGTGTCACTGTGATGGCAGAATGCAAACTGTGTAGAAGGTTGATCTGCTCCAGTACAAAAACACTTGTCCAAATAAGGCAACACTATACATAACAGTGTTTCATACCATATCAACAGTTCTCAGGGGGCTTATTACTACAGCTGTTATAGCAGGATCATGCACTGCAATAGCATCAATGGCCACAAATACATTAGCTCATATCACAGATTATAAGACCCTTTTGTAGCCATACTGTACAGCCACACCTCAATATAGCACATGTTAATGACAGCAACATTGACATGTCAACCATTCATAGAGTCATGTGACATTATTAGGCTAATGGCCAACATCACATGAAATCCTAGCCATTATTATATTGTGTAAACAAATCTCTATATCTATATTATGGAAGATAGTAATCCTATTGTGCATCTGTGTCTACTTGTCTGATTGCATTATATCCTGCCACTGTCCATATGGGACATGTGCACCACATCATGGCAGAATAAACAATCACACATCCAGTGGTCTGAAGATGGATTGCAGAGGCTCATGGAAGGACTCTGCTTCATGATGTGTGTATGCACATTTGACATGAGGACACCCTCCACTCCTCTGTAGACCAGTGAAAAAAAAGAGTATGGTGAATGCATGGGACTACATGGAAGGTTTTCCAAGTAGTAGTGCAATGAAGAACAATTTCAAAGATCATGCAATGGCCATAATGTACCACCAACCACACACACAAAACACACACACACACACACACACACACACACACACACACACACACACACACACACACACACACACACACACACACACACACCAGCACACTGGGCTTGATTTGAACATTATACCCATGTAGGTATAGAATATGAATGTCATGCAATATCACAGGAGCAACACCACATATGTCTGACTGTAACACTGTTGCATTGCACTTTATGGAGTATGACAGCATTTTTGTATGCTTTGGAAACATGTTGGGAGGAGTATGGGACATGGATGTGGAGTCATATCCATGTATAAAATTGTCTCAAAAGTGATAGGTGTATATACAGACATGCAAGTCACCTGCTGTCAGATTAGGACCCCTACATGTGTAGGTATAGTAGTTTGAAAACAGTAGTTAATGCTACTGCCACAGCACAGGTTTGTCTTGAATGCTGTCAGAGTGTATCTTATACAGGATGACATCATCATTGTATGCTACAGTAAGATGTTCAGACTAGGGATTGACATTGACATAGCTGTGGACTCACATATACTAAAAGTGTCACTATAGTGAGTGCTGACTGTAGTGAGAATATAACCCCTAGTGACCTATTTACAAAGTGCAGCACTTAACGCAAATGCCACTGAAGAAGGCAGGCTTTTACAGTGACTGAAAGCACTTTATAGCTGATAACATCAGCAGTGTTTGGTGAGAAGAAGATGATATTAGCAGTACACCACATGCTGGTTTAAAATGGTCTACTGAATTTTAACCAACTGAACAAACACACACATAGCAGTTGACTGCAGTGAGAACAGAACCCCTTCTCAAATACACCAACTAAAAATATTCAGTATTTAATGCAAGTGCCACAGCACAAGTATTGCTTTTATAGTGCCTGACAAAACTTTATAGCTGATGACATCAGCAGTGTCTGGTGAGAAGAAGATGGTAATAGCAGTGTCTGAAATGCTGGGACAAAATGCTCTTTTGAATGTCAGCCAAGGACAAACACACACACACACACACAAACACACACACTGATTGCAGTGAAAATAGATCCCCTATACAGCATAGGACTCAATCCAAGCACCATGAAACAAGTCTGATTTTTATAGTGACCAACAACATTTCATAGCTGATGATATCAGCAGTGTCTGGTGAGAAGAAGATGGTAATAACAGTGTCTGACATGCTGGTGTAAAATGCTCTTTTGAATGTCAACCAAGGGGCACACCCTCCCACACCAATTGACCATAGTGAGAATAGAACCCCTACTTACTTAGACAGCATAGTGCTTAATGTAACTGCCACAGCATAAGTCTGACTTTTACAGCACTACAGGACAATTCATAGTGGATGACATCAGCACTAGATGTTTGAGAGAATATATTGGTAGGCCTTTATGAAATGGATGTGTAGACATGTACATCTATCACAATATTGGTGCTCCATGGGATTGTACTGATGACTGAAGGATACCCAGTTATGCTCTTCTAACTAAACACACAGGCACGCACACCAATTGGCAGCCGTGAGATTAGAACCCCTACCTAACTAATTACACCAACTAGAGAACTCTTTAATTAACACAAGTATCATGGCACAAGTCTGACTTTCATGATAGTGCAGGACACTTTATTGTGGATGACATCATCACTGGATGTTTGAGAGAAGATGTTGGGGGGTATTTATAAAATGGAAGTGTAGCCATGTACAACTGTCAAAATATTGGCAATCCATGGGACTGTGCTGATGAATGCAGGATACACAGTTATGCTCTTCTGACTACACACACACACACACACACACACACACACACACACACACACACACACACACACACACACACACACAGACACACACACACACCAGTTGATTGCAGTGAGATCAGAACACCTACCTACCTAAGTACACTGACTAGAGAATTCAGCACTTAAAACAAGCACCATGGCACAAGTCTGATTTTTACAGTGCTCCATAACAATTTCTAGTGGATGACATCATCTTTAGATGTTTGATAAAATATGTTGGGAGGCCTGAATTAAATGGATGCGTAGGCATGTACAATTGTCAAAACATTGGCACTCCATGGGATTGTACTGATGACTGCAGGATACAAAATATGCTCTTCTGCCTAGACCATCACACACATACATCAGTTGAATGAAGTTGGAGATTAAAACCCCACATAACCAAGTGCACTAACTAGAGAACTCAATACTTAACCCAAGCACCACAGCACAAATCAGACTTTTGTAATGCTGCAGGACAATTTATTGTGGATGACAACAGTACTGGATGTTTGAGAGAAGATGTTGGGAGGGCTGCATGAAATGGATGGCAAGCCATGTACAACTGTGAATATATTAAAAATCTGCATATTACCAGATTGATGAGTGTGCAAAATGTAGCATTCACTGCTGTGTTTACAAAGTACATGTATATCTTAAAAAATCAGCTTTGCAAACTATATGAAAACAGCTATCCACATTACTACAAATACTGGAAAATCTGAATAGATTTTGTCAGTATAAAGATGTACATGGTGTATAAGAAAGACATTGGGCTGGATTCATGAAGGCTTGCATGGAGTCTAAGAGTAGAGTAAGACTCCATGCAGCCAACATGTCCGCCGAGCGATCCAGGAACAGCCGGTAGGGGCGTGCAACAGAGCTCCCAAAACGAGTCCTATACGGACAGGGCTTGGATATGCAAATTACCTCAATTGCAGGCAAAAGCTATGCAAATGAGGTAAATTTGTGATCCAGGAAACCCGAACCTGTCCAAGTAAGAGTAGTGTTATTTGCAGAAATGTACTCAGTTGACAACTGAGTACGGTTCTGCAAATAGCAAAACGGAGCCATGACAGATCCAAAAAAAGGATGCATCCAGTTGAGGAAGCATGCCAATGGCCAAAAATACAGCCATTGGCAATGTTCACTGATGCAAAATAAAAATAAAATACATTTTTTTTTTCATCCCGATCTCCGGGGTTTAAGTGTAGTGCAGCGCAAACGCGCTGTGCTCTAAAAACCAGAAAATCAATAATTAAGATCCACAAATGTGGATTTTATTGCTATTCTGAATTTACAATACAAGGGAATGGCAGGCTGAAGACAATATGGCTACTGAGTAGAGGTTGCTAAGGGGGGAAGCTCAGTCTAAGAGATGTAACCAAGCATTAGTAGGCAATCCTATGCAAATGAGGGTTAGGATAGTGAATCTCAAGTTTACATAGCAAATGAGCACAGTCAGTGGAGTGTAGGAGTAGGATAAAGGGAGTAACAGAGTAGAAGATAGGTGACATCATGAGGGGGATATGTATGAAAGAAGTGAAGTTTATTGGAGCCGAGTGGCATGTGTCAGCTGTCATTTACACATCATTAGAAGAGGTGTGTCAACAGGTAGGCAAGGTAAAGGCAAGAAATTCAAGGTGTATGCCGTGGATAACACTAAAGTTTCTTGCTGAGCGTATATGCACGTGGGTGCATGTCTATAAACCCGAGTAAGACTGTGTGCGTGCATGTAAGCGTGTGTGCACATGTTTAAGTCGGAGTAAGCATGTATAAGGCTGTTTAAAGTTGTGCAAGTGAGTTTACGCCGATGTGCATGTGTTTTACCAAGAATTAGCAAGTTTTAGTCAGTGTAAGCATGTGTGTGCGCGTGTGAGCTGGTGTGTGCGTGTTTGCGCTTGTGTGCGAGGCCCTGCCCCCCTGAGGAAACAGAAAGGGAAAAGGAAGCACAACAAATAGTAGGAAGTTAACCAGAGAGAACTAGCAGAGCTAGCAGGTGAAAACAATCAGAATCAGGCAATTACACAGGCAGTACACTAGCCCAGCCCAGCCCAGGACTTAAAACTCTGCAAACAACATTCCACTATGTTTCTCTCAAGAGACACTGCAACACTGCAGTAAGCTAATAGAAGTGAAAACTGAAAAAGCTTTACTGAGACAAAGAAATGTTAGGGGCTGCCATTGCTGTTATAAGGTGACATATGCAACATGCTGAGGGTGGTAACAATGCGAATGCTGCTGGACAACCCATAGTGAGGAGACAGAGAAGAGTGTACAGGCCCAGGGTAACCTACCAGGGGCTACATGAACTGGAGATAGTGGAGCGCTATAGAGTGGACAGAGACCTCTTGCAGCAAATTGTTGAGCTGTGCAGGCCACACCTCACACACAGAACCAACAGAGGGGAACCCATCCCAGTGGAAACCAAGGTATGTGTTGGCCTAAGAATATTAGCAACAGGTACCTTCCAGAGACCAACTGGTGATATGATGGAGAAATCACAGGCATCAGCATCCAGGGTGCTGCACCAGTTCCTGGATGCCATGTCAGCATATGTCGGTGATCATGTATATTTCCCCAATTCCCGTGAGGTATTGGCCAGCAATATGCATCTCTTCCAGCAAATAGTGGAATACCCTGAGGTAGTGGGTGCAATAGACTGCACGCACATATGCATCAAAGCACCAGCCGGTGAGCGGGGTAGGGTCTACTTCAACTGCAAGGGCTTCCCCTCCATCAACTGCCAGGTCATGTGTGATGCCCAGGGTATAATACTGAATGTGTGTGCTGGCTGCCCTGGAAGCTACCATGATTCCCATATCTGGCATCTGACGCAGCTGTACCAGACATTTGCCAATGGGGACATCCCTCATGGTCACCTAGTGGGGGATGCTGGTTATGCACTGGAGCCGTGGCTGATGACACCCATCAGAAACGCACATACACCTGAACAGGAACGCCATAATGAGGCACACGCACAAACATGAAATGTAATCGAGCGTGTGTTTGGCCTGCTCAAGTCACGGTTCCGGTGCCTGGACACATCTGGTGGAGCCTTGCTGTACTCACCAACTACATGTACCCAAATTGCCATGGTATGTGCCATGCTACATAATATGATCCTGTGAAAACAGCTGCAGCAGGAGCAGCATAGGCCTGGGCCAAACAGCCCCCCACCATTGCCAAGGCCATCACAGGCAGAGCGTGACTCAGAGGAGGAACAACCTGAGCCTGCCCCAGTAGGCAGAAGGAGGCGTGCCCAGTATGCTTTGGCCTTGGCAAAGAGGCAATGCATAGCACATACACTGGCTCAGTAGGAACCCTGGAAATGATACCTCTCTCTGACTCGCACATATAGTAAAAGGGATGCCTAACTTGACACTACCTGTTTCCAAACATGTATAGGGAGTGCAGTATATGCATCCGACATAGGCAGTCCTGCAGCACCACCTGAGGCATGATTGCCATGTGGTAAGCAATATAAAGCAGTGCTAAACAGCTTTCACCACTATTTAGTATATGTAAAGCAATTGCACACACTAACACTGGCACAACTGTGGTCAATGTTGAGCAATATTGGGCAACTTTCTGCAATGTTGGTTAATGTTGAGCAATGTTGGACAGGGCTGGTCTACATTGGGCATAGCTGAACAAAAGCCAACATGCTCATATTTGCTCTACTGGCCCTTAAGCAGTCTGGTCTGCACAGTATGAAAATATAAAGCAGTGACAGGCCTCGAACACAGGATACTGTGCACCACAGTCATAGTACTGAACCACTAAACCATGACAGCATTGCACTGGTCAGCCTGTATGAAGAAATGCTGATAAGTCTATACAACGTAGCTCATGGAAACCCTGCAGGCACAGCATAATCCCTGTCGAGTTATGACACAAAGCTGAGCCATGAAGTAAAAATAGAACCTGGTTTTCAACACACATATAGTATAATTGTTAATATTGGTCATGTTCACACACATCAACAAATGTAGTGGACTTCAGACAGCAACATACTGAAAGGTCACACTGGGCATGCTCACAAACTTGAATAAATGAGACAAATGTCAGGCAACAAAACACTGAAAGGACAGACTGGGCATGCTCACACACTTAGGCCATGTCTGAGTATAGCAGTGGGCCACACATATCCGGCAGTTGCATGTGTTAACACAGGAACCTCTCAGTATTCACCAATCTGCCATGTGCACACATTTATATGATAACAGACACATATATAATATATTGGAACCCTGTCATAATAAAATATGTTCTGCCGATACTTAGGTTGTTCGTAGAAAGTGTGAAAGCAAAGAAGAGAAAAAACCTGCAATCAATATCATCAATAAACAATGTGCATCCCGAACATTACCATAGATGCATAGGTTGATACTAGCCTATCTGCCCTAGGGCATGTATAAGCCTAGCCAGAGTGTGTTTGGCTTTCATAGCCCTGTTAGATTAGTAGACTGTGACTGTGAATAGTAGGTCACACAAGATAGGCCTTTTACATTTGCTTTATTGTGCCTCTGTCCAGCAGGGACCCAGAAGAGATTCCAGGGGTAAACATACGATCACCCATCCACTCGTCAATATGTCTCCTGTAGGGGGTCAGTGGGGGGCTCGGCCTATGCGGGACTGGGATCCCATTCCAGAGTGAGGGGAGCATCTGGAATAGAAATGTGTCCCTTCAGCATGTCCTATAAATATCTGTGCTGAGGTGTAAGTCCCTAGTGCGTGTAGCTCTAAGGGATCTGGATATCCTGAGGTGGAGCATGTCCATTAATTCTGTGTTGGACATGGCTGTAAACAACAGGCACAGATCGCATATGAGTAGGTGGTAAACGACTGAGTAGAGCTGGCGTTACTTTAACTGAACTGCACAGGGCATCTGTGTGAGTTCCTAGATCCACTTGGTGAGGTACTTTTGTGGCCAATACAGTTGCTGCAGGTGTCAGGTAAGGTACATCAAAAATGGGGCATTGTATCCAATCATGGGCCTCATGAGTATAGGGGCACAATGACTTTACTTGATCTAGATGTGAAACCTGTTGGGATAGGGAGGGCTATATAGAATGTCTGTCTAACCACTATGGCAATCCGATTGTCAAAGGCAAGATTACAAACTACTCATATCCCCATATCCCAACAACTTCTACCATACTAAATGTATTAACACCTATGTGGTAATGTGTGGGCACTATGTGATACCCAAAGGGGATGACTATGCATTTAATGGCATTCAGCTGTAGACCATGGCTCTGGCACCAGTTATCCATCTCTGTGAGACCCTTTTGGAGGATGCTTGTGCCAGCTGGAGAGTCAAATATGGCACCCAGTTTACAGTCATCTGCGAACATGGTCAGCCATATTCCTCCTGTGTTAGCCTGTACATCAGAGGAATATATACTGAACAAGACAGGTCCCAGGACTGAGCCTTGTGGGATGCCACGTGTAACTGGTGTAGAGTCAGACATGGCACCTGCAATACATACCATGTGGGTGCTATCCCTGATTCACTTAGCAATCCATCTTGTGATATATGTGTCGATATCTAAGCTGGTGAGCTTATGTATGATGCCCGAGTGGGGTATTGTTGTGAAGGTTTTTGTGAGGTCCAGGTAGGCTGTGTGGACTACCTTCCCTATGTCTATGGATCTGGTAACTGTTTAAAGAAGTCAACCATGTTCAAGAGGCAAGATCTGCCCACAACAAAGCTGAATTGTGTAGGATCCAGTGCCTGTAGGTTCCCGATGTCTGTGTGTATGAGTACCATTATGATACGCACCATAGCTTTGCAGACCAGGCTAGATAGGCTTATAGGGTGATAGTTTCCGGGGTCTGTTGTGGCACCACCTTTGTGGAGCGGGACCACTGTTGCTGTATGCCATTCCTTGGGTACATATCCTGTAGTAAGTCTGATATTGAACAGTGACTTAATGTGAGGGTTACGTTCGTCATGAAGCTTGTGTAAGATGCAGGCCGGGACACCATCTGGTCCCATTGATGCTGCGTTGTCTGTTTTGGAGAGGGCAGCACTCACCTGATCATCTGTGATGTCAGGGAGGCTACACTCTGTTGGGATGGACATTTGCTTATTAGGGGGATGGGGGTGACATTTGCACTGAACCTGTTTGCCAGGATGATGGCAGTGTCTGTGGGTTCAGTGTATGTATTGTCATTTTGCAGTAACACACAGCATATCTGGGAGTTGGCACCCAGGTTCATGACATAACTAAAGAAGGCCTTGTGATTGTTCTCAGTGTGTGTGGTGCAATTTACCTTTCGAAGTGGGTCTTACATGAATTCATGTGTGAACGTAGCTTCTTGCTAGTACTGATCAGAGATGCCTTCCCTTATTAGGATTGTGCTCTATCATGTAGTAGCCCCCTCCTTTTGTTGTATAGCTTATTTATGGCCGTGGTCCACCAGACAGGTTCCCTGCCTTTGGAGGAGTGAGTCTTGTTCTTATTTGGGATAGCACGAGCTATGCATTCCAGTAGGTGTCAATAGAATGTGTTTGTAAAGGATTCAGCGGTCTGAGCCGTACTTACCTCTGTCCCAGGGTCTTTGAAGGATACCACCTTGGTTTAGAGAAGTGTGATGTTTGCTGTTGGTAAGTACTTCACCGAGAGAACCTAGGATGGGGATGGGGATGGGGTATGGATGTCCAGTGAGATAAATGTATGGTCTGACCTTACCAATGAGGGGCATACCTCTGGTGTGGACTATGGAGTCCCCATGTTGGTGATGATCAGGTCCAATATGTTTTCCCCTCATGTGGGTGTGGTGAACAGTTGTGACATAGCATTTGTGTTTAGAAATTCTAGCAACCGTTGGGCGAGGGTGTTGTGGCTTGAGTAGCATTCCCAGTCAATGTTTCTGTAGTTGAAGTCACCCCATATAATGGTGTTTGTAGAGACCATCATATCCGCCAGTGTTCCCAGGAAAGCTGAGTGAGGTTTCTGAGTTCGGGAGGGTGGCCTGTAGCAGGCTACAAACTGAAAGGCAGTTTTGCCCACTATTAGTTGCACATGTATTATCTCTGATGCTTCCTGTAGTGCTACTAACCTAGAGGTGTGTGTATCTGTGATGTATACGGATACTCCCCCTAAATTTGTTGATCAGTCTGAGTCTTGTGGCCGAAAAGTATGGTATGAAGTATAACCTGGTAGTACTGGTGTGCATTTGGGAGCCTGAACCAGGTGTCTGTTACTGCACAGATATCGACATTCACCATACTGAGGGGAGTCTTCAGTGTGTGCATTCTGGTGTCTAGACATCTGGTGTCGAGCAGCATTACCTGTACTTTCTTTTACCTTGTATTGTCCATGGAGGTGGGTTTGTCATTTGAGCCTTGCCCAAAAAAGGCACTGTGGGGGTGGCAACAGCCTCAGCCAGTATTTGAAAGTCCAGGGGTGACAGGTGCAAGCTGTCCATAGCGAAGCTACGTGGCATGTCGAGCATGTCATCCCAGGCTGACAGACACTGGATCCCCTTTGAATGACACCAATATGTTAGCCAACTGTTACAATTGATCAGCTTGTCTGTATACTGTGCCATCATTCTTGGTGAGGGTAAGATGCTACACAAGGTCAGGGTCATACTGGCCTGGGTTACACAATTAGAGAGCTCCTCTATGTCCCTTGTCATGTAGTCCAGGGAGGAACGTCTGAGGTAATTCACACCAGCATGGACAATGATGGAGCCATATTTGTACTTGCTTTGGAGTGACCTGAGTGCATGTTTAATGTGGCAGAACCTGCCACCCGACAGACAGCTCAAAGTGTCCTTCTCCTTGTTCAGCCTGGTGAGTGTGATGTCAGTGTGTCTGACAACAGAGTCATCTATTACAAGTGTATTAGGTGTGTTTTTAGCCCTAAGGGCAGTGACTGTGTGGCATACGGACTTTGTGAACCATGTGATATGTAGGTAATGTTGTGGGGTAGCAGTTGTCTGGGTGTCTGCTTAGGAGGTCTCTGCTGCTTAGGCAGATATTATGTAGAGCCTCTGAGTATGTATTTGTGTGGTAATGTAGTTTGTTTGCTGTCGCGATAGGTCTATGTGTGACGGAGTTCTGGTGTGTGTGGTTACCTTCACCACCTGATAGATTGTGCCGGTCATGGGTCGAGAGAGCTCAGCCTCCTGTTTGTCTATATAGTTGCATCTCCCACATATATCTGAGTTTGTTGGGAGGAGGTGAGGGTTGTCTGTGTACATAAGGCAGTTGTAACATTGCCTCAAAAGTCCCATATTCACCAGCTGGACTGGAGAGTACACACAAAACCAACCATTGGACATGCCAGGATATTATGATGACATACTCTCTGTTGACTGATCAAAAGGGATCAGCAGGGTGTTAAGTGTGTAAAAGAATATAACAGGGGTTTAGTGCTGAGGTATGTTGGTGTTTTTGAAAGATTATCTGCGAAGGAGTCCAGACAGAACCATGACACTTCCTTCAGCTATGTCATACACAGCACTGTACACACATATATGTCCTGAGTCAGGGCCAACTGTACCTGACTGACAATGCCGACATCCTGTCAGACAGGCCCATACATACAAACCCACCTCCCAATGACAAATGTCCCTATCATCATACCAGGAGATATCACATGTAGAATGGGTAAACAGCTCCTTCCAAATCCAAAAACATGGCATCAATTGGATGACATTGTTTCCTGATATGTGTCATAAGTGAACTACAGAACAAACAGACCCTGCACCTGAACAGTCTGTTGAGCCACACCCTCTCTACAGGATCTGAAACTGTTGAATGTGTTACAGCAACATATGGCACACCCCACAAGTGTTGGTGCACAACAGACCATGGGAACTATAGTCCTATAAGCCTATGACGTCTGATCTGCAAGGCCATTGAGTCCATCATGATTGAAGTCATAAACAGAGCTATTGGAAGCCGACAAACACACAGCCCTACCAACTGTGGTATGATCATGGGCAGATCATGGTTCCCAAACCTGCTAGACTGTTTGCAAGGCAGCCACCCAGGACACACATCACTGAAGGGAGCTACACACGTCCCACATAGACTCTGAGTAGCCCTTTATCAACATCACAGACACATGTTGTATCGACAAATTCAACAACCTGTGCATAAATATGTATTGTCATATGAAGGAATGGAAATTTGTCCACAGAGAGATCACACAAGCTAAGAATTGTGGAGTCCTGTTCAAGCTGTTAACACCTGCTGACCCACATGGTTCATTCCTGGGATTGCATAAAACAAAGTGCACACACATTACCATGTCCAGTCTGATGATGTCAGCATCCTACAAATATAGCAGGAGAAAATAAAACTCCCAGTAAAACATATAGCGTGTCATGTTAATGTGTATCTCTGTAGTATCATAGCATAGTTAGGTAGGGGTTTGAATCTTGCAAGTGGTGTGGGGGTGGTGTGATTTCTTGTGAGAGGAGTGCCCTTTTTGGAGACTAGGAAAACACATGAAAAGTGATAGATTCTTCTTTGGCAAGTCTGATGATGTCAGCATCCTAGAAATATGGCAGGAGAAATGAAAATACCTAGTACAGCATATAGCATGTTGTGTTAATGTGTATCTCTGTAGTATCATAACATAGGTAGGGGTTTGAATCTTACAATTGCTGTGTGTGGTGGGGGTGGTGTGATTTCTTGTGAGTAGAGTGCCCTTTTTGGAGACTAGAAAAACACATGAAAAGAGGTAGATTTTTCTTTGGCAAGTCTGATGATGTCAGCATCCTAGAAATATAGCAGGAGAAATTAAAACACGCAGTAAAGCATAGAGTGCATCATGTTAATGCGTATCTCTGTAGTATCATAACATAGTTAGGTAGGGGTTTGAATCTGCATTTGCTCTGTGTGTGTGGGGGTGTGTGATTTCCTTTGAGAGGAGTGCCCTTTTTGGAGCCTGTGAAAACACATTCAAAGATGTAATCTGATGATGTCAGTATCCCAGAAATACAGAAGTGGAAATCGAAGCTTCCACTAAAGCATATAGCACATCGTGTTAATGTGGATCTCTCTAATATAAAAACATAGGTAGGTAGGGGTTTGAATCCTGCAATTGCTGAGTGTGTGTGTATGGCACTGTTGGTTAATGTGTTGTGGGTTTTGCTTTTACAACTGTATGACATATCAGTAAACCAACAGTATGTGCATTGCACACTTCTGGTATCTGTGTGGCACATACATATATGTACACGTGACCTCAATTGTTATCTGTGTGGCAAATACATATATGTACATGTGACCTCAATGAGTTCATAGGTGTGAAGCCTGCTTTCTACACAAATACATCTGTTAACATTGACAGTCTGTGCTGCTGCTTCTAAGACTTTAGGTAACATATGTATGTTTGTGACAAGGCCAGCCACTGTAGTGATTTGTGGCCTAGGTCATCTGTGACAAGGCCAGCCACTGTAGTGATCTGTGGCCTAGGTCATCTGTGTCACACACACCCATGACAGTTTCTATAGAATAGTGTGAGTGAGGGTTCATGCCTGGGGTATATGTCAGACATGTTCAAACACAACACAGACTGTCAATAATGGCCATTCATTACAGGTGTACAACACCTCCATGGATATGCATACAGACCCCTTCATGCTTATGTTATGCACTGAGGGACATCAGCATGCCTTTGGAAATGTGAATATGTGGCTGTATGTATACATCGGTACCCCTGCTACATGTTGTGGGCTACTAACAATGTGTTACTGTCAGGATACTATGTATTGTAAATGCGGATGACTATGCTATAGTTGGCTTATAGATTTACATCATGTGTTGGTCAACAGGTATCTGTCTGTATGATACCCTTGTGGAGGATAAGTGTCTCATCTGGAGAATGCATTGTAGGCCACTGTATGCATTACCAGATCTGGACAGAGATATCCCTAGTGTGTTTGCTTGTACCTGGGATGGCTACATGCCAAACAAGAGTGGTTCCAGGAATGGGTGGCGGCCAATGCCACTGGTTACTGGTATAGTATACTACCGGAAGGACTCAAATGCTACTGTGTATCCTACATCTGTGTGTCAGTTGTCAAGACTTCAGCTAACGACTGGGTAAAGTCAGGCTGTTGAGGTTATGTATACTACCAGTATGCAAAACAATGACAGATATAAACAGTATCACCCACAGCATAGTGTCAAACCATGTCATACACACATGTTTACCCAAGTCATAACATATGTGTAGTAAAATGCATACTGGCCACCAATAGGAAATATGAAGTGTTAACACTGTGTAATACAGGGCATATCACACTTCCCATGTGTCCACTATGCACATACATGCAGCTGGTGCACCTCCAAAATGTTCACAAATGTACAGCTGCAAATCTGTACTGCACACATCACACACGTACCATCCACTCACCAACACATGCTGCCAGTACCGCACACATCAGCCAAGTGGCACATGGGTGGACAATACAGTATTGGAATTAACACTGGTGTAAACAATACTACATTGATAATCATAGCTGTAATGCATCATGCCTGCTCAGATATACCTACAAGGATATCAGTACACCTTGCTGTTGACAACCTGCTAACATTGCTACACTGCTATTAGGTCACCCTGTGCATCAGCACCATGTAAGCCTGTTCCTGCATCATTGTCACAGATGACAGGAGGTGGCACAGTTTCATCATATGCACAGGGTGTGTTATTGGTTTGCCAGAGCCCGACAATGACCCATCCAATCGACATGTATGTGTGTGTGTGTGTGTGTGTGTGTGTGTGTGTGTGTGTGTGTGTGTGTGTGTGTGTGTGTGTGTGTGTGTGTGTGTGTGTGTGAGGGACAACAGTACAGTATGGGTCAATGTTGGTGTAATGTGTTTGTGTATGTGTCAGCCCTACGTTTTTGGTTTATGAGTGTGTGTCTGCATGCACACAGTTCCACCTTGTGGCTGCCACATACAGGTGATTGTGGGACAGCCACAGACTGTACCTGCCAGGCTGTACAGATCACTGTCTCTGGCCACGGACACAGTACCTGTGCCTGCCAGGGGTGCCACAGACAGTATTGGGTACCAAGCCAGACTGGGTACTATCGTCAGAGGCAGAGGGATGTCGACTGGAGCCATGTCCCTGCTGGGACTGGCCAGAGCCACGTGCACATGGTCGTCTAGGACGGTCTATTGACAGTCCAGCCCCAACATTGCTGGGGCTGGTACTGCCAATACGGGAGCGGCTGGGACTTGTGTGTCATCCTGCCAGCTGATGATGTTGCTGACATACATCCACGTCGACGTCTCAGCCATTCTGCACTGTCCTGGCACATCGACATTACATTGCGGAGGACATCTACAGTCTCCCCCAATGTCTATCAATGACCTCGGTGTAATTACAGATGGCACCGGCAAGGTCACAGATACTGTCATTGATAGCAGTGTTGTGAGCCCTCTGTGCCCTTAGTCCCTGCCTGGTGTACCGTTCCATATGTGCCTGTGCCTGCATTACAGAACGGAACATAGCTGAGGTTGTGAGACCTGTGGGGGCACGTCTGCCAAGGGCATTATGACCAGCAGTGCTCCCACGAGCACCCCTGGACAAATGCCTATGTGGTACCATTCCAGGTGTCTGGGTATGGCTGCTGTGTGGGGTTGCATGTGCTATAGATACCACACTATCCTGGTCGATGCCTACTGTATGCTGTTCCTCCGCTAAGGCCATTGTTGTTGAGGGATGTATCGGCAGTATGAATGTGCGAATAGATGGGGTGGACAGCTGTGTACTGTCGATTGGCAGACCAATGACAGACCCTGACAAACCTGCCTGTGTCACTACACATGTGTCATCATGCCCACTATTTGTGGCAGTGACCTCAGGTTCCCTGCTGCGCTCATCCAATACCTCAGCACCGGTGAGAGGAAGACAGGAAACACACTTCACAATCTGTACAGGATGTTAGCGCACATGCACACATGAACACATGCACACATGCACACATGAACACATGAACACATGTACACATGCACACATGAACACATCCACACATGCACACATGAACACATGCACACATCCACACATGAACACATGCACACATGAATGCATGCACACATGCACACGTGAACACATGCACACATGCAGACATACACTACTCAGTCAAGTTGACACACACACACACACACACACACACACACACACACACACACACACACACACACACACACACACACACCAACAGCAATATGGAACATATCCATTAGTGGTTGATGGTGCAGTACAGTATCACAAGCCAAAGAGTCCTATCACACGTGTCAGCATGCAGGATGTGTGTTGCTCAACAGCATGCAGTGCGAGTGTGGACAGTCTTGTTGATAACAGTATACATGTCTTTGATGCATGTGTGTTGTTCAATGATTGGCCTCACCTTGGAACACAACATGTACATGGACACAACATTGCTGTGCAAGTCTGAAACGCTTTCCAATGTCCTGTGCACCATCACTCATAGGTATACATACCGTGGCTGGATGCACACAACTGTCAGGTGTATAGCAATGAATGCTATGTGTAGTACTGTAGTTACTGTAACTGGATGTAGTGTAGTACCATGAGCCATCATCAGGCAGCATCATGTTGTCACTCAAGGCCACTAATGTATGTCACACTGGCAACTATCTTGCTGTACCTGACCTGCACCACTTTGGCTACATTAACCATTTCACAGCCAGTTGTTACATGGGTATGTAAGGTTTTCAGTAGGGACCATTGCCTCACATGAATGTGTTGTGTGTTGAAGCGTGGCACACCACCCCATGATAGTCCTCTACCCCCAGGTATAATATGTGTGCTGTGTTGTTGACATTTGGGATACTGGAGTATGACCTTACAGCAGGTGTCTACATACGCCATGTGTATCAAATTAACACTGACTGCATATGACAAAGTGGTGTATGTTGTGTGCATGTGTATTGACTCTGCCTATACAATGTCCACTACAGTGTACCACAATTGGTTGGGATGCTTTGTGTATTGCATGTGTTTGAGGTGGATACTCATGTTACTGGGATGTGCATTGTCTCACAGAGAACTTGCAGAGCATGTATTATGTGTAGGTGTTGTACATGTGTATATGGCCTACAAGTCTCCTATGACATGCACATGTTATATGCTATATTAAATGTAGAACACTCACCAGCATGGGTGTGCTGTCTTGCTATCACACCAGAGGGACCTACAAGGATATGAGATGGTTTGTCAGTGTCAACAACTATGGCATTGCTGCTGTGTGTTTGCAATTCCACAGTAGTACAAGAGGTGACAGTCACAGGCATACAAATTATGCTCCAAATTATCAGTATTGTATGACACCAGGCTCCACATCTTCTGAATACACAGTACACATCTGGTAAATGCATGTTCTAACAATTGATCTAACAGTAGTCTACAGATATGCCATATTACCTGCACGTGCTAGGTGACTCCTGCCTCCATGATGATGCATGTATATTGTACTGGTTGGCCAGGAGACACCACACTGAGGAGCAGTTCTTCCTCTCTGGTGAGGAAGGGATGTGTTGATGCACCACCACCTGTGGCAAGCTGTTGTCTGTGAACATTGGAGGCATGCTGCCGGACGAGTCTGATTAAATCACTGCAGTGATGGCGTACCTACTCATAAGTCCGGTTATGCATGCCTACATCATTCACCCAATGTACAACATCCTGCCACAGTACAATGCGTCCATACTGGTCTTGGCTAGATCTGGAGAACAGCAGGTTGTAATGCTATACCAGGGCATCAAAGATGACCTCCTCCTCCTCAGGGGAATAAGCAGGATTCCTGTTGTGAGACATATTCCTGTAAGACAATAAAACAGTAATTGTGAGCAAGTCATGTGGCACACTTATGCTAAAGTACAGATATCAATGAAATGCCATATAAAGCAACCTATTGGCTGTCAGTAGATACACACCTTTAATACCACATAGGACTGCTCAACCCACAACTGCCTGACAGTGCCTGGCACATACTATATTCCAAAACATGGTCTGCACAGCAACAAAATGGAACCAGTATGTAAGACTATACAAAAGTACATGGCACACTCTATGTGACACAATGCACCACCTAGCCACAGGGGGTGTGTATGAAGCTAATGCATGCAGACATTTGTCATCCATTGGAATGAATGTTAAGTACTGTTTAAGTACTACCAGTACACCACGCTACTTGTTGATAGCAACCCCCTCAGTAACAAATGTGCACATTCATCATTATAGGTGGCATACTGCTGTAATACACTACACATGTTGCTAGATATGCACATATATCCTGTGACACACATACCACTAAGGCCATGTTACAGGCATACCCACACACACATCAGACATACCTACAGGACACAAAGGTATGGCAACCCAGATCAGTTTTACCTGTGAAACATACAGTACTGTGTGTCAGCACCTACAAAACCCCATGCCTGAGGTTTGCAATGTGTGAGGACTACAGGTAACAAACAAAACAGTGTGTCCAAGCAATGTGGATATAAACCATACTGTGCTGTTTAGGCCTACAGCTTCAGGTAGTACTACTGTTCACACAGGATCTGTATTCACTAGTGTCGACAATCAATAAGCATACATGTACTGCTTAAGCCTACAATGGCACACTCCGGTCAACACCATGGCACTACGTCACACCATATGCCTTACTGCTTTTCCTGCCTAGCAATAGCATATGTATCCTTTGCTGGGATTTGAGCTACAACACTACATACCAAGATATACACAGTTTCCCGCTAGGCTATCACACATATACACAACTTTGACACATTCGCCTACACATTCACCATCACACCCAGTCAACCTCACATAGTAAGTAATGCAACAAGTACATGCGTGTGTGTATTGGGTCCTAAGTAGCTAATAGGCAATTATACATAGGGCCTATGGAAGTCTAGCCATATGGTACCCTGCCCTTCAACACCCATGTAATGTAGGTTCATGTGCCCCTGTCATGCAGAGCCACAGTGGTGACTCCCAGGTTGTGTTTCCTATCTCACACCCACTCATCATGATTATTCATGACAACCGCTAATGAGGACCTTCATTTGCTATTGATAGGTGGTTAGTTCCAGAGTATGGTATGTGTCTGACATGATAATGTACCACTCCAGCATGTTCTGCTTTTTCACGTTACAGGGTTTAGATCAGTACAGTGTGTAGCTTGTATGGAGTTTAATCTGTATATATGGAGCATGTCCAACACCTGTGGGTTTGGCATAGCTTTGTATGTTAGGCAGAGGTTGCTCTGGGTAGGTGGTATGTGACACAGTGTAGCTGTGGTTTTGTAAGACCGTCTGCATAGGGCATCTGTTTGAGTCTGGTAATACTCATTGTGAGGTATGTGGCTGGCGTCTACTGTCGCTGTGGATGTCTTCTGAGGTACATACCGACAGGGCCAATGTACTCTATGATGGGTGTTATGACTGATGAGTACAGTAGAACACTGACCTGTTTTTCCATGGATGACGCACCTTTACTGATGACATGTGGACCGTACTCAGTTTACATGACTAGTGTGGCACTGTGATTATCAATAGGGACACTACTGTCCACCTTTGTCCCGTAGTCTCTAATCACACTTTCAGTGTTGAGTAGACTACCACCTATGTGGTAGTTCATGGGTACAGGATTTTTAACAAGAGGTATGGCAATACGTTTACAACATTGAGCTTGGGTGTACATATGAACATCCACTGGTGTACATATAGATATACATATAGGCACATATACAGTCCACCTTTCATGGTGGGAATACCAATTATGCAAAGGTTGAGAGGGATGCAGTTATGTAATGATATTGCACAGTCTTGTGCAGAATGCATGGAAGGTAGTCTCAGCCCATGTACCTTTAGCAGGACCCCCTATCTGGAAGACTAAAACCTGAGGAATCATACCCATGGCGTTTAAATGCCACATATATGCCAGCACTGTATGCTGTTTTGTTTGCCACACACTACCACCTACATATAAAAATGCACATAACAACCTGCAACAACATATAATTGTCCACCCTTCAAAAACAGTTGCAGTATGTCCCTTGCTCTATGCACATGTTCAGATGCTAATTTATCAGACACATACATATCTCTCCATATGTGTGTGCCATACACACACAGGGTCCACACTGTTGTAAGTCCGTACACCTTACGGATGACCTGTTGGGCCTTGCTACAACATGGACAGTTGTCACATGTGTGCATACAGTAATAGTACAGGGAGTATATATATAGCTGCAAATGATAACATTACTATACTAGCCTGGTACAACAGTTGCCAATGCTAAGCTACAAATTATGTTACTATCATGCATGTCTTACTCTGTCACATCCAAGTTTATATAGGTGTTTGCATTACTCCCCCAAACTGCCATTATGCGCAGTACTATACAGACCATAGATAACATGTTCAGATGTTCGACATATAATGCTGAGATACATATGTTCATAGGTTCATAGGTTCATACTAGGCTATCTGCCCTAAGGCATTTATAAGCCTAGCCAGAGTGTATGTGGCTTACACCACCCCTTAGGATGAGAATACTACGCCCTTTTAGGGTTTAGTTTACTATGCCTCTGTCTAGTAGTGACACAGAGATGACCCCCGGGGTAAACCTACGATCTCCCATCCATTCGTCGAGATTTCTCTTGAATAGAGTCAGTGAGGGGCTCTGCCTAACATGGACTGGGATTCTGTTCCAGAGTGTAGGGAGCCACTGGGTTATGAATCTGTCCCTCCAGCACGTCCTATTTATTTCTGTGTTGAGGTTTAAGTCACTTGTTCTCGTGGCTCTGATGGATTTGGATTTTCTGAGGTGGAGCATGTCCATTAATTCAGGATTGGGCATGGCCTTGTACGTCAGGCACAGATCACCTCTGAGTAGGCGGTATGCGACTGAATAGAGCTGGAGTTTTTTCAGTCGGGCGGCATATGGCATATGTTTAAGACCCTTTATCCTCTTGGTGAGGAACTTTTGGGGTCTTTCCAACTGCTGCAGGTGTCGGGTGAGATACATCCCAAATGGGGCATTGTACTCAATCATTGGCCTGATAAGAGAAGAGTACAGGAGCACAATGACCTCTCTTGATCTAGATGTGAAACCCTTCATGATAAGGTGGGCAATATAGAAGGTCTTCCTAACCACTTTGGCAATGTGAGTGTCAAATGAGAGGTTACTGTTAACCTGGGTCCCTAGGTCCCTGATTACCTCTTCCGTCTAATGGATTACCGCCTATGTGGTAATTTGTCACCTTGTTTTTCCCAAAGGGTATGACTATACATTTTTGGCGTTCAGCTTAAGGCCATGGCTCTGGCACCAATTATCCGTTTCTATGAGGCCTCTCTGAAGGATGTTTGTGTCCGCTGGAGTATCAATTATGGCACCCAGTTTGCAGTCATCTGCGAACTTTGTCAGCCACAATCCTCCTATGTTTGCCTGTACCTCGGAAAAATAAATGCTGAACAAGAGGGGTCCCAGGACTGAGCCCTGTGGGACACCGCTTGTGACTGGCTTAGAGTCTGACATAGCTCCAGCAACTCTGACCCTGTGGGTTCTGTCCTTGAGCCAGTTTGCAACCCATCTTGTGACATATGGGTTTACATATGTCAAAGTTATGTCCCACTGCACACAGCTACACACTAATTTGTCCATGGCAGTAGTTATGCATGGCATCACTGCATACATACCTACTGCTGTCACTTATGCATGTTTCTGAGTATGTACAGTACTATTCATAAACATCTACTACTTGCCGGTAACTACAAATCTGTTACATACCTGTTACTCACTGTCAAGTCCGTCTGTGTATGCTTTTCAATGTTTTTTTTATTTATTAAGTAAAGTTTTTACTTATTAGTTATTATTGGTTATTAATTAAGTTTTTTTTTCTTAATTAATATATTTAGGTTTTAAAGAAGCAAATATAATATTTATTTAAGTAAGGTTTCTTTATTCAGTAATAAAGTTGTCAGTAGTTACTGACACATGCAATGTAATGATTGCATGTGGGGCTAGCAAGTACAATCTGATTTTATAGGTATCTGGGCATGTGCATGTGATGCCCTCTGCACCAATTGGTGCCCAGCATTTGGTAAATGCATACATCCTGCTGTGTGGTAATTGCAGTACTCACTGTCATAGCAACCCAATGCTATAAATTGCTAAGGTAGGTAGGCGTAGCCCTTTCAGATTTCCAGAGTGGGGCCCATGCTTGTTTGCTGTGGACACTGTTGTGTAAGTCAGAAGGTTTTTATACTTCTTATATCTGAAGCTAGAGGTGTAGACAGTGATGTACATGTTGTACTCAGGCCTGACTGTTGCCACTTGCAGTACAGAGCTATCAGTGTAGAGTTTAACTCACCCCTACAAATGCTTACACAACATTTATGTGACTATGTAGTTTCTTTTCCACTCATATAATTAACTGCCATACAAACATAGTTATTGAGAAGTATTATTTTGGCACATGAACTGTTTGTGAACTGTTATACTGTGAATATTAATGTAGTCATTTCTGCAGGGTTTGTGGTTTTATTGTTGACATTAGCACAGGGTTCACAGCACAACTGGATACTTCCAGTACTGTGTATGCCTACCTACACCCTTGGTAGACCCTAAACACACAAGTGTATTTAAAGTGTGTGTGTGTGTGTGTGGGGGGGGGGGGTTGCTGACATACAGAGAGCATTATGTATTATTGTGTGAATGTTATCTTACTGGACTTAAAGGATTGGTGTGTACCTGTTGGTTTATCAAGGCAGGCGGTCTGTCTGCATAGTTCCCAACTGTGAATCTATCCAGATGGTAGTCAAATGTTACACTGTTATTCTTTGTCTGTGCAATCCACAGGTGTTTTCATCACTAGTACAATGGCATTGTTACAGCCAGTAGCTACCAGTACATGGCTACATCCTTTGGTATTTCTGTGTTGTACTCCTACATAAGGGTATGCTTGTGGAAGTCCTACCACAGCTATTTGCAGTGTGTGTAACAGCAGGATAGCTGCTATGCCTGTGTGTTTGTGCCTCTGCCAGGCCTATGAAACACTCAGATACATCTTTGCATGGAGTCAGGGATAGGTAGTTAAATGTGAAGTACACCTTACACATAATAGAGACAGTAAAAGTCTAGACTTGTGTGAAACAGTGTATATGGATACGTACTCCTTTTATGAAGTACGAGCAGTGTCGACTGTTATTATTGTCAGTATTCATTGTGTAAAACCCCACCTTTCTGACTGACATCCGTACTTTTCAGAGGGATTCAGAGGGACACAGCTTAAATATGTTTCACAATCAGGGACATCCCTGTTAAGTAGTCACAGTTGGGTAGTATGGCCTCTGCCCTAATCAGATTTGCCACTGTTTGTCCTGCTATGATACTGTGTGGGGGGGTTGTAAAGTGCCTCTGTAACTTTATTTGCTGTAATAATGGCTGCTTCTCATATCACACTCATGTAATGCATTTCACAACAATTGCTGGTAAAAATCCACAAAACAAGCTTTGTGTTACGGCCTTCCCATTTTTCCTTTACATTCAATCATTGAAATGCATATATATTTATTTGAGCACCAGGCTATTGTATATCTGCTGTGGCTTAGTGATAATTCATGCAGTCTAGTGTGCCAATGGTCTGGGGTTCGAGACTGGCAGAGGTATTTTATTTTGCTGCTGAGCAGAACAAGGGCCCTGACATAGAGTGACTAAGGCACTTTTAAGCAGTTGTAAGTGGGTTTGCGTGGGTTTGCGCAACACTTAGTGATGCTTAGCTAAGCGCATACATGCGCACACGTGCTTAAACCCGCTTACTACTGCTTAAAAGTGCTTACTCCCACTAACCCCCACGCTAATTTCTTTGAAAAAAAAAGAAAATGGGAAGATAGGAAAGTGGTGAAAAAGGGGGCACAAAGAGGGAAAGACAGTAGGAAAACAAGCTTGGGATGTGCAGGACGGGTGTAGGGAAGGTCCATAGCTGCCCATTTCTTTACCAGCAATAGCTGTGCATATGCAATAAATTTGGAGTGAAATTTGAAACCTTCCACCCCTGGGAGAGGGGTGAGGACAACAAAGTATGTTGTACTGCCAATTATAATTATCAGTTTACATGTCCAGCAGACATGTGTGCAAAATGGGCAGCTATGTATGGGGCGTAATTTTTTTGTGGGTACAGATTGCCCTTTTTTTTTTTTTTTCAGGTGACAGTGGAAAGTGAGGTTGAGGAAGTAGGTATATTTGGGGAGGTAGGTTGGGGAGGTAAACAGAAAAGACAGACAAGGGGCATACAGGGGTGGTGTATGACACATGGGGTGGGTGAACACAATTGACGGGGACAGATGTTTGGAAATCGCAAGCCCATGTGCCCACAGATGGTAACAGTGGAACTGAGATCCACACCCATGGGCAGTCACCACTGCACCTTCACAGCCCCGAGAGTGGCTGTGCTGGGGGCTGCGTAGGATGGGCAGGCTCACCCTTGAGATGCGCCACTCTCG
Source organism: Protopterus annectens (assembly GCF_019279795.1). Taxonomy (NCBI): domain Eukaryota; kingdom Metazoa; phylum Chordata; order Ceratodontiformes; family Protopteridae; genus Protopterus; species Protopterus annectens. Next base: position 1,482,002,853 of record NC_056746.1, read on the forward strand.
CCTTGAGTGGGCATTGGGGATCAGCGACTGAATGCTGGATCTCCCTATGCACCACAACCCGGACCCTTCGAAGGGTAACAGGTGGCCCTTCTCCACCCACGCTTGCATGGGGGGGATGAGCCCCATCCCCTGCAGCGCTTCCACCCAAAGGTGGCACAGGACCAATGGAGGAGGGGAGCCCGGGCTGGGCACCGGACCTGCTGGTGCCAGGTGCACTCGCCAGCTGAGGAGGGACAGGTGGGTCAGTTCGGACCAGCCTTCCCATACGTTCTGTGATTAGGTGTGTTTAATTACAACATAAACAACAGCATGCAGTAATATTCCCATTAACCCAACACACCAAGGTTCCAACAGTTGAACAGCAAGCATAACACATGCATAAATTGAACAACAGTGGACATTCCAACAACATGCAGGGATGATTGGTGGCAACAGGCCACCATGATTGTGGTGTTTGAACAGGGCACATGCATCAGAGTGAATGCAGATATTTATAGAACAATAAGACATATGTCCCAAAAAATGTTTTGAGATTACACATACCCATTGAGTTGTGGAATTGCATTGTTTATGCACATACAGTAGGATGTAGAAAGAAACCTCAATTAACATCTTATAAGTACTTTTAGTCTACACTACATTCCTATTGACTGCAGGTGTATATCCCCTACATGTATTATTACACTTGGCAACATGCATTAGGTTGTGTAATGGGTTTGGCTAGTTCATTATATACCTGACCTATATCTCACATACTAACTGTCCAGAATGCAGATGTTACTGCTACATATTTATTGTTGTATTTATATTTCTTTATCTACATATCTGGATGTGTTCACATGACATTTTCAGTTAGATTTGTACAGAACCCTACATGTCGTATACCACACTCACATTTCTAGGGATATAATTAGGAGGCTACTCGTGTGACAGTTTTACTTATGCATGTCAGCCAGTAACTGACTGTTGAGGAATGTATATATGCTTCACAGCTACTAGCACTTCTATCAACCACTTTAGTTGGGGCTGCCCAACTATGGGTTGCCAGCACTTATTAAAACAGTACTATTTGTATAATGCAAGGGTACAACAACATTTCAAAGTAAGTGACACAGACACAGTCCAGGTTTTATACCTTTATTAATTACATTACACACTTTTCCACAGGCTCTCTCCTTTATTTGATATTACGGTGCATATGGAAGACATATTCAAGACATATTATACCTTTATTAATAGGTTAGAACGCTCGTTTTCAGGCTCACTCACTTATTTTATATGACAGTACCTGCAGTGATATTATTCCAGACATATTTCACCTTTCTTAATGGGTTACTACACTATTTTTCTGTCTCTCTGACTTATTTTATATAACAGTACATGCAGAGGACTTATTCAGGGCATTTTATGGCTGTATTATTGGGCTACAACACTTTCTTTCAGGCTCTCTCACCTATTTTATATAACAATGCATGCAGAATAATCACTAACCTGCCTGGTGGTGCAGCCTTAGCAGCCTGTCTGCATAGGCTTGCTGATTTGCAGCACGGACACCTGCAGCTGTGAAGTAAATGAAGGGATATTGAGACATACCTATCCATTATACAGAATCAATTAGCATTTCTTACATACTGCATTCCATGGCTACCTACTCAGTATTGGGGCATCTTGCATCCCACGGGCCTCCTGTATCCATTGGTTCAGTAGGTCCTGCTTCTGTCTCTTCACATCTGTATGGTGGTGACTGACCTGCTCACTAGTCCGAGGAACGCCTATGACACTGGTGAGGTCATGAGCTAACCGGTTCCAAGCCTCTGCCTTGTACTCCATCCCTTGGAACTGGCCCTGCAGGAGTCTTGACTCATGATGGTGGACAAGGAGCCAAACCATGTATTTCGACTCCTCGATGCCCCAACATTGTGCTCGGAAGCATGTAACCTCTCCAGCACCAGCCATCCTAACTGCAGATGGGAGCTACAATCAGTTATGGCAAGTATTCCTGCCTATGGGGCTTAAATATGCCGCATTTCTCACACTTTTTTGTGATTGGCTGTTTTTGAAAATTCTCGGCTGACTGCAGACCTGCTTAGTAATGGTTAATCTACCATTTATACGTATATGTGTGTTAACAGTGGCTGTTTATCCTAAGCTGTCATGGCTTAGTGGCTCAGTACTTTGATTATGGTGCACAAAGTCCTGGGTTCGAACCTTGTCATTGCATTTTATTTTACTACTGTCCAGACAGGCTAGGGGGTGTGGCTGTGTTTAGGCAACTTTGCTCTATGTTGCTCCACGTTGCCCTACGGTGTGCTGGTTGGCGCGATGCGCACCTCCGCGCAAACCTATTGTGCTGGGTAAAGCGCTGTTTAGCTATAGGCAACTACATTGTGCTGGGTAAAGCGCTATTTAGCTATGGGCAACTACATTGCGCTGGGTAAAGTGCTGGTGAACTACGGGCACCTATATTGTGCTGGGTAAAGCGCTGCTTAACTGTGGGCAATTATATATCAGGATCCTTTATAAATATATATTTTGTTCACTGATACATAGGCCATTTCACTGCTTTTTAGTAAAATTTTAATCATATATGTCGGGTATTATTTCATATACTAATTTAAAACATAAATAGGAAGGGGAGTGGTGGGACTCAAACCGTGAATGCCTCCTCTTTGTGCGAACGCTCTACCATTATGCTATTGCTATTTGGCGTAATTTGCATAAACATTACTTCTTATGCTCTTCCATGTCAGGATTGCTAACTGCAGCTAAGCAATGGGCACACCCGCACACACGCGCAAATACGGGCAGCTATTTCGGGAATTAAAAAAAATAAAATTAATGTTTTACTTTTTATAACTGTGCTGCAGGTTTACAATGTCAGGGAGTGTGGTGTTGGGTTCATGGACATTTGAGCAGACTCACTCTTGTGTGTTTACATTTTGCATTTCGGACACTTGCAGGGACATGGACATTTAGACTGCTCGGCAGTCGGACACGCCCCCTGCTTTCCTGCACGGTCCGTGTTAGACTTGCAGTTGAGTCAGCATGCCCTCATGAATATTCATGGCATGCTGATGTCATACCATTCAACTGCAGCCTCCGAGTAAGACTTATTTAGTCTTACACGGAGGGTTCGTGAATCCGGGAGATTTTTATTTATGCAGTGTAGTTGATATATTTTGGAACATGTACTGAGAGACCAAGTTTCAAGTGCATGGGTGCAGGTAACACAAGACTAATTGGTCGATAAACATATGTAATACAGACTAATTAGCTATTTCCATAGTACACTGCCAAGCAGCTGGTTTAAGAGATGGATGGCAAAGTGTTTGATATACATTTACAATGATTTCCTCATTTGTGCATAGTTAAGTGGCAAGCAAATGTGAGCATCTGCCCCACTGATACAACAACGAGAGTTCTATTCTTTTGCTTACCACATGTAATAATGTTAATTGAAGAGACATGACAGTCAGCAGTCTGGATAGTACTCTGTGTAAGAAACACATCTGCTGCTGAGCTGACTCTGTGGAAGTAGATGCAAATGCATTAACAGATTTCTTTTGGAGCCCAGATAATATAGGGTTTGAATGAAGGTGTATCTAATAGTTTTAACTATGTATTTATAATGAAATGAAATAACTCTTTTTTCTACTTTCACTGTGTGTAACCTCTGGGCAGCATTTTTATGAAGCATTGTGCAGTGCTAACCACACCACTGAAGAGCTGCTCACTGTCACTCAGCATTGGTGTGCAGTGCCAAACTCTGTGCAAACACAGAGGACAAGAAGTGAAGGGCTTCCTTGTTTTGTTTTTTTTTACTTAGGTGTGTGGTGTGTGATTCTATTGTTAACCCAGATTAAAGGTGTTAAAATAGGGTAGATAGGAAAGTGTTGAAATGTGGGGCAAGCAAGGAAAGATGAAAGGGAGAGCAGTATAGGAATTTGCAGGAACAATGTAGGAAAGAATCATAGGCATCCACTTCTTCAAGAATGTAAAACGATAACATGTACAAAACATTAGCTGAATTTGGACTGTCACCTCAACAAAGAAGGGTGACAACAACACAATCATGTTGTATAGCCAATTGGACAAGTCAAGTGTATCCAGAAGACATGTGTGCGAAGTGGAGAGCTATGTATGGGACAATTTATTTATTTTTTGTGGGACAGGTGCCCATTTTTTTTCTTTTACTTCAGTGAAAGAGGAATATTGGGTAAGAGATGTAGGTATTTCTGGGTCAAGTAAGTAGGGTAGGTAAGGAAGAAGATGCTAACAAACAGGACAAACAAGACAAGACACAGGGATGGTGAGGGACATAACAGATAGGGGGACACCATGATTGGGGTTAGGGAGGGGACAATGAATGCCCATGCCCATGCTCATCAAACATGGGGACAGTGAGAATCTAGTTATCACCTGTAGGACTGTCATCATTGTCCCCTTACTCCCCTGGCTGTTGGAGTGCATGAAACCTTTTCCTACAGACCATAAGTAAGATTAGCCTCTCCATCCAGTGTAGGCATCCACCAATGGTGCTGTGCATGATTTTATCTACCAACCCTGGGATCTCCTGGTGGGTGATAAAGTCCCCACCTCTGCCACTACTCCTAAAGGATACCACAGCACCAGCTGCTGGGATGGTGCTACCTGGTGTTGAGGGCCCAGGTAGTGCAGGGGCAGCAGAGGCAGTACTGCCAGGTTGGGTCCCAGATATGCTAGGCATTGGTGCTAGAACTAGTGGAATGGTGGCAGGCTGAGCAACAGAGGCTGGCCAATTGCTCATATGCTGTAAAGAATTTTGTGATTTATTAGAGATGGATGACATTGAAATGTTTTGCCAACGCACAGAAAAATAAAAAAGAGAGGTAAGGGTTGGGGTAAGAGGAAAAAAGAGATATAATCAATATCATCATATCTAACATGCAATGCATTATCACAATAATAAAACATTTTACATCTAATTTTACATTTAAGTATACCTCTTAACAACTACAAATTATAAGTAATGATTGCTCACAGTAATCCTTGCAATTTGCATATATTGCACATATGCTTGGTCCAGTTATACAGACTGAGATAGCAGCAGGTCATTCATGCCACTTTTGTTGAAATTAAATTATGTAATATTTTTAAAGGATTTTACAATATATTTGTGGCTTGTCTTATTTGAAACCACAACATCTAACTTAACTCCTACAGTTGGCTTGTGCTACAGACTGAAGCATGCACAATTGCTTTTAGTTAGGATATGCATTGTTACTTTGTTGCAACTGTATAGAAGAGTAATACTTAAGCTAAAATAATAGTTATGTTATGCTGTATACATACGCCTTGCTTCCCTCAGTCTCTCTAGATATTGAGCATGGGCTTCCCTGTTCTCTAGGATGTCTAGATTATCTGTGGAAGGAAAAGGAGAGAAAACGAGAAGAGTAATATGCATACCAGTCTTGACTATATGCAGTTTTCTATCTAATATAAATTCTCTTTATCTGTATACTTATACAACTGTGAGATATCAGCTTTCCTAAATTCATCCAATGACAGGTTGAGTATATCCAGCTTGCACCTTTTGAGGTCATTATTCTGATACCTACACTGTTATTCAATGTTTGAAAATCCCAGTCACACTGGAGACAGTCTTGGCCAGACTATTCCATGCTTCAGACTTGTACTGGGAGTTGGTATAGTCCCTTTTCAGCAGACTTTGGCTGTGCCATTTTACAAGGTGTCCAATAAAGATTCTGGACTCCTCTGTACCATACTTCTCAGCCCTAAACTGGGCACCTTCCCTTCTAGCTCCAGACATGTCCAATCAGGGCAAACAGCAACAGTTAATAGTGCTTACCCACCAATTTGTGATATCACACTTACTGCTAATGTGCAAACCTGAACAGTGATGCTTACCAAGTTTGTGTGATGTTAAGAGAAGAGTAACAGTGCCAATCAGAGAGGAAAGCAGTTTATGAACTATGAAGGGTAATGTGACAATTGGCATCAGTTTTTGGGTTGGATGCTGCTGTACCTGTTACTTGATTTAACTTTGCAGACTTGTACTGGGAGTATAAATTATATAACCCGGCAGACTTTTGGTGTGGCTTTACACACTGATAAAATTTATTTGTAAAACGTGGCATTCAATGCTATGCATTAGAGGCAAAAACATATTCTTACACATAGGTGAGTTTTCACCTTTGCTACAGAAGAAGTACTTGTTGAACATGTTCATTAATTATATATAAATACACATGGCAGGCTGAGGAGTTAACCAGGTATGTGTGTGTGTGACCTGAGAAGGTCCTGGTTTATATATTCATGTGTGTATGGATATCATTGAGGTATGAAGGCCATCCAAAGCCAGAGAAGACAATTATAATTATAGAATCAGAATATTCAGTATACCCTCTGTCACACATATAATTCACATGAACTCCACTGCTATACATACTTACTGTTATTTATAATTATGTTTAAATTTTATTTGTTGTTTAAAAGTGAGTGGACAAACATTGATAAAATTGGGAGTGTGCTATATTAAAACCTAGACTTACCTATCTTGCAGCCCTACACTTACACATGCTGCTACAGGAGCAGTTAAAAAACAGCTGAATATTTTCATTTTAATTATTAAGCATGTATGTTAACCACCATGAAACACTGTTTAGAGTATTTACCCATTACATCCATTTTGAAATTGTCTACTGTCTGCTTCCTGTCTGCAGGTGTTCTAGACCTGCTGGTGTTGGAGAAGGTTGCTAACCATCATTCAATGCTCAATGCTGCTTAGCGGGTTTGCATGATGGAAAGCAAAAATGCAACAATGTATCCTTTTTGAAACTGAGAATGCCTGCATGCTGTCTGCTTCATGTCTAGGCCATTAGTCCAGCTTTGCATGAAGGTAAGTGATGTGCAAACATGACAAGCAAAGCTCACCTTATTTTATGCTTGTGAGCAGTGTTAATTATGTTTTATCCTTAAAAGACAAATGTGAGACTTGAACTGTGATTTATCGATGGTATATACTGTATAGATCACCATGTTTTAGCAGATGTGCTACACATACGCATGATTCACAGGTGTAGTTTATGTACTAGTTATCATAGAAGAACATTACATAACATCTATTTATCCACTTCCCATGTTTGTAGTAAGCCATGCACTGGGCACATAGTGGTATTAAAAAATTCAAATAAACAACACTGTAAAATAAATGTTAGTACACATTAAATATTTTTACACAAGTGTGGATTTGAACTGTCATGGCAATGAACCTACAAAACACAGTAAGAGTGTCTTATCCCCTCTTTGCCACAGAAACAGCTTTGCAGCCAGCATGCAAATCATTGTGCATACAAGCAAGCTCCATTTCATCCACCTGTATTAACAAGACATATAACGTGTACACTCAGTTGTTTGTAGATGTGTTAATTACATATTTAGTGCAATGACTGACCACACTACCATTTATGAGTATAGTCTGCAGTATTGCAGTTCTGTCTTATCTTTGTATTGTGTTCATTATTCTCTTATCTGAGTAGTGATCTCAGACCCAGCAAAACAAAACTGCAGACTTTGGAAATACTGGATACACTGACAGTTTATTAGGAGTAACACAAAGTTTTCAGATAAAAATTCTTCATCAATGCATGCATCACAGACATGCAGTCTGTAAGGAATTTTGTATCATTGTCCTTAAAATGTATGATAATATTAAATGATAATAATATACAGTTTTCAACAAAGGCAGGGGAGTTTGGATATTAATGAACAGAAACTGAGAAATGTGTGCTACTCTCATCCATTTAAAACCTTGATACAATTACTTTTACCCTTTATATGTTTATCCTGGGTGACACGCCCAGTGCAGGTAAGGTAGTGTACATTGCTGTTGTGCCTTCCTTCTCCCTCTCACTAACCATTCACGGTTCAATCCATTAGCAACAAACACTATGTTTACATGTGCTACATGAAACTAAAAGTTTGGGATTCAGAAATTCTAATGAGTTCACACCTCGTTTGCATTGTTACTGTGCTCAGAGTCGTGTCTACACCATAACAAGGTAACTATATATCAAAGAAACTTGAAGGTGAGAGGACTTCTGTATTTGTAGAACACAAATGATTGGCATTCCTTTAGATTTATCTGCACAGAAGGCTGCAGATGTTTTTAAAGTATGCTTGCATTTTTCAGGTACATGTTAGATTTGTTTACATGTTATGAAAAGAGCTGTTGTTTATATGCATTAGGGGATTAAACTGTTATATGTGTGCACTTCTTATACTTCACTCTTGGAACAGGCATTTTTGCCATGCATTGACTTTCACAGATAAACAGCCTTACTAACTGTCATTACAAGTGTTATTCTTAAAACTGGTTACCTCACAGTCTCATCTTTCTTATTACATTGCAATGTGATGAACTATATTGTCAATGACACAGGAAGGTAATGTTTCTAAGATGGCCCATAGATACCACCAGGGGAGTCCTGGCCACAGTGTGAGGTGCCTAGCAATCATATCCAATTTACTTTTGAGTTGTACATGTGTACACATTTTGTGGAAATTGTGTGGGAAGAATTCCTAACAGGTGAATTATGTGTTATTCCTTGGATTCTACAAACTGTAATTTTCCTGTTTTTTTGAGGGGTGGGGGAACCAAGTAATACTGGTATGTTTCCATATCACCAGTTGGGTTTCAAGAGTTTTGCTTTTGCAATTGTGTAGTCATCATGGAATTTCCATGTGTGTACAAGAACAATTGTATGTAATCAGTGGCATGTTGTAGCATAGCATTCAGAAATTGATGTAGGATCCTGGATGCTGATGCCGGTGATATCCCCAGCATATGCCCTTTTGGCCTCCAGAAAGGTTCCTGTAGCAAAAACCCTCAGTGCTACACATATCCTCTCGGTTTGCCCGTGCTGTCAGTTGTGGATGACAGAGGTCGCAGAGTTCCTGCAGTGTTTCTCTATTCACCCTGTAGCACTCTATAATTTTCATATCATGCAGACTGTGGTAAATTAACAGGAGTTTAAATACCCTTTCCCTTCTTGGCCGAGATCTATTTGCAGCAGCAGAAGTACTGACTTGTGCTTATTGCACACACATATGTATAACAGCAACTGCAGTCCCTAACTGTGTTTTCATGTGGCTGTATTCCAAAAGGTTTTGGAATTCACAGGAAAAACCTACACTGAATCTACATGATTGCTTTATAGCTTGTTGAATAGCTCCTCCACCTTGAATTGATTTTGTAGCAGAGAATTCAGCTGCTTATGCTGTAATTAGTATGATACAATGGTACCATGTTTGCTCATCTCTAAACAGTGTGTAGAGCCACTTACTGAATACAATTTAGTGTGCTACCATATGCATATGGTGCCACAACATGAACATGGCCTAAGCAGATCATGTAAGCTTTATTGAATCTGTACCATTGCATATCAGCCTTGTCTACAGACTCTTTGAAGCAAATTTTCATGGCATCCCAGAACCAATCACTGTGTGATACTGGAGACTATTGGCTATTTGAGGCATGCGATCTGTGGCATCTAAACCAAATTCTCTTTAATCTTTATGTGGTATCTGAAGTTTAATGTTTGTGGTTTATAACATGGTAGCCAACCTTCAGTTGTACGTCTGGTAGCATCTAAGCCTTCTATTGTAGAATACAGTATTTGCAATTTTTAATGCAAGGTCATACCTCTTTCTGTTGTTCTTAGTACTCTTGTCAGTTTGCCAAATGATATTCAAGGGAACACCATTCATGCAAATAAAAAACAGTGAATCCCACTTTCAGTGAAAAGTGAACACTTCTCATTTGCACGGGGACTAGTTCTCTGCACCTCCATGTAGAGGTAGACCCTCCACACACCCAATTTACATATACAAACTCCACAGTCACATAACAGCATGGAAAAATTAAATCTCAATTATGGCAGAAAGGACTTGTCACCGCTTTTTGTTTGCACTAATCATATTCACTTAAATATTGTTCAACAAATCAACTAACTTCCTTGCTATTATGCATAGTTTGTGAATTGCGTTTTCGCTGCTGTAACTGTGTACTGCCCTAAACTACAGTTGTATACTTCTCTTTCATCTTACTGGATTTAATGTATACTACCTCTTCAGCCCTCATAATATTATCATACATAATTCATGTGCTGTATCGAGCTATAAATGTGTGCTACTATTGACTATATTACATAATTTCTTCTGTGTAGGTTTAAATAGTAGTTGCATCAGTGTTCACCTACACATCTTTTCCTCACTTAGCACATCTCATCAACACCACAGCTTTTATAGCCAATCCATCTCCTATGTCTACTGAATAAATTGGTTTAATGTATAATCCCTACCTTGGCTAATTCAAGCCATCTTACAAACATGGAATCCTAATATATCTCTATCCTTTGTGTTGTTAGCCTTATTACACTTGATATTTTTAAACAGCATAGGAAGTTTCTAATACACACTGAAATTTAACTCCAAATGTAGCAATATGATAAAATTTGTTACAAATGTAATTGTCTATATCAGCAGTCCCCAACCACTGGGCTACGGGCCGGTACTGGGCCATGGAGCACTTGGTACCTGGCCATCAGGTAAGTAAGTGAATGCTTGTATGAGTATGTTTATGTGTCTGTCTGCATGTGTGAGTGAATGCATGCATGAAAGCAAAAGAATCTGTGTGTGTGTGTGTGTGTGTGTGTGTGTGTGTGTGTGTGTGTGTGTGTGTGTGTGTGTGTGTGTGTGTGTGTGTGTGTGTGTGTGTGTGTGTGTGTGTGTGTGTGTGTGTGTGTGTGTGTGAGTGTGTGTGTGACATCGTAAGAGTTAGAGCAATGTGTAAATGAATGCAGGTATGAATGAGGAAGTGACTGTGTGTGTGTGTGTGTGTGTGTGTGTGTGTGTGTGTGTGTGTGTGTGTCTGTGTGTGTGTGTGTGTGTGTGTGTGTGTGTGCAATTGGGAGAGTGAGAGCGAAGTATGAATGAATGCGTAAGTGGGTGTGTGGGTGTAACAGACAGTGAAAAAGCGATGTATGAATGAATGTGTTAATTGGGTGTGTGGGTGTGACAGACAGTGAGAGCGATGTATGAATGAATGCATAAGTGGGTGTGTGGCATGTGGGTGTGACAGACAGAGAGATGCATGAATGAATGCAGGTACGAATGAGGAAGTGACTGTGTATGTGTGTGTGAGATTGAGAGAGTGAGAGCGATGTGTGAATGAATGCAGGTATGAATGAGGCAGTGACTGTGTGTGAGAGATGGGAAAAGAGTGAGAGCGATGTGTGTGAGTGAATGCATGCATGAATGCAAAAGAGACTGTGTGTGTGTGTGTGTGTGTGTGTGTGTGTGTGTGTGTGTGTGTGTGTGTGTGTGTGTGTGTGTCTGTGTGTGTGTGTGTGTGTGTATGTGTGCAATTGGGAGAGTGAGAGTGATGTATGAATTAATGCGTAAGTGGGTGTGCGGGTGTGACAGACAGTGAGAGCGATGTATGAATGAATGTGTAAGTGGGTGTGTGGTGTGTGGGTGTGACAGACAGTGAGAGCGATGTATGAATGAATGCATAAGTGGGTGTGTGGAGTGTGGGTGTGACAGACAGAGAGATGCATGAATGAATGCAGGTACGAATGAGGAAGTGACTGTGTATGTGTGTGTGAGATTGAGAGAGTGAGAGCGATGTGTGAATGAATGCAGGTATGAATGAGGGAGTGACTGTGTGTGAGAGATGGGAAAAGAGTGAGAGCGATGTGTGTGAGTGAATGCATGCATGAATGCAAAAGAGACTGTGTGTGTGTGTGTGTGTGTGTGTGTGTGTGTGTGTGTGTGTGTGTGTGTGTGTGTGTGTGTGTGATCACACACACACACACACACACACACACACACACACACACACACACACACACACACACACACACACGCACACACACACACACACACACACACACACACACACACACACACACACACACACACACACACACACACACACCATACCTCTCAACCTCTTATTAGTGCAAACAATCTGGACAAAGCCTAACAGAATGGGGGGACAAATATGGGCAGGTTTTAAATATTGTTCTTATAACCATAGAAAGTTGCTAGAATAACAGATTTTGTCTTATCATGCATTTTTCTGAAGGATATGAGGTCTGAAATACAAATGTATATCATTATTTAGTGATGTCAGTCCTCAGATCATCCCAGTGATTTCCAGAAAATCACAAAAGTTATGAGGAACAGGCCAAAACTCAGAGGGAAAAATCTGGACTTCCTGTGAAAATCTGTACAGTTGAAAGGTATGAATACCTCTCAGCTTCTTACTTAGATCAAGAAATCTGTACAAAGTCAAAAATGATGTGGGGACAAAGTCCAAAATAGGGACCCTTTTAAGTACTGCTCTTACAAACTTCGAAAGTTGATAGAAATACAGGTTTTGCATTAGCATGAATTTTCTGAAGGGAATGACATATGAAACTCAACTGTCTGTCATAACTTTATGACTTCAGCCTCAATGATCTGCCAGTGATTTGCCAGAAAACAGCAATTTTATGAGAAAAAGACCAAAAATAAAAACTGGACATTCTGTGAAAATCTGTACAGTTAAGAGGTATGCTGGACAGAACTAAATAATAGGGACAGATTTTAAATATTGCTCTTATAAACATAAAATCAGCAAGGTTGCCATTAGGTTTACTTACCTCTCAACCATAGTAGATCAGTGTTATGCTGTTAAGCAGAATGTACACTTTTTTTGATAATTATTGCCAACTGTCTTTTTATTGTACTTTTGAGCTTTTCTCCTTGGGTCTGGCCTCCTCGTAAAACAAATGTCAAATAAATAAGTAAATATCTACTTTATTATGTATGCCGCAAGATGGCCAGTCCCTGGAAAATTGTCTTACATTGATACCGGTCCTTGGTGCAAAAAAAGTTGGAGACCACTCGTCTATATAACCAAGGAGGCCACCCTCTCACTTAGTGGTCACTAAGGAGCATAGAAAATCAACATAGCTCCACAAGATTAACTAAACAACAACACTGAGATAAGAAAAAAAATCCCAAGCTTCCAAAAACCATGACAAATGAACTTCAGCAGTAATTCGCTAACACAACTCCACTACATTCACATATCTTAGTGAGTCATCAGGCTGCAGACTAAAAACAAATCACTTCCATTAAGTCTGAAAATGTAATGTCCTAATAACTGGTGACCCATTATCAGGCACTCTAACTTTACATGCTTTAGTCTAGACAAAAGACAAGGTGGCAGTCGGCTGTCATTCTGGTCACAAGATCAATGTCATTACAAGGGACCCACAATCCTTCATACAGAATGGTGGTGACTCATGAAGCTAAGAATGATTTAAGATGTTCAGCCCAGAAGAATAGATAGAGGGACATACTGAAGCTTGCTATGCACCGACTGTCAGAAAAATCCTACTCTCACCCAGAATTATGGCCAGAGACAAAAGAAATTAACTGACTCTAGAAAATGTGTAAGTAGCTAGTGATATTGTCAGCTTCAGAGAATAATGACTGTCAGTCTGATATATTTCATCAGTGATGGCCTGCAGCCTTCATTTCATAGATTCTGTATACTGACCAATGCACTTGCTGAGCACTAGAGATCTCAAGCAAGATGGCTGCTGAGGCTCAGAGCCCTGGACAAAGGGTCAACCATTTCCAGAAAAAGAAAAAAAAGAAAAAAAGTCACAGGATAAAAACAAAAAGAAAGGGTAATAACAGAGTTTAAAGCAGCTCCATAGGAAGAACAGCTTTGTAAATTGTTCCAAAGGCTACTGGCAGTCACTAATGATGTAGGCTTAATGAGGGAAACAATAGACACACTCAACAAAGATAAGTGAAATGGCTGAAAGAAATAATCCAGGAATTGTAAAGTTGGAAGAAGACAGAACAGCTCTAAGATGAGAGGTACAGGAACAGATAGAAGATTGACAAAAACAGAAACAAAAATGCCACTATGGCAAACAGGAAGATTCGAGGCCTAGAAAAGAGATCCTGAAGAAACAAGTATAACAGAAGTGTTGTGCCATGTCCATGATAAAAAACTGGAAAGAATGCTGCTAGAATTGATGGAAACAAGATTTATTTTACTGATATTACAGGAACTGATAACAGAAAGAATCCAGAGAACTGGTAGTAGAGGTGGCATAACAGGACAGCAGCCAATACACATATTAGCATGCCTGTACCACTGTTTGCACAGGAACACATTTAAAGAAAAATTATGAGACAAGCCAAAATACCTAAATAGATTCCTTTTAATGGAATGTTCATAAAACTGGTGGGGATTATTCTGATTCACTGTATAAACTAAGGAAAGGGATAGCTGACTTTTGGGGAACTGAAAGCCTAGGAAATTGCTGCATGGAATAACTTACCTGCTATCTTAACTGTAATAATGGAAGGGAAACAGACACAATTTCCACAAAGGTGGAGAAGGACATGTCTTGTTAATCTGATTATGCACAGTGGACACTGGAGCAACAGACAGAAATAAATTAATTCAAATAACACACCCAAATGGACTGGAAGACAAACTGATGAAGGGCCAGAGACAAGGTAGATTTACAAATGTCAAGGAGAATATCTGAAGTAAATTAACATAGGAAAAAGAACTAAAGAGGAAGTAAACAAAAGCACATGCAGTGATGTCAGCAAGATAAGTGGGGTAGACAATACCATGGGAGCCATGCTATAGAAATGGAGGAAATGAAATGGAAGACAGAGGAAATATGACAGAAGTGCAAAAAACATATACAGTAAATTAAACAAGAAGCTGGCCAAAGTAGAAATCCAGCAGAAGAGGAGAGTCCAATAGCGACTGCAGTAGAAGCAGGAGCCAAGATACAAAAAGCAAAAAAAGAACATACCATTACAGAAGAAATGCAGCGATTGAGCCTTCAAGGGATTCAGATGCCCAAAGGATGGCACAGTGGTGCAGCGGTTGCATTGTCACCTCACAGCAAGAGGTTCTACAGTTCGCTTCTTGGCTGGGGTGCCTTCTGTGCAGAGACCGCATGTCATCCCTCCATTCCTGTGGGTTTCCTCTGGGTGCTCAGGTTTCATTCCATGTTATAAAGAGATGCACATGGAGTGTTTCTTCTCAGACCTCTGCTGAAAATTGGCTTCATTCCAAGTCACACTTTCCTTCTAAATAAATGATAAATAAATAATGCTGGAGGTCAAAGAGTCTGGACTGGTCAAAGTAGGAAGAAAGAAAAACAAAATGAAACTATGGCAGAAAAATCAGACCAGAGGAGGAGCCCAAGAGAAGGGAAGCCATCAAGAACTGGGAAGCATGGACTTTCTGTGAGAGACGAGAGAAGAAATGACATTGCAAGAGAAGAAAGAAATGAGTGAATGTACTCAGTAAACTCCATTGTATGCAGGCATTAGGTCATGGCTGTATGTCAAAAGAACTCATAGACTAATGCAATCTCTGTGCAGGGTCTATATTAGATAATCAAACTTTCAAAAGTTCGAGTGTCATATGGTCGAAACTATATGATCGAACTTTTAAAAGTTCAAAAACGAATAAAAAAGAAATAAACTATACAAATAACCTACCTGAACATTTTAAGCAGTGGGGCAAGCCCTGCTGCACCCCCACATGGGGGGGCTGTGCCTCCCCCCGCTCTTTAAATATACCAACTCCGAGATCACACTTCAGTGCAGAAAAGGGAAATCTTCCCATTCCATGCTGTACGGAGATCTCCATTAAAAATGTTTGAACTTTCAAAAATTCAATCATATATATAGACCCTCTGTACAAGGGGCACTATTCAAAGGAAAGAAGGGAGGGCAAACAGAAATGCAAATTTCAGTTACATGCTCTTTTTTGTGCTATATCAACTGTTATAATGTTTCTATTTTCATTAAGAAGTAAACTTTCTCTTTGAAGCAGTAGGAAAAAGTGTTGATATATATATTGGAATGAAAAATGGAGAAAATAGGGAGAAATAATCCTGAAGACACCAGTCTTTGGTTCTATTGCAATGTATTAGAATAAAATGGAATGCATAAAACTGTCACAAAAGAAGGATCAAAGGGGCTGTGGCCAAGATGGAAAGCAGTTATCAGAATTGTTTTTTAGCTCTGCTTCATTTTAATATCTCTGACAGGATTTTTACTAAAAAGATCAAGAAGAACATTTCAAAAACTGATGGACTTAGTTAAACATCTGCTGAAAGATTTACTAGAAAAAAATAACAAGTTTGAAACTATTTTAATTGTGTTTTCCTGTCAAGAAAGCTAGAAAGAACTAATTGTCTCAGAATGAGCCATTCTAAGCCCAGTGTAAAGAGCAGTACTATGAGAAAAGACACACAGGGTATACAAAGTAACATCAGTGAG
Organism: Protopterus annectens; assembly: GCF_019279795.1. Taxonomy (NCBI): domain Eukaryota; kingdom Metazoa; phylum Chordata; order Ceratodontiformes; family Protopteridae; genus Protopterus; species Protopterus annectens. The sequence continues at coordinate 1,482,019,239 of NC_056746.1, forward strand.
TTATCTGTAAATACAGATAGATTAGAAAGCAAAATGGGCAATTTTAAAGAGGAATATAAAAACAAGTTGAAGTGCTGAGTGAATCTCTTAAACAACGATCATCACAAATCTTGAGTATAGAAGAGGCAATGCCTGATTTTGCTGGAAGATTACTTGAAAATGAGAATAACACTGAATTTCTTCTGAAACAAAACAACTTATTCCAGGAAAACAAAGACTTAGAGAACAGATGTAGAAGGAATAACATCAGGATTTATGGGATTCCTGAAAAAGAAGAGGGAAAGAGTATGATTCAATTCCTTAATACCTGTCTGTCTAAAACTTTGAATCTGCCTGAAGCATTTTCCTTTGCCATTGAAAGGGCACATAGACCACTTTCTAACTCATCTTAAAAAAAACACATTTACCAAGCTCAGTGATCAAAAGATTTTACTCAAGTCTCAAATCAAGGTAAGGATTTAGTCTTAAAAGCTGCATGGACTAATTATCCAGTTAAAATTAAAGAAAATGCTATAAGATTTGACAATGACTATTCCACATTAATGATGTCAAAGAGAAAAGCATATATGCCACTTGTTAAAAGCTTAAAGAAAAAAACAATATTAAAGCAAAAATCTTGTTTCCAGCAAAAATAAGGATTCACCTTCCAGAAGTAAGGAATATTTTAACACCTTGGAAGATGCGATGGACTTTATACAGAAAAATAAAATCCTAGAAAAAAATCAGAAGAGATGGACTGTAATCTATCAAATCTTTGAAAATAAATGCAACAAGAGATGGTTAGTTAATAAAAGACAAAAACAGTAAAAAATTGAAGGACAAATACAAATCAATGTATTTCATGGTTATGAATTCTTATTAATTTAAAGAAGTGCTTGAATACATACGAACAGGTGCTGAATATCATCTTTTACAATGTAAATTGTTTATTTCTTTCCTTCCCAACATCAAATGGTTACTAGTTCCCTTTTTAAAATGTTAGAGTCTGATTCATTTATCTATATATGACATTAAAGCCACTTATTTTCATTTAAAGTTTAAAAGGTTAAACTATTCATTTTCATAAAAGTTAATCATTATTATGCTAAAACTTATGTTTGGTGGCACACTTTCTGACCTCCTGGCATAGTTGAGTAATGTACTATTAAATATAATGCAAGATGCAATAAATAACTCTAAAGAGGCATGTTAAGCTACATTCTGGGTTCTTAAAGTGGTCCAGTAGCATGCTCCTGATAGTATACTTGGCATGCAATAGCACCTAGGAAAGACATGCCCCAGGATTCAATAAAATCTGTGTAGGCTCTGTGTAGAACCTACATGGAATGCACCCACGTACATGGCCACTGTTCCCCCTCAGTAGTGCACCATGCATATTAATCAGGGCCTGCTGCTGAGGGAGAGCATAGAAACAGTGATATTAAATCCACATGTAGGCAGAAGGGTTGAGGCTGCTCAGATGTGATGTACATGGTGAAGCTCCCTGTAATGTTCCCTGCTGCTGTTGAAATGTTGAAATGTGCTGTGAATTAGTAGTTTGTGTTTTAAATGCCTAATTTTTCTTGAATTTCTTTTTTAATTTAATGTCCATTTGTGTCACGTGGCATGGAGTACAGCAATGCCAAGCCGTGCTTACACATAGACAGCAGACACCTGCCAGATATCTAAAAATAGAAACCAGCTGTAATTATTTATTTCTGCTTTTGTTTAAGCCTGTTTAAGCCCATTTCTGTGGCATGCCTCTGTAGCTTAGTAGCATATGTGAAGGTATACTAGCTTGTATACTATCCAAGTAGCTAAATGGGTAGAGTGGCAGCCTAAAGCTTCAAGGTCCTGGGTTTGAGTCCCTAGCAGATATGAAACAACCAAGTACTAAACAGCACAAACCAGGAAATAATATCAGGATTCACAGCAATAGGGCAACACACAGAAGTACCACAGAAGTCACAGGAAAATAAAGTTGAATTTAAGTTGAATTTAATGAAGCGCTTTTCGTCTGTGGTGTACACAGACTTCCTCAGACAAAAAGTATTACAAACTACATTTAACTGAACAGCAGCTTAAATATACAGCAGTATTAAGTCAAAGGTTCAATTAACCAATCAGGCACACCTTGAACCATGAATAAAAATTTTAAAGTTAAACGCAAGCTCACAAGACTTGAGTTCAATCACTCACATTATATTAAAATTAAAATTAAACTAAACAATCATAAAATCAGCCAGTTATTAGCCTATCATCTAAATAGACACTAGCCACTACCTGATGTAAACAAGTGCAAATCACAAAACAGTTAAAGTATGTTACAAACTCAAAAAGACTATCTAACCAGGTTCTTAAGTTTAAGAAGGCTGCTAATAGAGGAGCCTTCATTGAGACCTGGTAGAGCATAGGCATTTAATCTAATTTGCCATCGCAATTCAGACGCCTCTAATAATAGGTGTACAGGGGCTCCTCTAATAGTGTCATGCATTTGTTCTATAACCATAAACTTAAAATGGTGGTCTTTATGCTGGATGATGTGTTTAGCAAGAGCATTTTCATCTTTCGCTTTATTAATTGCATATTGATGTTCGTAGATCCGATCTTTAAATCTACGCCGGTTTTACCTACATAAAACCTGTACATTTTGGCATAATGCCACATAGACCACCATTTTAGAGTTACAAGTGCATCTGCATCTAATGTCATATCTAATATTATCAATGTCAAATCGGTTTGATTCAAGAATGTAGCGACATTGATTGCAGTTTTGACATTTGAACATCCCAGGAGTACGGGTACTCTGCCGCTCAGGTTGTTCCAACAACATTTTCATATTTTTACCCCTTCTATATGTAACCTCAGGTTTAACTCCCAGTTTGTTCAAAATTGCAAGGTTTGAACGGAACAATTTCCAGTTCTTAGTAATGATGTCCATAATAGACCTACTACTTGGACAGTATGTAAGAATTAATCTAGTGTTATTATTGTGTATAGGAGTAGTTCCACCTATACATTCTAACCTAGACTCGGCCAACCCGGAAGAACTGATGTTCAGTAGAAGAGTAGGTAGGCTTTCTATATATACTGGCCACATATTTATTCAAGATGTCATTTTTCGCCAACCATACGTCTAAATAGGCTATTGCCTCAGTGTTAAAGGAAGTAAATTTAATAATAACAGGCTATCAGCTTCTTCACCCTCATACTGGGAAAGGGAGAACATATTAAATAACGAATCGGTAGTAGTGTCTAAGATCAAGTACTACACCCGTTACCTGGATTACATCTTTATTTTATTAGAGGGTGAAGAAGCTGATAGCCTGTTATTATTAAATTTACTTAATAACTCCACTGACTTTTTAGTTTTTACCTCTTCCTTTAACACTGAGGCAATAGCCTATTTAGACGTATGGTTGGCGAAAAATGACATCTTGAATAAATATGTGGCCAGTATATATAGAAAGCCTACCTACTCTAATTCTTTTCTTCATTTTAGTAGCTGCCATCCTAGCTACCAAAAAAGGTCTGTGGCTAAGGGTCAGCTGCACGAGCAGCCCGGATGGTGAGCCTGGACGATGATTTTCTTAGGGAATGTGACCTTCTTAAGAATATGTTCCTTCATAGAGGCTATCCGCTTAACTTATTAGACAATTTAGTCAATGAGGTGATTAACAAAAGATCCAGTGGGTTTTACAAACCTATACTGAACATCAGTTCTTCCGGGTTGGCCGAGTCTAGGTTAGAATGTATAGGTGGAACTACTCCTATACACAATAATAACACTAGATTAATTCTTACATACTGTCCAAGTAGTAGGTCTATTATGGACATCATTACTAAGAACTGGAAATTGTTCCGTTCAAACCTTGCAATTTTGAACAAACTGGGAGTTAAACCTGAGGTTACATATAGAAGGGGTAAAAATATGAAAATGTTGTTGGAACAACCTGAGCGGCAGAGTACCCGATTCTGGGATGTTCAAATGTCAAAACTGCAATCAATGTCGTCACATTCTTGAATCAAACCGATTTGACATTGATAATATTAGATATGACATTAGATGCAGATGCACTTGTAACTCTAAAATGGTGGTCTATGTGGCATTATGCCAAAATGTACAGGTTTTATGTAGGTAAAACCGGCGTGATTTAAAGATCGGATCTACGAACATCAATATGCAATTAATAAAGCGAAGATGAAAATGCTCTTGCTAAACACATCATCCAGCATAAAGACCACCATTTTAAGTTTATGGTTATAGAACAAATGCATGACACTATTAGAGGAGCCCCTGTACACCTATTATTAGAGGCGTCTGAATTGCGATGGCAAATTAGATTAAATGTCTATGCTCTACCAGGTCTCAATGAAGGCTGCTCTATTAGCAGCCTTCTTAAACTTAAGAACCTGGTTAGATAGTCTTTTTGCCTTTATGAGTTTGTAACACACTCTAACTGTTTTGTGATTTGCACTTGTTTACATCAGGTAGTGGCTAGTGTCTATTTAGATGATAGGCTAATAACTGGCTGATTTTATGATTGTTTAGTTTAATTTTAATTTTAATATAATGTGAGTGATTGAACTCAAGTCTTGTGAGCTGCTTTAACTTTAAAATTTTTATTCATGGTTCAAGGTGTGCCTGATTAGTTAATTGAACCTTTGACTTAATACTGCTGTATATTTAAGCTGCTGTTCAGTTAAATGTAGTTTGTAATACTTTTTGTCTGAGGAAGTCTGTGTACACCACAGACGAAAAGCGCTTCATTAAATTCAACTTAAATTCAACTTTATTTTCCTGTGACTTCTGTGGTACTTCTGTGTGTTGCCCTATTGCTGTGAATCCTGATATTATTCCCTAGCAGATATAGCATTTGTCTAATGTAATCTAAATTTTTGTTTATTTTAAAAGCATAACTTTTACATTTGGAAGAGCTGTGGGGTGCTAAGCACTGCTTAAATGTGATTAATGGCTGCTATTGTTTGTGCATTGCTAAGCTTCACTAAAACCTCAGTTGTGTGAGTTTTCATGATGGTCAGCTCCACTTAGTTGGTCTGCGTGATGCTAAGCTCCGCGGCACTTTTTTGAATGTTGCTGAATGACATTTAAGGGCAGGAAAACACCCTATATTAAGAGAAATACATGGGAATTCTGTAACCCTTGTTTGAATCTTTCTGTCACTATGCCAGGTGATGTTGGAGAGGGTACGCACTTACAGGTACAGAGATGGGGTGTGCAGAAGTCCAGGGTTTTTGTTGGGCTCCTGATATGCAGTTATGAACCTAGCTTGCTGCAGGGTGATTACCATGGTTCAAAATGTAAGGCTAAGGCCTGAAATTGCTTGCCCAGGGACCTTATCAATGCTTCTGGTATTCCCCACACTGGTGAGCAGTGTTGTCACCACTATGACGACCTGAAGCATAGAAAGAGGGGAATTTGGACACCTGGGTTAAAGAGGCGAGGGCTGGGCATTCCCCAGACATATGTAAGTATTTCTTGTAGTATTTTACTGAAATGTAAGGTGAATTTGTGCAAAACTGGTATGCAGAATGGTGTGCTTCTCTCCCAACAGCTGCAGCTGAGAGGGCACGCAATATCCGGTCCCATACTGGGTGCCTGGCCAGGTTGCACAGTGAGTGTGGTAAGTATGGATATATTATGCTAACTGTAGTGCAATAAACAATAAAGAATAAAAAAACTGTACTACAATAAAGAATACACAATACAAACTACAGTGCAAAAAATGGGTAATTAGAAGTGCAGTGCAATAAATGAACAATAATAACTGTATTGCATTAAGCAAAAAGGTGTACAGCAAGATTGTGGTGTTATAACATAATTGCACTACAGTTCTATGCATTGTATGTGTACAGTAAGGTTACTGCAGTCAAGTATAAAACTGTAACAACTGTAGAATGCAAAAGTAATGGCCTAAAAATGTATTCCTCAACTCATAGTACAGTTCAAGGCTGTCTCCAGGCCAATTTCAGTCACATAATATTCTATTTTCCTCCCACTCCAGGAACAAAAGGTATAGGTGAGGTAGCCCACTTTATAGGCAGATATTTGTGTTGACTTCACAGATAATAAATACCAGTACCAATAAAGTGTTAAACAGCATTGTGTTTACCTAAATAAATCTATCTTAATATTTGCATTAGGGCTGTATTCATTGCATGTCTGTTCTAATGTCAATGAAGTTAAGTGTAAAACTGGAATAGCTGTAGAATGCAAGTGTAATGACCTGAAAAATGTATTGCTGAACTCATAGTACAGTTCAAGACTGTCTCCAGGCCAATTTCAGTCACATAATGCTCTCTTTTCCTCCCACTTCTGGAACAAAAGGAATATGAGTGAGATAGCCCACTTTATGGGCAGATATTGTGTGTAGACTTCACAGATAATTAACACCAATACCAATAAAGTGTTAAGCAGCACTTTGTTTTCCTAAATAAAGCTATCTTAATATTTGCATTAGGGCTGTATTCAATGCATGTCTATTCTAAGTTGCTGCAGTCAATTGTTACATTATTTGCAGATGTCACCTGCAGTCACAGATTTTGGGTTCTACTCCTATGACTGTACTCTGTGTAGCAATATTGCCTGCAAGGTAACTAATGGTATGTTTTCTCTCTCTCCCCACCCCTTATTTTCTTTATTTTATTATTGTTTATTACTATGATTTAATATTACCATATTTTGTTAAAGCAGCTGTTTTGTTGGCCTCATGGTTTAATTCACACTGGCTTGCTGTTAACATACTTACTGTTATATTACTTAATGTTGTGTTACACATAATATACCTTAATCTGTATTTGGATTAATAAATATTATGTTCCATTCTGTTAATACTAGCATTGGTTTGGTTATTACTAACCTTAACTTATTGCTATAACTACTTTACTACAGCACGTCAAGGTCGGCCGGTTCCTTATGATCTGCCTACCTTGGATCCTCCAGCCATGGCACCAGGTCCCAGCACATCTGGAACCCAGCCTGGTGATGCCCCCTCTGCTGCCCCTGCACTACCTGCGACATCAGGTAGTACCGCCCCACAGGATGGGGACAGACCTCCCTCTGGCAGTTGTGGTGGAAATTGCTGGGCTTGGTGCATGGGATCATCTACTGTGGTTTTGGACAACGCTTGTGTTGGATGGAGAGCATGATAGCTACCCTAGTGGGGCAGGCTGGCCCCTGAGCCCAGCTTCCACCACTGCCATCTTCAGGACAGTGACAGAACAGTGCCAACAGTCCTATGGGTGGGGATGTGAGTCACTCTGCTACCCCATGGAGGCACACTGGACTGAGATTCTACAACACCCTCCCCATCCAAGGTGTTCACCTCCCTCTTGTGAAATACACCACCCATGTCTGCTGTGTTGCCTGTCTCATCTGTATGCAAAAGCTTCCTCATCTACCCAACTTACCTCCCCCACATGTAGCTATGTCCCTTCCCCAACATTCTACTCTCACCTTAAAAAAAATGGACACCTGTCCCAAAAAAAAAATTGTCCAAATTGTCCCATACATACCATTTCACAAACATATCTAGTGGACACACATAATTTGGTCCAGTTGGCTTAACAATGCAATTATGTTGTCCTCACCCATTTCTCTGAGGTGAGAGTCCAAAGCCATCTAAAAATTCTGTCAAAGTGCACAGTTGCTGCTGTACAAGAAATAGATAGCTATGGTTCTTTCCTACACATTTTCTGCACATAACTATCTGCCTTTCACTATGTTTTTCACCCTGCTTCCACCCCATTTCACAACTTTCCTATCTCCCCATTTTTCTTTTCTTTGTATGTTTTTAACATGACACTGCAAGACGTGGTGCATCCCTCAGCTTTGCTAAGCTCAGATAAATAGAGCTATACTGATATATGCATTTTAAATGATAATAAACAAGTAAAAAATAAACACCTGTCCTGTATTTTGAACCCAAGACCATTGCATCTGTAGTCCACTGCATTAAATTAACCTGCCACACCACACACCTGTTAATTATAACAGGTGGTTTCAACAAAACATAGTAATTGCAAGTTACACTCATTAAGTGTGTTTAAGCAGAACTGTGCATCTCACCACATTGAGCAAACCTGCTGAAAGAGTAATGCAAAAATTGGGAGTGTATCTTGGAGTGTGGTGTAAGAGTACACTACTAGAAAGCCAAACACATAATAATGGATGTAAGTCTGGTCTCTAATAGCAGGTAAATGCCCCCTTTATCAGCAACATTTACAAATACACGTGCTAAGGCATTACTGGCAAAATACATGTTCAACTGGGACCCTGGTGCAGAAATACATCCATATAAAGCCATGCACATTATGATGGATGTAAAAAAAAGTATGTCACAGCCTGTATGTGTGTACTTACATCTTGCAAATACACCTGCTGTAATAATAACTCAGCAGCTCAGTCTGTTAAATGCCTTGCAAACAGTACATTTTGCCACACACAGTCCTAGTTTCAAATCCAGTGGTGTGTAGCATTTTAATTACATTATTGTGAAGCCAGCAATTAATGACTGAGTCATGCACTCTTTATCCACACTAGGCATTTTTTACATCACCCACACTACTTCCCCATCCACTAACAGTGCAGCCCTATAATTCCTTTTCAGACCCTCCACCTAGAAACAACTTAAACTTTATAACCATGACTATCACACAACTAAGTCTAGTCTGTCTTCTCATAATTCTTTACAACACCACAAGTTATCACTCTAGCAATATCCCTAAACTTAGTAGCACAACACTACATTATGCACTCTCGTATACAGACATCACATATTATAATAATATCTGCCTACAGTTATTCAAGAACTACATAACGGACCAATTCAGAACTAAACACTTATGCTCTCATTCCTACTCCAAAAAAACACAATACTTTATCACACTCCTCACCAAACTCCAACATCTGTATAACCATTTTAACTCCAGGCTCACCATAAGTGGGGATATCCACCCCAACCCAGGCCCAAATCCATCCTGTCCAACACAAACTGCTCTAACACAAATGTCTGAACATAACACCCCCACTTTCTTCATCCCTGGGAAAATCAACAACAGCAGGAAAACCAACCATCTTTTAATGCTAAATATTAATATTAGAAGTATCAAAAATAAAATACCTGAACTCCAGGCCACAATAGCACACTACTCCCCAGACATAGTTGCTTTAACAGAAACCTGGCTAAATAAAAACATAGCTAACTCAGAAGTTCTCCCTACCGGCTACAATATAATTAGACAAGACAGACACCTTCATAAAGGGGGTGGAATTGCCTTACTATACAAGTCCAACTTAACTGTCCATCAATTACCAAACTCCTACCCCTCCCCCAATACTTGGGACATACTTATCTCACAACTTCAACTTCACCCTAAAAAGGTCACCACCACAATTGTGATCTATATTCCACCTGGTAATACACCTGCTAGCCTTGAAGACTTCTTATCCTGGTGTTCTTCCACATACTCACAAGAAACCCTTATTCTGGGGGACTTCAGCCTAGATTAGTTCACCTGTATATCAGAACCACCAGGTAATCTAATAAATCTCCATGGCTACCAGCAGCTAGTCCAAATTCCAGCTAGATGTGATAAAAAATCTAAAAGGGAATCCATCCTTGACTGGGTCCTAACTAATGACCCTACATTGTACCCTCACACAGGCAGTCTCCCAGACACCTTAAGTGACCACAACATAATATACTTTATACGTAGTAGAACAAGCATATGCAAAACTACTAACTATATATCCACTAGAAACACAAAGAAATTCTCTCCTGAGGTCCTCAACACTTTACTCTGTAACTGTGACTGGACCCCCCACTTGACCAGGCTGTAGCATATTTCAACAAAAAATTTCTACAACACCTAGACACTGCTGCTCCATTGTGCAAAATCAAGGTTAGAACCTTTACAAACCCCTGGCTCAGTAAAGAAACCAAACAAATCCTCAAGTCCAGAGACACTGCCTGGCTTTACTATAAAAAAAAAACAAAGAAACACAAAGCCTAACTAAGTACCATGAACTGCGCAACCATGTAATAAAATGCATTAGGCTGGACAAAAAATCCTACTACACAACATTACAAACAAAATACCAACATAACCCGCAAAAATTTTAGAAAAATGTAAACCAGCTACTGAAATACACGCAAAATGCTACCCCCAAACCAACCACCCCTGACACTAAAGTTCCCATCGAAACACAATTCAATTCCCACTTTGTGAACTCAATTCTATCCTTAGTATCACAGGACAGTTCCTTCCTCACTATCCCCCCCAACACAAATAACACTAATACAAGCTTTACCCTCAAAACAGTTTCCACAACTTCAGTCAAAAGCATGCTCTCCAAACTCAAAACCTCATCAACAGCAGCCAACCTACTCCCCAGCCATTTCTTGAAACTCACAGCAGATGCTATTGCTATCCCAGTCTCCACTCTCATAAACAGATCAATTGCTGAAAACTATGTTTCCAAACTCTTGAAAATATCCTATATTACACCCATACATAAAGGCGGGACCTCCACTGAACTTAATAACTACAGACCCATTGCTTTACTCTCCCCCCTGCCAAAATCCTAGAAAAATGCATCCATACCCAGATGCTAAACTATCTCCTAGACAGCAACATCCTGTCTCCTACTCAGCATGGTTTCAGACCTGCCCATAGTACCACTACAGCCCTCCTCTGCTTCACAGACACAGTAAACCGTCTAAAAAATGAAGGCCTACAACTGCCAACTCTTTTTTTGGATATGTCCAAAGCAGTTGACACAGTCTCACACCAAATCCTGCTAAACAAACTAAACCAATATCATCTATCAAATTCCACTCTTACCTGGTTCCAAAGCTACTTAACTGACAGGTACCAAGCTGTGAAATTGGAAAATTCTCTGTCTCCTCAGCTGCTCATAACTATAGGAGTCCCACAGGGTTCTGTCTTAGGACCACTACTATTCACAGTCTTCACAAATGACCTCCATACATCCACACAGCATGCATCTATAATTTAGTATGCAGATGACACTACCTTAATCTGTGCTGCACAAAACATTCCCACCCTCCTGCAAACAACTCAACTAGCATTCTCTGATGTTGAAAACTACCTTACCAAAGCCCAACTTATCCTCAGTCCAAAGAAAACTCAGCTTATGATTATAACCAGTTCTAACAAAAACACTAACAGTCAATTCACTATCTACTCCACAAATGCTACACCAATTGCTCCAGTGGCACAGGCTAAGCTATTGGGAATAACCATAGACTCCCACCTAAAATTTGATAGTCATCTCAACTTAATTATTAAAAAAGTACATGCCAAACTGGGGTCACGCTACCGTATCAAACCATTTCTTACCAACAACACAAGATCAGCCATTGCTCGCTCCCAACTTCTATCCGCCCTACTCTATGCATCTCCCATTCTGACTATTCTCAACAAAACTGAGCTAAGCAAAAATGGAAGCCTGCTATAACAGAATTGCCCACTTTGCTGCAAATTGCTCATATAGAACTCACCACTATACTGCTTTGAGACAGCTCCACTGGCTTGTACTGCCCAACCTCCTAACCTACAATCAGCTCTGCCTCTGTCATTCTATGTATTACCTCCCCAATAAGTGTCCTGCCCTCAAAAACCTAGTACAACATCACTCAGCCAAAAGGTCTCTTAGATCATCAAGCAAACTACTACTAGAAGTCACCAACAGCTGCCAATAGCTTTGGAGATGTACTATATAGTAGTTCAGTGGCTAAAAACTGGAACTCTGTCCCTACTAGCATTGAAAACACATCATCCAAAGCCTCCTTTAAAGACCTCATCAGGCAACATATCAAGCAAAGTTGGCAGTGCCATGAGTGTTCCACAGGCTAGTGAAAGCGGATAACATATACATACTAAATCTAGAGCACTTGATAATAGTTTTCAATCTTACTCACAAACACTGGCTAATCTACAATGTATGTACTGTACCTGTGTACTATGTATGCATTCTAGCTATGTTCCAAATTTCAGCTGTACACCACAAATCTATTAATTACCTTTATTTTTAAAATTAATATTTTTTGTTTGTTCTCTCCACTGTAACTCTTTATGTGCTGCATACCACTGTAAAAACATGTCTCTTGTAATTTGTGTGTATACTGATCATGTCTAAATAAATAAATTTATCTGTGATTTTTCTTTGTGGAGCTTTTCTCCCCGGGCCTCTGCTGAAAAAGAGCCTTTTCAGCTCAGTCAGACACCCCCGGTTAACAAATGTAAAATAAAATAAAATAAATACATTTCAAATGAAATTTCTGCTTTTCACTGATGGAAGTCACAGGCCTGCAGATAGGAACACACTTCACATATCCCTATAGCAAAACTATAAGTGCATAAAGTGTCACGTATTGCATTAATATGCATTCACAGAGGATTTTAACTCAGGTAATGCCAATGAGGCCCACCAATATCAGAGTGCAGTACACAGTCCTTTCAAACTCACAGTGCAGATTAGCACAGCTGAACAACTAACATACACATATGAAGCCCCTGCTTGTAACACGTTGTGCCAGCATACATGCTCCAAATGAGCACCAGACTGTAACACCAAGCCTGACAGTTGCCCAAATGGTGGACATAATGTTATATGTATCCCTTATGTTGCTCAAGGACACAACAAACATGTTGCCTAGTACTCTGTTAATGATACCATTGCCTAACATAATTACCTTAAATACATGACTTAATTGGAGTGGAATGCATACCCTCACTCTGGGTCTGCCTCTATAACAAGGCTGACACAGCTCCCACAGTTACTTCCACAGCTTGTTGTCCTACAAAGTGTTCACACTTTCTGCCAATGCCTATTACTTGCAGAAGCAGCTGCAGCCTGGTAGCTCACACATCTCTATGTAAAAGTAACTGCTACAGACCTACCCCCTGTGATGACGTAGTCCCCTCACCCTAGTAATGTCCAACACAACATATCAGAAAGGGTTTCTAATCTATATGAAGGCCGTATATCTTGTACAGTGGTTGCATGTCATTGGCTGATGACAGTGCAAATCAGCTGTGTTGGTTGCAATTAGCATTTCAGAACCACAGATTAGATAAGAGGCAATCACCTGCTAATGAGAAGCATGTTAAAAGGTAAACTTTCTGGCTATGGGGAACCATTCTGTATCAGACTTTTTGCACACAGAACATGCATGTGCAAAAACATAACTATCATATATGAACAGAGGAGTTTTGCACTCTAGTAGGTATGTAACTTTTTTGTTTACAACAGGATATAGATGCGTGAATATACTTATTTGGAATAGGGATTACAGTTTTAAACCTTTTTTAGAACTGTCAAGTAAAAAACAAAACCACCACTGCGGTAAACTCTCTCAGCCAAAAGTGTAATAATGAAAAAATGTAGTCCATAAGACTTATGGAAGACTGAGAGTGAAGCAGAGCAATACAAACGAGATAAGGGTGTCCAAAGTCCAAAAAATCTCCAAAGACACTGAAACACAATTTTAATTGAACTGATAAGACTATAAAAATGGCATTTTAAACTCACTTGTATAAAATAGACCTGATGAAGCTACCTATAGCGAAAGCGCTCGTCTAATAAAGTTTGCATTCATTTTATTGAGTGGTTCAAGTGACTTTGGAGATTTTTTGGACTTTGGAAACCATATCTCGTTTGTATTGCTCTGCTTCACTCTCAGTCTTCCATAAGTCTTATGGACTACATTCTTTTTTAGAACTGTGATAATGACATGTCATTGATCTTCAGATTTGTTACATCTACAGAGGACATACAATATGTCAAAAGTGGAATGTTTTTTGTCAATGAGGCACACTGGTCTCATGGGACTGTCACTTTATAGTGGGTGTAATAGCACACTCCTATTTGTTTGGCATTGTTTTTTTTTTACATATTATAAGGGGGAGGTGCCCTTAGGGGACACACTACAATAAATTCCAGTGTTGGGTGTATGATCATACAGCAGTACCTGTCATGGCACACACAGGAATAGCTGACTATTGCTAGTATCTTAGTTGTATCCACAAGCTTAGTATGTTTGCACACTGTGGAGTATGACATGTGTGAGCAAGCAGTGGATACTGCCAGCCATTCTCTTCTTGCTGTATCCCTACATAGTGCACTTCCACATATGTGATCCTGACATATGTTCCCATTCTGTTGTCATTCAGGAAACATGTACCCAAGATGTTGGGCACCTTTCATGAATGTGGAAAATGATATTACACATGAAGGCCTCCAGAAACACCATGAACTCCTACTGTCCAGGGGGAGGCAAAACAAGGAACAGCTGGCAGCACTATGGGCTGACCTTGTCTGTGACATGAATGCCACATATCATCACAGCAGGACATATGAGCAGGTTCAACACCATGCAATGGACATGATCAATGCTGCATGCAGAAGAGAAGCAGATGTAGCCAGGAATTGTGATGTCACTGGTGGAGGGCCTGCAGCAGAACAACCACTCTCAGCCACTAAGGAATTCCTGGTGAACCTAGGCACACACGACAGCTCCCAGGCATCCATCAGTGTGTTAGTGTGTACTCACTCTTATGTGGGTTTCAGGTCTGTATTCATTGGGAGGAGGATTTAACTGCAGCTTGACTCTCATGCTCAGATATTGACCGATATAACAATTGACACAGTAGCTACTGTAAATGTAAGATTTATGGATGTATTACCTTGTTGTGGTTGTGGTGCAACATGTGGTGGTACTGACATTACCTCTCCCACAACTTTTCACAGGTCCGTCAGGTATCGGACAAGTACATGGTCGTGCTCCTGGTAACATGACACTTGTAATCACTGAAGTGTAATCCCAGGCCTGCTACCTGGATTGGTGTGCTTTTGGCATGATTGGCAACTAGTAAAAAACAAATGTGAGTCAACCAACATGGTACAAATATGAAAGACAGCAAAAATAAAATACAAGTAAGTTTTATTGAGAAAGGTTAGTACTTTCACCGGGTTACCGCTTCTTCAGACCAATATAAAAACTATGACAAAAGTTCACAAATTTAAAACAAGTCATGATGAAAATACGCCAATAATCCTATGTTGCTAATAAAACAATCAATATAATTCAACCTAATCTCAGTCGTCGCCTCATCAACAAGGCTGGCTTAAGGGAAACTCCACTATTAAGCCCTGGTTGTTTGTATGCTTGTAAAGAAATGATCCACTTTAACTCACACATTTCAATAAAATTATTAAAATCACCATCCCTAGCACTAGGATGAAGCAGCTGTAAAACCCTAAAATTAAAAGAATTATGTACTGGAAATAAAGAAGCATGATTAGCTAAAGCATTCATCAGCACTTTGTTACGTACATTCCCCAAATGCTCAGGTATCTGTTCCCTTAGTTGTCGTGCAGTCTTGATAACACAGAAACTATTGCAGGAGCAGCAGGAAGCAAGATATACTAAATTACTGCTTCTGCAGGTGGCTGTAAACCTGGGAGAAAAAATATGCCCAGTAACTGGATGTGTGAAACAAGGATCTTGAGAAATAGAGGAGCAAGCTTTGCAACTGTGACAGGGAAATGTGCCTTTCTTCCCTGGCATCAGGGGTACCGAACGTCTTGGTCCATAACACAAACATCTTTTAATGGATGTATTATTCCTAAAAGTAAAGGACGGGCGTTCTCCTACTACGTGTCCCACTTTACTATCAGCCAATAGGACCGGCCAAATATTTCTTATAATATTGCAAGCTTGTTGAATATTGCAAGAATATTTAAAAAAAAGATTCTTGGGGATCTACTCATTCTATCACCATGATCATGATTTGTGATATATTGAGTAGATGAGAAATAAGGAGGACCTCTATCCTGTCGACTTTGTATAGTCCCCCTACTTGTATCTGCTATATGCCTTTGGGAATATCCTCTTTCAGCAAAGCCTTCATTAACCATATGCATAATTTCTTCAAAGGTATAGTAATTAGTGCAAAGCCTGGACACTCTTAAAGATTGACCCTTAAGTATGTTGGAAAACACATGAGGGAGTGCATACTGGAGCGATGTAACAACCCATTTCTCCAACAGGATTTCCTGTACATTTGAGTTTCTAAAAGTCCATATGGATTCTTAAAGAGGGTAACATCCAAAAAATCTATGGATGTATAGGAATAACCTGTGGTGAACCTAAGAAAATCAGAGGTAATCTCAAGATGACCAAGAAGGTCATATAGCTCATCCACACTACCTCCCCATAGAACAAAAACGTCATCCACAAACCTCACACAGTGTTTAATCAGATGTCCATAAGGATTATTATAGATATACTCATTATTCCATTGTGCCAGCTCCAAGTTGATATTTCTGTTGGTGCAAGGGTACCCATGGCTACACCCAGTGTTTGCAAATAATACTGATTCTAATACAAGAATATATTATTATGTAGAATCAAATCCAGTAGAGTACAAATAACTGTCACCATATTATGTGTGAAGCTACCATTATGGGATATAAACAGTCTAACAGCATCTATACCAGCTAGGTTAGGGATGACAGTAAATAACGTCTTAACATCCAATGTTACTAATAAAACATCAGTTAAGGTAAGACCCGATACTGCAGTATGTAAACTAGAAAGAAAATGTTCAGTATCTTTAAGAACAGAAGAGGCATTGGGTAGCACCTGCTTAAGTTTCATCTCCACAAACACAGAAAGTGGTTTGGTTATCCAACCGCATCCCGAAACAATGGGATGCAATGGTGGATTGTGCACATCTTTGTAGATTTTAGAGAGTCCATGAATCTCCAGAGTAAGAGGGTTTTCAACAGTTAGAAAATCATATGTACTCTTATCAATCAAACCACCCATAAGCAAATCATATAAATCATTCTTTGCGGCGCTTATACATCTGTCTACATCTTTCATTGAAATTTTACTATAAATGTTAGAATCATCAAGCATGGCCTTCATACTGGCTAAGTAATCTGCTCTGTTCAAAATAACCACTGCTCTTCCCTTGTCTGCTGGTCTAATACTAATGGATGGTTCAGCCTGTAGTTGCTTTAAGGCTAGTGCTTCATCCACAGTTAAATTGCAAAAGCGCTGCCCTATTGACTTAGAAAGATCAATAACATCTTTCTCACAGAAATTAACAAAAGCTTCTAAGGAAGCAGCAAGTGGAGGACAATAAACACTAGATTTATGAAGCTTATTGTCCAAAGAAGATGAGCTACCTTTACCAAAAACAGTTTGAAGCATGACTTTATGAGCAAACAGCCTGATATCTATGACTATGTCTGTTATATCAGATTTGCAGGCAGGAACAAAGTTCAAACCTTTATTCAGCACAGCTAAATGTGTAGAAGTCAAAATGAAGTTAGACAAATTATAAACTAATCCTTTCCCAACCGAGACATCTGCGATTTGCGTCTCATCTTGGAGTGATCTTTTTTGGAGGCTTTTCTTTTCCTGTTGTCTCTTAGTAATGATTGCCCTCTCCTGGTCAGAGGATCCAGCTTTGTAGGTAAAGGCAAAGCCATGAAAGGGTTGAGGGAAAAAAAATCACAAGAGCCCTTGTAATTAAATGGTTCCCTATTCTTGCTATGGGCTCCTCGCCTAGCAGAATCATCCTGCACAACATTATCCAAAGAAACAGATGGTGTGCCATTGACTTGAGAGGCATCTAATGAGTTCAAACTTGAAGCTGCGGCAGGTATAACTTTGTGAACCACTGAAGAGGTGTGTCTTTTTCCAAAGTAAACTGCTCTTTGGCTCATATTCTGCCCTCAAAGCCAGAGTCTTTGTCCAAATTTAAGATAGTTGTTGCTGAAATATCAGGCATACTAGCACTCTCTTTACAAAGCACATTTGCAGAGCAAGATGTTATATTCAGCACTTGGTTGGACTGAGTATGTAATTGAGTTCTATTACTGGGATTAACAGGTTTGCTCCTTGGCCAAATGAATATATGTCACTTTGCAAAATCTGAAAAGTCCCTTTGTAATATTTTGTGTTTTGTTAGCGTAGTCTAGACTCATATGCTGAGACCTCTGCACAGAGATTATCCAATTTCATTGTGTAGTCATCCCCAGAAAATTTAGTTTTTAAGTCATCCAAGAGGCGTTCTGCTTCAATACGTAGTGACATTTCCAAAGGTTGATGAGGCGATGACTGAGATTAGGTTGAATTATATTGATTGTTTTATTAGTGACTTAGGATGACTGGCTTATTTTCATCATGACTTGTTTTAAATTTGTTAACTTTTGCCATAGTTTTTATATTGGTCTGAAGAAGCGGTAACCCCACAAAAGCTCTAATCTTTCTCAATAAAACTTAGCTGTATTTTATTTTTACTGTCTTTCATATTTACACCATGTTGGTTGACTCACATTTGTTTTTTACTAATTTATCATTGTTTGTGAGTCACCTTTGTCAGTTGGCTAACTTGCTTTTTTGGATGATTGACAACTACACAGATATCTTCTGACTGTACACATGTTAGAGTCATACATGTGACTTGTAGGTGTGACCACACTGATAGATGTAACAGTATTGTCAGGACATTGCAGATTTACATATGTGTCAACTGTACAGACACTTCACAAATGTCAACAGTGTACCTCATTGTTGTTGATAACATTGCTGTGTGAAAACCATTTATTTACAAGTAACTACAGCTGTTTGTGAGAAAAGTAATGTCCTCTTGTCCTACTATATGAGGTTGGGTTTCAACAGGTCTCTAATAGTACCAACAGTGTATAGAGCTTTACCTATATTGCAACATAGTACTGCCGAGCATAATAGTGCAGATATTAATGTATTGCCTTTTCCTTTCTTATCACTTGTGATGGGGGGATTGGTCTCTGTCCCCTACACAACCTGATTTCAGTGTATCTTCTGACTCTGATGATGATGGTAGCTACACTGAGGCACAGGTGGGGATTTCAGGGGATGAATTTGGCCCAGAGGTTGACATCACTCTTCTGCCTTCATTGTCTTTGCACACAGTCAGTATGCCTACACATACCCAGTCCCCGAAGGCCACAGATATTGGACAGTCAGAGAGCGGAGACATTGAACAGGAAAGTGTGGCAACAATGGCTCCAATGAGTGTAGACACTGGCCATAGCCAGAGAACTGGCAAGGTTCCACACAGGCGGCTTGATAGGGGTGCTTGTAGGAGGCCTACTATCATATAATCCCCTGTTGCAGGTGTCACATCACAGTTCACTCGGCATATGTTTTAGGCCATCTGACATTCATGACTGCCTCCACCACATTGGTGACACCCTGGATTGGTTCACTGATGCAGTGGAAAGAAGGTGGGCTGAGACAGTGCCTGTCTTGCTATGCACAGTGTCTGTGCTGGAACATGTGGTTGGAGTAGAGTGTCAGCTTCATGGATGTAGGTCAGAAACCCCATCTGCTGAGAGTCCACATGGCCTTGCACAATCACACTCCCTTAGTGGCAGTACATCCAGAGCTACAGAAGGGAGTGTGCTGTCCACACCAAGATGTGGCAAGCCATGGGCTTGTGGTCCTGGGTGTTCCTGTGGAAGACACAGTCCAAGCAGACAGCAGTCACCATCAGGTACTAGCACCTCTTCTGACCTTAGTCATGGAGGTGCCAGTGCAACTCCTGGCAGAGCCAGTTCCTGAGTCCAGGGCCAGAGAAGGTGAACTGTCAGCTCTACCATGCACAGTTTAAAGCTGTACAACATATACACATGTAGGCCTAGCACTGAGCTTGACTGTGTACATGCACATACTCACAAATCACTGTCAAATGCAGGTCACCTACAGACGCACATGGTGCATTTTCATGGTCTATCTTACCTGCTTCCCTTCATGACTCACACACATGCTGTCAACCTTTTGGGTCAGCCTAGGCCTTCTGCACCCCCACATAACACCCTGTGCAAGTGATGATACCTGTACCATATCCCTGTCATCCTCATCATTGATGCAGGGAAATGAAGCTATGTGTCTGATGCACAGGGTGACTATATAAATTAATATGTACTTGTATAATACAAAGTTGTTTTGCCATGCCACTTGTAGTGGTTATTGACATATACTGTATGGTGAAATTTGTAATGAGTAACCCACATAATTTTGTGTACTTTCTGTTGCATGACGTTGTAATGGCTGTATACTTACACAGTGAAAGGTGTGTCATGGACCTGTTTATGTATCTGTTTCAAGATTCTGCTGGGGACACCTATGGCTACACAGCAGCAAAAAAAATTCATAGACATTACAGCACAGGATAGAACATCAACATGGAAGAAATATGTCTTCAGCAAGATACAGCACTATAGGTGCATGGCTCCATGGTTATTGGTTATGTGTATAACAGGCTAACAAGGACAATGGCATCATTCAGCATAATCATTTATTTATTTATTATTTTATTTTACATTTGTTGATCGGGAGAGTACGAGTGGATACATGTCCATTTTCAGAGGAGGCCCGGGGAGAAAAGCTCCACAGATTAAGAACAAACAACTATGAAATTTTTACATAGCAAGCAAGTATTCATAGGAAAACACATGATTTAACAAGATTCCACATGATTTAAAAAGATTCCATAGTTTTAAAGTTACAAAGTATAATATTCATTGGTAGTCGCAAGTTTGAACAAAATTCCATAGTTTAAGTTAGAGTAAATTAGTACTTAGAATGTACTGGTTTCCAGTAATAACATTGATCGAGACAAATGTAAGTAAAAGGGTGTTGGGAGTGGATGTAAGGGCTAGTTTTGTGAGATGTGGTTGGGTTTAAAGTTGGAATGTGTATAATTGCTGACTGTTGGTGTGGATGTTCGCAGGTGAGGCACTATAAGGAGGAGTCACGATTCTTCTTGAAGGAATAGACGTGAAATGGAGCACGAGAGTGGGTCAGAGGGTGTGTATGATATGGGTCAACCTGGTGGGTAGCAAGGGCATAGCCATGCAAGTTTTAGGTGTTCTTTTAGTAGCTTTTAGAATGTAACCATTACGTTGGCTGAGGTAATAGCAGAAGGTAATGAGTTCCAAATTTTACCGATGTAGTTAGGGAAGAGGGAGTCACTTGCTTTGACTGCATCCTTAATCTGTGAAAAGGTCTGATATCCTTGATAAATGTCACCAGGGTTTGGGATCTAACACATATACAAGCTGTGGTGCTGGAGATGACCCATCTACAAATTTCCCTCATCCAGTACAGACATTTGTCTGACAACAGCTATGAGTGTCTTGTTCTGCATCACATTGTGTAACCTTTACATCATGTGTGTCACAGCAGATGTGTGCTTCACGTGCAGGGTGTACTGTCTGTGTTACATACCTGTCTCTCCAGCATGTACTATGTATACTACAGTGACAGTGTAGGGGTGTAGAACAGGTAAGACATGTGTTAGTCCTGTCATGGATACACGGGGGTATACAGTGGGATCTGACAACTCTGTGTATGGTAGCCATACACATCCCCTCCAAAGCATTTAGGAGACAGACTACACATGTACGGTCTTGACAAGGACTCCATAGGACATGTTATCTATAATGTGCATTGGTGTACCATGGAAACTGTGTGGCTGCTACAGTTGTAAGATATGCCCGTGTAGTGACAGAGCAAGGGTGCCATTGTACACAATGATAGGTGTGATGAGTACCACATTCAGTATAGCAATGACAGTCTGAAATTTACATCACATACCTTTCTGTTTAGGTTGTACAACACTGAATGCATCCCCACATCTTACCGACCAGTGAAAGTCAAAGGATACATTACTCTTTGTGTCCATAAATCCATGACTTATGGCTCAACTGTGTGTGGTGTGCAGACACTACTATATTTTCCAGGGGTGGATGAATTTGAAAAGGATAGTATTGTGCAGTCATTGGCGTTTAGTATTTGTCAGTGGCTTGGACAACAACTGAATGTGTGTCTCAGGCCATCCTGGATAACTGTTAGTTCTGTGTCGGATTCAGTGACAGCTCCTGATATGCATTCACCTGCTAATGTAGTCATTCAGAAGTCATTGACAGTGGCTGTGACTGCAGAGAGGGACTGGCTAGGAGTATGCCATTAATGATGTGTGGGTAAATCCACTGGTGACTGGTGTCATTGCAGTGTAGGTCTCCCAATGTTATATTCCCAGATTAATACTGTCAGGCACTTGCCTAAACACCAGCTGACATAACACTCTCTAGATAACAAAAACAGTTTCCAGCATGGCCTGCTGGCCTAATATTGTCAAACACTTTGTCAGGCAATGGAAGGTAGAATGAGTAATATTCCCATCATCCACTGCATAGTATAACACTCAATTGGGTCCACAAGTTAGAGATGGTAAGCATGATTTGGCCTTGAACATAACAAATAGCGTTTGGTCCAGTGTCAGTAGGTGTATGACAGTGTTACTGTTCGTATCCATGCTAACTCCTTTCATGGCATTTCATGTCAAATGACTCAGAGATCTGGGTATACTGCTTGGCACTACATGCCAGTTGTCCTTTGTGCAACTAAGTCTTGCAGTTACTTCCAGCATGTTCCAAGAAGAGAGTCATCCAAGGTGTCTGTACCGAGTGCAGACAAACACATTAGGGGATTGTAATATGTATACCCTGTGAAGGAAAGATGGGGGTTTTACACAGATATTCTGCAGTTGGACACTACCCAAGTGATGTGTACTGGAAGGACACGATTACCTTGTGAAGACTGTGTTAAGTCTGGGCGTTCACAGAATTGCCGGTTCCTGGCAACTGCTAATGCTGGTCTCACCAACACCACTCTCTCACATAGGATACCATGCTCTGATACATTTCTGTCATCACACTCAAAAAGTTACTAAGAAGCCCATGATGACAAGCAGGACACAGCCTGTTTGTTCATCCACATAGCTGTCCCACATCATGAAAGGCTCTGTAGGCTTCACATACCCCTTTCCAGGTAGATGCCTTGATTAGCAGCTTGTGCGCTCAGTTAGCATTTACATGTCTTATGCCTTTTGTGCCAGGGTTGGTGGTATGTCACTAGGGAACTGACAAGAGGAGGATAAGTAGCACTGCTGTACCACCACAATATAATGTAAGATGTTGAGTGACGTAGATGTCAGGTCTTGCTGAAACAATCAGCACACCGACGGTGAGCTATCGTACATAACTGTTTCACTGTTAGTCATGCATCTTGCCCTTCAACACATTACCGGTGGATATGTGACATGACATGGCTGTGAGGCCTACTGCAGTGGATTGGCCACTTTTGGCCAATGTGTGTCCACCTGCCATATCCTAATCATGTCATAATGTAAAGTTATGTACTCAAAACACGTCTGTATTCCCACATCATGTCACACAACAAACAGTGTGCTGTCAAGCTCCTTGACAGGCATTGTATGCTTGCAAGGCCAATGTAGTGTCAGCAAAGTTGAACAAGTCCTCTAGGCATGCATGGACATACACATCTTCACTGCAAGGTGTGCCTACAAACAGTGTATATCAGGCTGTCAACCCCAAGGGTGTGGCAGTATGACCCTAATTTTGAAGGAACCGCTGCTGAGAGGTTGGGAGTGTCTCCACCCCTGTACTCCTATGACACACAAACACAACATGTAACAGACGTGACTGCATTTCAAATATTACTGCCATGGTTTCTTCAACAGCAGTCATTACATATGGCAGCGAGCATTATGCCAACATGCACAGCTCACATCCTGCACCACCTACACCTACATCACACACACCTGCATGTGTGCAGTTCCTTACCAGACACATTCCCAAACAGACACCAAGGAAAAGCCTGCCTCTGGAGTGCACAGTACACATAATACTGCATGCACCACTCTTTCACCGGTCAAATTCCTGAGGCAAAACACAAAATCACACCTCATAGTTAGAGATGATTACATTGTGAGACACACTGATGTCTGTGTCAAGTGGCTACATATGGTAAAAATCACATATAGCTGTCTATGGGTTCACACAATAGGCCTTATCACACATTGCCACAAGTCAAGAAATATCAGTTAACAGAGGGGGCGTGGCCAAGGATGAACACAGGATAGCAGCAGATTTCTTCAGCTCCACCAATTTCATTACATTGACAGGAATTAATTACTTAAAAAATTAATTCTTGAAGTAATTTTCTTTCTAAATATGTTTGTTTTATATAGTTCTTGAACTATATCTAAAAAAGAAAGGAAATCTTAATAATATTCCTGTCAGAAATTACTTTGGAAATTTTCCTGTCAGTTTATCAGTCTGAAATGAGTTCCAGTAAGACAAATTCTCAAGACTCCAGCATCAAGAAAGAACTTCAGTCTCTGATAATTATAGTCCAGCAACTTACTGCTAAGATGGATAAAATGGATACTAAAATAGACACTTTCATAGAAAAAACTACAAAACAAATAGACTTGTTACATATGGACCTGCAACAACAGAAGATCCAGATGACAGGCATAGAAGAAGCTGTGAATGACATGGAAAATAAAAAACAAGAATAGGAAATCAACATTGAGTTTCTGCTGAAACAAAATACACATTTACAAACAAAGCTGGATGACCTGGAAAATAGATCTAGGCGCAATAACATTAGGATTTTTGGACTGCCAGAAAATATTGAAGGTAACAATATTACTTCTTTTTTAACAACATGGCTCCCTAAAACTTTAGATTTACCAGAAGCATTCTCTTTTGGTATCGAAAGAGCACATAGATCTATAGCTAATACTAACTAACAAAAACTATCCTAGATCAGTTATAGTTAGATTTCTATCATCTTTTGATAAAGAGATGGTTCTTAAATCTGCTTGGGCTAAAGCTCCTGTTAAGTTTAATGAGACAACTGTGCGTTTTGACAATGACTAT